>NC_092177.1:20923917-21523917 GCF_045791955.1 Oncorhynchus clarkii lewisi
ACCTGGAAATGTCAGAACAGTTAACATAATATTGAATCAGAATCAATTCTTATAATTTCTCTCAGATAATTCTGTACAGATAGATTGTTTAAATTGATTTGAATGTGATACTTTTAGTATCAAGCAGTTGAAAAGTGAATATGCTCCTCTCTCATCTCTCCTAATTGTGCAAGATGGGGTAAATCTGTTTGCCTGATGGATCTACAATCTCCTCAATATGCCAGTCATATCCGCCTGCAACCTTTTGTGTTGGAAAACAATCCCTAGTTTTGAGGGATATGAATAATTGTGGTGGAAAGTGGTCACGATTGCTGTTGCTTGTAAGCATGAAATTCTGCCTGCAGCCTGAATCTATTGAACACAATTACAAGCAGGAACGAACACACCATGTACTTGTGATTGGTCCACCCCCAGAATCTGAGCACACAGCTAAAAATGCTCTGGGATGTCTCTGTGAATTAGGGACAGAAGAGAGGAAGAGATTGAAGACTGACTGACACACACAGTCTATCTGAAACAATATGCAGCGCTGCCATGATCATTGTGGGTGGAGGGAGGAGAGGGGACAAAAATCTGTTTTATGCTGTTTCAAACCTAGCTATATCTGAACAGTGGGGATTGAGTTCAAAGATGTTTCTTCAGTGATTTCATTTTTTTCCCATGGATCATACACTATCCTTTGTTTACCCTTCAATCCTCTGAAATGTGGCAGATGTAAGTTATATTTTTGAATAATAGGTCTGCAACGGCATAAGCTAATTGGTAAAAAATACATACTGTAACCTCCAGTATACAGACAGAAATTCATCCTCCCATGCATCCTGCATCCTGGTGGGTTTTTGTTTATGTTGGTTTGGTGGAATGAATGAATTTCTATATGCTGGTGTTGGTATTCATTCTGCATATAAAATAAGTCAATAAGTCACTCTCTTTAGATTGATGAATAAATGGAGCAGATGGGGACAAATATGGATTACAGGATACATTTTTGACCAATTATAGATCACTGACCACATATTTCACTAGTTATAGATCACTGACCACGTATTTCACAAGTTATAGATCACTGACTACATACTGTATACATGATGCCACATCAATCAGTGAAATAGTGACCAATCGTTAGCCATCATTAACGTTGCATAGATACCATTGGTCAATAAGCACCACTGCAACCTAGAACTCCCAGTAAGTGTATGGACAGTGTATGGTGACTGCCATTGACACTTGACATTCTGTAGATCATCACAAATCACAAGTCAAGTTTCTACGGAAACCTTTGTTAATTAAGATTCTATTAAAATTTGTGCAGGCCCATCAATAGGCCTTATGCACATTCCATGATCGAACGTTCTTAACACACTTCCTATCGGTTTGGCCATTTCCGGTCAGTCTAGTGGTTATCAACGATATAATGTTACTACTACTATGTCACAGTGTTTTACTAGGTGTCTTCAGGACTTACCTCAAATTAATATTGTACATCGAATTGTTACATCAGCCTCCGAGACTCCAGCTAGCAAGAATGAAAAGGGGTTCAAGATGTATATAGGAAGCTACATAGACAACTATGAAGGTGAGTACCAAGTCAGTGACAGATATAACGTTAGCTAGCTACAATCATTAGCTAGCTAATTTAACTATTAACTGTAGCTAGCTAGTTACTTGAGATCTCATGAGCATGAGATCTCTTCAACTTCAGCTCTCCATTCTGTATCTTCAGGTAAGGGCAGTCAACATAACTTGGAACATTTGGGCACTTGACCTCTAAGAGTCCAAAGTGTGGTCTCACACTGGGATCAAATATGATTCCATCTGGAGAGGATCCAAACCACGGAGCATCTTGGTGCACTACGAAGCCACATGGAAAGAAGTTAACATTCTTCAGTGTGCAGTACTCCTGTACAGCCACTGGCTCCATGACTAGCCCCCTCTTCATTTCCATGGTCTGTATACCAGATCCCTGTACAGCCGCTGGCTCCATGACTAGCCCCCTCTTCATCTCCATGGTCTGTATACCAGATGCCTGTACAGCCGCTGGCTCCATGACTAGCCCCCTCTTCATCTCCATGGTCTGCTTACACAGAACACTTCCTGCAACACAGGAGCAGTGGCTTTGGACCACTATCACTGGTACGGAATGCTTTAACACCATCTGTGAAGATAAGTGTGATGGAAGACTGAAGTGAGAATGAATAACAATAAACATAGTAGTGTCTAGTCTTCTTAACCAGGGGCTCATTTAACTATACAGGAATACGTTGTGTTTCAGTAACAGAACTACCAAACACTGCATCAACAGATCTTTACCAAATAACCTGTTAAGTGGGCAATTCTAAATTGGAATTGGGACCCATCCTTAATATCTATCTACTGATAAGATTAAACGTTGACACTGTCTCCAACACATTTTGACCGTGATGACAGTGTCTCACAGGAGATGTTTAACACGGTCCCTAGTAGCTATCTATAACCTTTCCCTACTCTCATGCTGTGCGGCTTTTCACTCTTCCTCATGGACCTGTGACAGGCAGCCCTCACGGTGATCTCCCCTGTCAATGTATCTTTGTTAGATACTGTGTAGAAGACATGAATGACAATTATCTTTAGCTAGCAAATATAGCTAACAAGCATAACTTAACCAAGCTAACGGAAATACACACATTCTCAGGTAGATTCTCTCAAAGTTACGTAATTTTACGAAGTAACTAGCTAGCTACAGTTAATAGTTAAATTAGCTAGCTAATTTCGTCGATAACAACTAGACTGACCGGAATTTGCCAAACCGATAGGAAGTGTTTAGAACGTTCGACCATGGAATGTGCATAAGGCCTATAACATCCTGACATTGGCCTTCTCATCTCCAGTTGTGGAGCAGGCTGACTTTTACATTGGGACATGGTAAAGGCATCCAGCTTTCAAGAACAGAGTCCAGCCATCTGGAAACGTTAGTGTTGTTTCCTGCCTGATACTGTTATATTTGAAAGAGCATCGAACCCTAACCTAGAGCAGCTATGACTTGGCCTGGTCCACATCCAACCCTAACCTAGAGCAGCTATGACTTGGCCTGGTCCACATCCAACCCTAACCTAGAGAAGCTATGACTTGGCCTGGTCCACATCCAAACCTAACCTAGAGCAGCTATGACTTGGCCTGGTCCACATCCAACCCTAACCTAGAGCAGCTATGACTTGGCCTGGTCCACATCCAACCCTAACCTAGAGCAGCTATGACTTGGCCTGGTCCACATCCAACCCTAACCTAGAGCAACTATGACTTGGCCTGGTCCACATCCAACCCTAACCTAGAGCAGCTATGACTTGGCCTGGTCCACATCCAACCCTAACCTAGAGCAGCTATGACTTGGCCTGGTCCACATCCAACCCTAACCTAGAGCAGCTATGACATTTGCCTGGTCCACATCCAACCCTAACCTAGAGCAGCTATGACTTGGCCTGGTCCACATCCAACCCTAACCTAGAGCAGCTATGACTTGGCCTGGTCCACATCCAAACCTGACCTAGAGCAGCTATGACTTGGCCTGGTCCACATCCAACCCTAACCTAGAACAGCTATGACTTGGCCTGGTCCACATCCAACCCTAACCTAGAGCAGCTATGACTTGGCCTGGTCCACATCCAACCCTAACCTAGAGCAGCTATGACTTGGCCTGGTCCACATCCAAACCTAACCTAGAGCAGCTATGACTTGGCCTGGTCCACATCCAACCCTAACCTAGAGCAGCTATGACTTGGCCTGGTCCACATCCAACCCTAACCTAGAGCAGCTATGACTTGGCCTGGTCCACATCCAACCCTACCCTAGAGCAGCTATGACTTGGCCTGGTCCACATCCAACCCTAACCTAGAGCAGCTATGACATTTGCCTGGTCCACATCCAACCCTAACCTAGAGCAGCTATAACTTGGCCTGGTCCACATCCAACCCTAACCTAGAGCAGCTATGACTTGGCCTGGTCCACATCCAACCCTAACCTAGAGCAGCTATGACATTTGCCTGGTCCACATCCAACCCTAACCTAGAGCAGCTATAACTTGGCCTGGTCCACATCCAACCCTAACCTAGAGCAGCTATGACTTGGCCTGGTCCACATCCAAACCTGACCTAGAGCAGCTATGACTTGGCCTGGTCCACATCCAACCCTAACCTAGAGCAGCTATGACTTGGCCTGGTCCACATCCAACCCTAACCTAGAGCAGCTATGACTTGGCCTGGTCCACATCCAACCCTAACCTAGAGCAGCTATGACTTGGCCTGGTCCACATCTAACCCTAACCTAGAGCATCTATGACTTGGCCTGGTCCACATCTAGCCTTAACCTAGAGCAGCCATGACTTGGCCTGGTCCACATCTAACCCTAACCTAGAGCAGCCATGACTTGGCCTAGTCCACATCTAACCCTATGCCAGAGCAGCCATGACTTGGCCTAGTCCACATCTAACCCTATGCCAGAGCAGCCATGACTTGGCCTGGTCCACATCTAACCCTATGCCAGAGCAGCCATGACTTGGCATGGTCCACATCTAACCCTAACCTAGAGCAGCTATGACTTGGCCTGGTCCACATCTAACCCTAACCTAGAGCAGCCATGACTTGACCTGGTCCATAACTAACCTTAACCTAGAGCAGGCATGACTTGGCCTGGTCCACATCTAACCCTATGCCAGAGCAGCCATGACTTGGCATGGTCCACATCTAACCCTAACCTAGAGCAGCCATGACTTGGCCTGGTCCATAATTAACCTTAACCTAGAGCAGCTATGACTTGGCCTGGTCCACATCCAACCCTAACCTAGAGCAGCTATGACTTGGCCTGGTCCACATCCAACCCTAACCTAGAGCAGCTATGACTTGGCCTGGTCCACATCCAACCCTAACCTAGAGCAGCTATGACATTTGCCTGGTCCACATCCAACCCTAACCTAGAGCAGCTATGACTTGGCCTGGTCCACATCCAACCCTAACCTAGAGCAGCTATGACTTGGCCTGGTCCACATCCAAACCTGACCTAGAGCAGCTATGACTTGGCCTGGTCCACATCCAACCCTAACCTAGAGCAGCTATGACTTGGCCTGGTCCACATCCAACCCTAACCTAGAGCAGCTATGACTTGGCCTGGTCCACATCCAACCCTAACCTAGAGCAGCTATGACTTGGCCTGGTCCACATCCAACCCTAACCTAGAGCAGCTATGACTTGGCCTGGTCCACATCCAACCCTAACCTAGAGCAGCTATGACTTGGCCTGGTCCACATCCAACCCTAACCTAGAGCAGCTATGACTTGGCCTGGTCCACATCCAACCCTAACCTAGAGCAGCTATGACTTGGCCTGGTCCACATCTAACCCTAACCTAGAGCAGCTATGACTTGGCCTGGTCCACATCTAGCCTTAACCTAGAGCAGCCATGACTTGGCCTGGTCCACATCTAACCCTAACCTAGAGCAGCCATGACTTGGCCTAGTCCACATCTAACCCTATGCCAGAGCAGCCATGACTTGGCCTAGTCCACATCTAACCCTATGCCAGAGCAGCCATGACTTGGCCTAGTCCACATCTAACCCTATGCCAGAGCAGCCATGACTTGGCATGGTCCACATCTAACCCTAACCTAGAGCAGCTATGACTTGGCCTGGTCCACATCTAACCCTAACCTAGAGCAGCCATGACTTGACCTGGTCCATAACTAACCTTAACCTAGAGCAGGCATGACTTGGCCTGGTCCACATCTAACCCTATGCCAGAGCAGCCATGACTTGGCATGGTCCACATCTAACCCTAACCTAGAGCAGCCATGACTTGGCCTGGTCCATAATTAACCTTAACCTAGAGCAGGCATGACTTGGCCTGGTTCACTTGTCTCTGTGTATTGGATGTCTTCCTTAATTTAAAAAAAAGTGCTTGTCTTTATTGTAGCTCCACTATTAGCCTAATGTAATGGCATTGTCTTTATTGTAGTGTCACTATGTTTGGTAGCATAACTTCCTGAAATAGAGACATTTTCCTGATGTTCACTTCCTGAAATAGACATTTTCCTGATGTTTGGTAGCTAATGTGAGCAGCATCATGTTGTGGCGGTGCTTTGCTGCAGGAGGGACTGATGCACTTCACAAAATAGATGGCATCATGAGATAGGAAAATTATGTGGATATATTGAAGCAACATTTCAAGACACCAGTCAGGAAGTTACAACTTTGTCGCAAATGGGTCTTCCAAATGGACAATGACCCCAAGCATACTTCCAAAGTTGTGGCAAAATGGCTTAAGGACAACAACAAAGGTCAGGCCATCACAAAGCCCTGACCTCAATCCTATAGAAAATGTGTGGGCAGAACTGAAAAAGCTTGTGCGTGCAAGGAGGCCTACAAACCTGACTCAGTTACACCAGTGCTGTCAGGAGGAATGGGCCAAAATTTACCCAACTTACTGTGGGAAGCTTGTGGAAGGCTACCCGAAACGTTTGACCAAAGCTAAACAATTTAAATGCAATGCTACCAAATACTAATTGAGTGTATGTAGACTTCTGACCCACCGGGAATGTGATGAAAGAAATAAAAGCTGAAATAAATCATTTTCTCTACTATTATTCTCACATTTCTATTTCTTAAAATAAAGTGGTGGTCCTAACTGACCTAAGACAGGGAATTTCTACAGGGATTAAATGTCAGGAATTGTGAAAAACTGATTTTAAATGTATTTGGCTAAGGTGTATGTAACCCACCGACTTCAACTGTATCTCCCTACTGCTGAAGGTACCTGATTTGTGCTGGATGATGGACAGCTAGGTTTGAGAGCCTGTCTGGGTTCCTGGCTGGTTAGCGGGCAGTGAGCAGCTAGACAGTCACTCACACCCCCGTGCTTCAAGGTTGGGATGGTGTTCTTCGGTTTGCAAGCCTCCCCCTTTTTCCTCCAAACATAATGATGGTCATTATGACCAAACAGTTCTATTTTTGTTTCATTAGACCAGTGGACATTTCTCCAAAAAGTACGATCTTTGTTCCCATGTGCAGTTGCAAACCGTAGTCTGGGTTTTTATGGTGGTTTAACGGCAATAGTTTCTTCCTTGCTGAGTGGCCTTTCAGATTATGCCGATATAGGACTCGTTTCACTTTGGATATAGATATCTTTGTACCTGTTTCCTCCAGCATCTTCACAAGGTCCTTTGCTGTTGTTCTGGGATTTATTTGCACTTTTCGCACCAAAGTACGTTCATCTCTAGGAGACATAACATGTCTCCTTCCTGAGCGGTATGATGGTGTTTATACTTGCATACTATTGTTTGTACAGATGAACGTGGTACCTTCAGGCATTTGGAAATTGCTCCCAAGGATGAACCAGACTTGTGGAGGTCTACAATTTTTCTTCTGAGGTCTTGGCTGATTTCTTTAGATTTTTCCATGATGTCAAGCAAAGAGGCACTGAGTTTGAAGGTAGGCCTTGAAATACATCCACAGGTACACCTCCAATTGACTCAAATTATGTAAATTAGCCTATCAGAAGTTTCTAAAGCCATGACATCATTTTCTGGAATTTTCCAAGCTGTTTAAAGGCACAGTCAGCTTAGTGTATGTAAACTTCTGACCCACTGAAATGGTGATACAGTGAGTTATAAGTGAAATAATCTGTCTGTAAACAATTGTTGGAAAAATGACTTGCGTCATGCACAAAGTAGATGTCCTAATCGACTTGCCAAAACTACAGTTTGTTAACAAGGAATGTGTGGACTTGTTGAAAAATGAGTTTTAATGACTCCAACCTAAGTGTATGTAAACTTCCGACTTCAACTGTATACGACGTCAGTGAGAGATATACACTGAGTGTACAAAACATTAGGAACACCTGCTCTTTCAATGACAGACTGACCAGGTGAATCCAGCTAAAAGCTATGACTCCTTATTGATGTCATTTATTAAATCCACTTCAATCAGTTTAGATGAAGGGGAGGAGACAGGTTAGGATGTTTAAGCCTTGAGACAATTGAGACATGTATTGTGTACAGTATGTGTGCCATTCAGAGGGTGAATGGGAAAAACAAAATATTTAAGTGCCTTTGAATGGTGCACCGGTTTAAATGTGTCAAGAACTGCACCTCTGCTGGGTTTTCCTCGCTCAACAGTATCCTGTGTGTATTAAGAATGGTCCACCACCCAAAGGACATCCAGCCAGCTTAACGCAACTGTGGGAAGCATTTGAGTCAATTTGGGCCAGCATCCCTGTGGAACACTTTCAACACCCTGTAGTCCATACCTTGACGAATTGAGGCTGTTCTGAGGGCAAAAGGAGGGGCCGGGGTGCAACTCAATATTAGGAAGGTGTTCCTAATGTTTTGTTCACTCAGTCGAACAGTACAGTAGGTTAACTGCTAGAAGATGATAATATGGGTGCAGAGGCAGCAAGAAGGAGGAAGAGGGGATATGCATAAACACACCAAAGGACCATCACTGCTTGGACTGGGATAAAATCCTTTTCTGTGTGGTAATGTCATCATCATTGCCATAATACCAGCCATGCATAGTCTCCTAGGTATGGAGCCAATCACCTGATAATGAAACCTCCTGTGAAGCACTTCCTTTAAACTGCATCCTTTACTGAACTAGTTAAACAATTGTTTATTGACCTGGATAATGTGGTGATGCTGGGAGCAGTCAGAGTTGTGGGTATCTCTGTACTGTGAGTTGGGCTGAGTTTTTCAGCGTGATCATTTCCTCCATCTTAATTGGAATACAAATGAAAAAGGTCAGCACACATGCCAGATTTGTAATAATTACCATATCCTTGTGTTTTTGAGGGAAACACCTGCCTTGCTTACAGAGGGATATCTTATATCTTAACAATTAAAGCATGGAAGTCTGAGGAGTTGTCTGAGGTCTCCAGGGTACGCCGTTCCCCCTCAGAGTCCAAAATTAGACGTTTTATTTTGAATCACTCTGAAAACACTTCAGGGACTGCTCGCGTGTGTTTGTTCTGTTAAGTACACTTAAAATGTTGATGTGATCTGCAAGCAATTTCTGTTAGCGACCTCTTGCCATAACTCATTCCGCAAACGATGCAAGCTAATGTTTGACAAATGTGTTGCCACTAGTGATTTTGAAACACCGGTATAATTAACTTTTGTCTAAGCTTGATAAATTGATCCATACCAAAGACAGTTCTCCTCTTAGTGAGTCATCACAAGTCATCACAAGCTATAGGATGACAGTGAGGGAACAACATCCTTATTGTATTTGAACATAGCGAACTGGACAGATCAGGCTCTCAACACTTCTACCATTCCAATGATGTGTTACACGACCTTGGCGACAGCCAGCCAGTACAATACTTGTGCCCTCCATGCTGAATAATTGCTTCAACATAATAATTAACTTCAGAGCTCACTGTCAGGTAAAACGGCTGCCTGAAATCACAACTGGCTAGTAGGGAAGGAGATTACATTCTAGCCCATGTGAGGAGAAGACCTGCTGGGTTATCTGGGCTCAGATGTCCCCTCACTGCCCTTCACTAAGGATTATGAGAAACTCTTGTGCGCCTTGAAATTTGGCACAGGCTCTGACAATAGCAGGTGTCCTTAGCATCTGACCCACTCTAACCTCAGAATGGAAAGAATTGGAACAGTGGTCAGAAGTTAGAGGATACCTGCTGTGTCTGCTTTTCACATTCAGCCAAATTTGAGAGCACAGTAATGAGGGAGGGCAGGGATGCTTTGGGTTGGGTTTCAGATAAAAGGAGTGTTTAGCAGTAACTTTTTATTAAACAAATCATGCCGTGGTCTGTAAATGTCTCAATTTTGGGATTTTAAATAAATAGCAAATAAGTCTTATAACAACTTCTAACACTGATCTAACATATTGCAAATGGAATGCCAATGAAAAACAACTATTGAAGGAAATTGCACATTTTCTGGTTGTTGGTAAAAATAAAAAAAAGTAATCCCTATTTAAAGCCAGCCAAATATATTCTTATTCAGGATTCTAGAGCATCATTAGATTCTACCTAAGTGAGTGAGGGTAATCCAGTACCTCCTCTGGTTGCATTGTCAACTCCAACACACATTCCCAGTAACAAGAGGCCACTTTAGTCGAGTGAGTCAACCTTCCCCCGTCTGACCTTATCTGTGGGGGCACAGCCTGCCCTCCTAGACTCTGCCGGGGGCATAGCTTGGCCTGGTGCCAGCAGTCCTCTGGCTTAAGGGCAGCCTATCCATGGTGGAAGCATAGGCCTCTATGTTTACTGTTTGATTGTGTCACCTAACCGAGCCACCCCATGATGTTCTTTTGAATACATGCATACTGGCATTTCTCAGCCCTTCTCGAATGTTGGCAGAGGAGTTATGCATTTGCTGAGGGGTTGGCCTGTGTGTTCTGGTTGAGAATGGCTTTTTAGCTATTTTTACGCATATATTTAAGCATACTGTATATCTATCCTTAAGCATGTCAAGAGCTGCCATGCATAATGAGTAATTATGAGCGCAAGGTACAGTAAATATAGAATGTTAATTATTCTTGCCTCGATCCAATTCGGAGCTCATTTCAGCAAGGTGCACTAACACGCTTTTTATATTTAGCTGTATGCCCATGTCCCCTCATTAGAATGTCAGTTCTGTTGATATTTTCCAAATGTTTGTTTGTGAGGATAGCTGTTCTGAAGCCCTCTTCTCATAGCTGTGTAACCTCATTCAACTTATTTACTGCAAGGTAATGATCTAATGTCATTACCAGCTGACTTTATGGGATGAGAGAGGCGTTGTCTTGTGCTGTTAACTCAGCCAATATATTAAAGAATAAAAATTTAAGAACATTGGCTTGGCTGCCATGACGATGATCTAACAGTTTAACCTCGTCAACAACCTTCAGGACTTCCTGAATCACTCTTTCAACCAGGAAATGATGGACCTCTAAAATGCCTACATACTGCTTTACCTTGACTCTGGCTGATAGAGAACCCCATCAAATAATGCCAGCAAGGCTCCTCTGCTAAACACGTTTTTTTTTTTGCCTTGTCTGAAGTAAATGAACTCAATCCTAACTTAACACAACCTTACCTTAACACAACCCTAAATTAATACAACCCTACCTGAACACAAGCCTAACTTAACACAACCTTACCTTAACACAACCCTAAATTAATACAACCCTACCTGAACACAAGCCTAATTTAACACAACCCTAAATTAATACAACCCTACCTGAACACAAGCCTAATTTAACACAACCCTAAATTAATACAACCCTACCTGAACACAAGCCTAATTTAACACAACCCTAAATTAATACAACCCTACCTGAACACAAGCCTAATTTAACACAACCTTACCTTAACACAACCCTAAATTAATACAACCCTACCTGAACACAAGCCTAATTTAACACAACCTTACCTTAACAAAACCCTAAATTAATACAACCCTACCTGAACACAATCCTAACTTAACACAACCTTACCTTAACACAACCCTAAATTAATACAACCCTACCTGAACACAAGCCTAACTTAACACGACCCTACCTTTAAACAACTCTAACTTGACACAACCCTAACTTAAAACAACCCTAACTGAACACAAACCTAATTTAACACTACCCTAACTTAACACTACCCTAACTGAACACAAACCTAATTTAACACAACCCTAACTTAACACAACCCTAATTTAACACAACCCTAACTTAACACAACCCTAACTTAACACAACCCTAAATAAACACAACCCTAACTTAACACAACCCTAACTTAACACAACTTTAACTTAACACAACTTTAACTTAACACAACCCTAAATAAACACAACCCTAAATAAACACAACCATAAATAAACACAACCCTAAATAAACACAACCCTAACTTAACACAACCCTAAATAAACACAACCCTAAATAAACACAACCCTAACTTAACACAACCCTAAATAAACACAACCATAAATAAACACAACCCTAACTTAACACAACCCTAAATAAACACAACCATAAATAAACACAACCATAAATAAACACAACCCTAAATTAACACAACACTAACTGAACACAACTGTAACTTAAGACAATCCTAAATTAACGTAAACCTAACTTAACACAACCCTAAATGAACACAACCATAACTGACCACGAACATAACTTAACACAACCCTAACTGAACACAGCCCTAACTTCACACAAACCCTATGTTAACACAACCCCAAATGAACACAACCATAACTGAACACAACCCTTACTGAACACAACCCTTACTGAACACAACTCTAAATGAACACAACCCTAACTGAACACAGCCCTAACTTCACACAAACCCTATGTTAACACAACCCCAAATGAACACAACCATAACTGAACACAACCCTTACTGAACACAACCCTTACTGAACACAACTCTAAATGAACACAACCCTAACTGAACACAGCCCTAACTTCGCACAAACCCTATGTTAACACAACCCCAAATGAACACAACCATAACTGAACACAACCCTTACTGAACACAACCCTTACTGAACACAACTCTAAATGAACACAACCCTAACTGAACACAGCCCTAACTTCACACAAACCCTATGTTAACACAACCCCAAATGAACACAACCATAACTGAACACAACCCTTACTGAACACAACCCTTACTGAACACAACTCTAAATGAACACAACCCTAACTGAACACAGCCCTAACTTCACACAAACCCTATGTTAACACAACCCCAAATGAACACAACCATAACTGAACACAACCCTTACTGAACACAACCCTTACTGAACACAACTCTAAATGAACACAACCCTAACTGAACACAGCCCTAACTTCACACAAACCCTATGTTAACACAACCCCAAATGAACACAACCATAACTGAACACAACCCTTACTGAACACAACCCTTACTGAACACAACTCTAAATGAACACAACCATAATTTAGCAAAACCCTAACTTAACACAACCCTAAATTAACACAACTCGAAATGACCACAACCCTAAATGTACACAACCCTAACTTAACATAACTCTAACTGGACACAGCCCTAACTTAGCACAACCCTAAATGAATGTAACCCTAACTTAACACAACCCTACAGTCAATGAACACAAACCTAACTGAACACAACCCTAACTGAACACAACCCTAACTGAACACAACCCTAACTTAACATAACCCTAAATGAACACAACCCTAAATGAACACAACTCTAACTGGACACAGCCCTAACTTAGCACAACCCTAAATGAATGTAACCCTAACGTGACACAACCCTACAGTAAATTAACACAAACCTAACTGAACACAACCGTAACTGAACACAACCCTAAATGAACACAAGCCAAACTTAACGCAGCCCTAACTTCAGACAACCCTAACTGAACACAACCCTAACTTAACATAACCCTAAATTAACACAACACTAACTGAACACAACCGTAATTTAATTCAACCCTAAATTAACGTAAACCTAACTGAACACAACCCTAAATGAACACAACCCTAACTCTAAGTAATGTTCTCTACATTCTCTGTGCTCTTTGTAATCTCAGTATGATTTTTTGTACTGAAATCCAGTTGTATTTTTTTCACACTCTAAGAAGATGTCAGTTTTCCCCGTTTTCCGGGTATTGTGTCCTGCAGTTTATACTTGTTCCTGTCAGTGCAATGTATAATGTTTTGATATTGCGTTCTAATAATGAATTTTCTGGATCAAAGATAGGAAGCAATCCATATGTGGACTTCAGATAAGGCCATAGGTTTATTCTGGATTAGTAAAGACTTATGATGCCCTCTGTATTACAATGTATTTTCTGTTAAAGTAATACTCTGCGAAAGCCTGTCTATTCCATTTTTCACCCCTGATTAAAAAAATAGGGAGAAATAGAGAGAAAATGCAAAATTACATATTTGTGGAGTTTCTTTTCAAGTGTGTGATTCTGGCCATCTGTTGTGGCTCTGAGACATACACCTCGAGGTAGATGGCAGCCAACACTTTTGCGGCAGGCAGCCTGTTTACACTTCTTAATGATGATTCAAACATGTATCAGATACAATCCTCCTCTTAGCAGGACTGAAGGGTTAACTCCTCTTCTCCTCAGTAAGGATGTGACTTCATCACACTCGTATGAAACATCTCTAGTGAAGGCCTCCACAGCAGGGAAGCCAAGGTTCTCTTTAGAAATCAAAGCACAACATCAAGACTGACTCATACATGCCATTATTCTCTTACGGAGAAAATGAAACAGGCTCTTTAAATGATATGTTTCTGTGTCCGTGTTTGAGACATTTATCTTGGAGACACATAATGAAAGCTATGTGTGTTTTATCCTATTGTTGTCTCATTGATGTGGGAATATGTCTTGATGTTGTATTTTTCAGACCGGCTTTCTGGTTTGCTTTTTTACGCGCTTTCCTTTCCTTAAAAATAACTTTTGTTCTTGAAATGTGTAGACTATCACGTTTTAATTTATTTATGAGTCAAATATTCAATCCATTTTTTTATTATTATTTCATCAAAAGGCATGGAAGACTCTTGTAGAGGAGATGTACTTTAACCCTACTCTATGTAGTCCTATGGCACCTGCCTTTCATGACAGACAAAATCTATGGCACCTGCCTTTCATGACAGACAAAATCTATGGCACCTGCCTTTCATGACAGACAAAATCTATGGCACCTGCCTTTCATGACAGACAAAATCTATGGCACCTGCCTTTCATGACAGACAATATCTATGGCACCTGCCTTTCATGACAGACAATATCTATGGCACCTGCTTTTCATAATAGACTAAATCTATGGCATCTGCCTTTAATGACAGACTAAATCTATGACACCTAGTCTTTAATGAAGGACAAAATCTATGACACCCGGTACTGCTTTTCATTCTGTTCACCAGTTCCGGAGGTCTACGTCACCGGCTTTCTAGGCTTCACTGAGCGGGATTCATTATCATCAACCCCAGACTGTCTTGTCTGATTACACACACCTGGTTCCCATTCCCCCTGATCAGTATGTTATATATGTGCCCCCTTTCCCTCGTCTTTGTCGGTTATTGTTCCCATGTCCGTTGGTGGTGTGAGTACCTAGCCGTTGGTGCAGCTGTTATGCTGCGTGCTTTATATATTGTGTAAAGGTTCTCTTTATTACGGGTATCGTCCCGTGGCATTCAACAAGGCTTACCCACGCTCTGTTGTTTGGGTACAGCCCAGTGTTTTTGTGAACGTGTTTGTTTTGGGTGTATTAAAAACTCCTCTTGTGTTTTCCTGCGCCTGTCTCCAAATCCTTTATACCAGAGTCGCGTCTTTGGCTATGCCGGATTAAGTGATATGACATACTATTCTATAAAATCCTTTCTCTGTAATTAATATTACCTGATTGAGCTAATCATGTAAATGTAATTAACTACAAAGTCGGGGCACCACAAAATAATATTTATAGAGCTGTTATCTTCCGAAGAAACTCTTAAAGACCAAGTAATATTTTACATTAATAGCAGTCAATATTAATCGTCACCTTATTTCAGTCTCATCTGAAAGTTGTAAATTCTTGGTTATCTTCACGAACCCTGGCTAACAAGTTGAATGAGCAATACAAAATTTGGTTTAATTATTTATTTACTAAATACCTAACTAATCACACAGAATTATATATACACAGAATTAATCATACCTTGATTACAAATTATATCATGAAGGAAAACGTCCCTGGCGGAGGGAATGGATATGACAACTGGTTACACAAAGAAAATGGGGGATGGGTTTGAGTAAAAGAGCGGGAAGACTTGAGGAACAAAGGGAGAAGCTGTGCTATCGTAAATGCAGTATCTTATGCATTCTAAATTACCGCCCATTTGGAAAAGGAAAATGCTATAAATATTTACTCTGAGCTGCGCTTCAGTAGGTTGGTGGTAGATGGAAGGCCGTGTTGCCCAACCGAGTCCTTTGTCCTTTGTCCTTTGAAGAATGTCTCTGCTGGTAAATTGGGTACGTTGTAGTAACGTTGTTGCGTGGTAGACGGGATACTCTGTCTGTTCTTTCCTAGCCCACGTTTGCAGCTGCTGTTGCTAACTCAATGGCTAGGAGGTATCACTCTGTAGTGAATAAGAGTTCAAAGTTCATCCCATTCACAACCAAAGCTCACGCTGAGGTTGGCTTAGTTCTGTAGTTGACATGTTAGTCCTTTTAACGTATGGACCGTCGTCCTCACATCCTCAGAACAGGAGGTTACATTTTCATCAAGGCTTTATATAGTGGAGCGAGAGGGTGTGTTTGAAAAGTTTTATAACCCATGTCTCTTCACAGAGGCGGGCCACTGATTGTGCAGAGCCCTAACCTTATGAAAACCCAAATCTCTCATTTGGAAGCTAAAATTACATTTAATCTCTTCACCAATAATTTTAAATTCAAACATTTAAATTGAACAACAATTCCATGTGAATCCGATAACTACAAGGTGCAGACTTTCCACTGTAGAGTTTATGTCATCGTATCATTGATGAGAATGTCTCAGATGACAACCAAACTGACATCATATTCATTAAGTACCACCAGTTCATTTCCCCCCACCTTCTGATGTTCCCAGAATCTCTATGTTAACCAAAGGATTTTCAAATGTCACATCAGTAGGGTAGAGAGAGGAAAAAGGGGGGGAGAGGTATTTATGGTTGTCATAAACCTACCCCCAGGCCAACGTCATGACACCAGCGTGACAACCTGGCCTTTAATGACAGACAAAATCTATGACACCTGCCTTTCATGACATACAAAATCTATGGCACCTCCCTTTAATGACAGACAAAATCTATGGCACCTCCCTTTAATGACAGATAAAATTACGTTCACTTGAATCTGAATTGCATAACACTTCTTTAGCAATTGATAATGATAAGCATGATTGTTTGGTACGACTAACTGAAAAGTTGCATGTGAATCAGTGCAGATATTTGAATGCACAATTTAGCATTTTCTTGCAAACATACACTGCTTAACCCTGTTCTTAAAACTTGGAATATCTCTGCAAGAGGAAACAAGTGCACATGAATGAATGTCAGATATATGGCTCAGTGGCTGTGTGGCAATATGCATGTATATTTAGGCAAGTGAGTGAGATATGCACTTGTCAACTTTCCAGTTGTTGCTGTGGACTCCAGAAACCCAGTGGCATTATTTCACAGTACCACCTTTCCCGCTCCTGTCGTTGGTCATCTATAAATTCAGCCTCTTTGATTTCTGCCAGGCACTGCAAACCTGCTGACGAGCAGAAAAGATTCAATAGATGTCCCACATCAGCAAAGTTATACATTTAGTTGCATGTTTTTAGGGAGGTCGGTAAGGGAGAAATAAGACAGGCATTTAGCATGTAGAGGGGCTTTGGGGAGCTGCTGAATAGTTTGGTCTAATGAAGAGAGTGAGAGACCTCTTCCTTTAGCAACCATTGAGTCTATATGTTTTGACCATGACAACTTGCTATTTAGGATTACACCCAGCAGTTTAGTCTCCTCACCTTGCTCAATTGCCACATTATTCAATAATATAGTGAACAAAAATATAAATACAACATGCAACCATTTCAAAGATTTTACAGAGTTACAGTTCATAGAAGGAAATCAGTCAATTTAAATAAATGAATTTGGCCCTAATGTATGGTCAGGGGTGCAGCCATGGGTGAACCTTGGAGGGTATAGGCCCACCCACTTGGCAGCTAGGGACACCCACTGGGGAGCCAGGCCCAGCCAATCAGAATTTGTTTTTCCCCACAAGAGGGCTTTATTACAGACATAAATACTACATCTTTTCTTCAGCTCATGAAGCATGGGACCAACACTTTACATGTGTTTAGACCAGACATATTTAAGCAGACACACAATTGATTATGGTCACTGTAGTGAATGACCATGTTTTCTGCGTTAAACTACAGTATGTAGAATATTAGCCTGTTGGAAACTACAACTCCCTACTACATTGCACAGCTCAAGCTTGATCTGAATTATCTCTATAGAAACTGCACACCTCACAACAAAACAAAAAAAGTACTAAATTAAATTCTAATACTTGAACTGATGTCGATCAATTAGTTGTTTAAAAAAGAAAATGTTGGTTAATCTCACAGCACCAAGAACTTGAAATCTAGTGTATGATAAAACACACAGATCCCTAGCATATGATTGTCACCAAAATTACATCTATGTCAAATCACGGTGAACAGCAGGATTCTTTCTGAGCTGTCAATATTAATCCAGACATCAACATTGAAAAATACCCATTAGATCAGCCCGTCACCATTCAGCTTCATGAAAGGAGATGACGGGGAGTATATTTGTACTGTTTAGTGAAGTCCAGGTGATATACAGACAGGATAATTACCATGTTCTCACAACTGCTTTTCTCAAAGAATGTACATGATGGTGACTGAATGCAAAGTAGTCCATTTCCTATTCCAACGTATTTGTCTGTCGTCATTACACTACAGTCTAAATGGTAGTTTGTTGTGGTAGCATTACAACATAATCAGATTGAAATTAGTCATGGTTAATGCATGGTAAGGCACCTTCCTTATGCATAATACCATACAGTGCCTTTGGAAGTATTCAGACCCCTTGACTTTAAGCTCTAGAGCTCTAGAGTTCCTCTGTGGAGATGGGAGAACCTTCCAGAAAGACAACAATCTCTGCAGCACTCCACCAATCAGGCCTTTATGGCTAGACGGAAGCCCCTCCTCAGTAAAAGGCACATGACAGCCCGCTTGGAGTTTGCCAAAAGGCACCCAAAGACTGTCAGACCATGAGAAACATGATTCGCTGGTCTGATGAAACCAGGATTGAACTCTGAATGCCAATTTTCTAGTCTGGAAGAAACCTGGCACCATCCCTACGGTGAAGCATGGGGGTGGAAGCATCTTTCTGTGGATATGATTTTCAGCGGAAGGGACTGGGAGTCTATTCAGGATCGAGAGAAAGATGAACGGAGCAAAGTACAGAGAAATCCTTGATGAAAACCTGCTCCAGAGCTCTCAGGACCTCAAACTGGGACGACTGTTCACCTTCCAACACGACAATGACCCTAAACACACAGCCAAGACAACGCAGGAGTGGCTTCAGGACACGTTTCTGAATGTCCTTGTGTGGCCCAGCCAGACTTGAACCTGATCAAACATTTCTGGAGAGACCTGAAAATAGCTGTGAAGCAACACTCCCCATCCAACCTGACAGAGCTTGGGAGGATCTGCAGAGAAGAATGGGCGAAACTCCCCAAATACAGGTGTCCCAAGCTTGTAGCGTCATACCCAAGAGGACTCAAGGCTGAAATCCCTGCCAAAGGTACTTCAACAAAGTACTGAGTAAAAACCTGTTTTTGCTTTGTCATTATGGGTATTGTGTGTAGATTGATGAGGGAGAAAAACAATTGAATCAATTTTAGAATAAGGCTGTAACGTAACAAAATGTGAAAAAAGTCAAGGGGTCTGAATACTTTCCGAAGGCACTGTATCTAACCTATTGATTCTTGATTGTTTTGGGAATTGACAGGTCCCCCTGTTCTTGTTGAATTGTAACCCACACATCAAAGGCTTTTGGCTGGTATTTTTCAATGGCACAGGGATTTAGCCTAAAGCACTGCAGCAGTGAACAGGTCCTTGAGTTCCTGTATGCTAATAGTCAGGTGAAAAGGGTCTGTGTTCCCTTTGTAGCGTCTGCTCATTGTTTCTGAGGGGGAAAAAGGGCTCTGCTCTGCAGCATTGATATGGGGCACAGACGCCCGTGGCGCCCCTAAAAGCCATCCACACTGGCCTATGAACAGGTGTTGAATGAAATCCAGACAAATGCTGAAGAGACCTGTGTTTGACACCTATCCATCAGCAGCGGAGAGAGTGGCAATGGCCGGTTCACCAATCCGCCCACTGGAAACACCTGTGTCGCCCGCGGCCCCCGCGTCTCTTAATGATCTGCCAGTCATATCACAGAGCCATGTGTGCCCATCATAGGGGGGAAATGATGAACAACAATGTTGTTCGTCCTTAATTATCCTCCTCCGTGCTTTATTAACATGTCATTTGGTCCTAATCAAAGTAATATCCTGTAGGTCAAACAATAAAGGAGATCACCTGATAGCAGCCCTGTTTCCAGGGGAGCGTGATCCTAGTCTCTGCTGACGACAAACTCATTACGGACTATAATGAATCAAGTACACAGCAGGACACAATTGCATTTGTATAGTGCTATTTGATCAAAATGATGTGTGCTCCTCTACCCTGCATACTGTAGTACCAAACCAAGTCAAATGAAATAGTTGATTTGATTTTAGCCTAGCTAGCTGTATGATGTTTCAAAGTTATGCTAGTGTTTGATGCCTTGTTGATTAATCTAAATGAATCATCTAAGACAGGTGATATAATTTCCCTTCATGCTTATAGTAGCCTATGTGCTGTCCAGTTTATGCGACCACGTTAACCCTATATTTATACACTGAATGTACAAAACATAAAAAATGCCTTCCTAATATTGAGTTGCATACCCCCACCCAAAGGACACTCTACAAGGTGTGGACAGCGTTCCACAGGGATGGTGGCCCATGCTGACTCCAATGCTTCCGACTGTTTTATCAAGTTGGCTTGATGTCCTTTGGGTGGTGGACCATTCTCAATGCACACGGGAAACCGTTGAATGTGAAAAACCCAGCAACGCTGCAGTTCTTGACACAAACCGGTGGGCCTGGCACCTACTATCATACCACATTCAAAGTCACTTAAATATTTTGTCTTGCCCATTCACCCTCTGAATGGCACACATACACAATCCATGTCTCAATTGTCTTAAGACTGGAAAATCTGTCTCCCCCTTCATCTACATTGATTGAAGTCAATTTAACAAGTGACATCAATGAGGGAACATAGCTTTCGCCTGGATTCACCTGGTCAGTCTATGTCATGGAAAGAGAAGGTGTTCATAATGCTTTGTACATTAAGTGCAGATCCATGCCTTCAGTCCATGGCCACTGTCCCCATGGTCTTGTATTGCCAGACATCGCACCATATTTGTCACGTTCTGACCTTTATTTCCTTTGTTTTGTCTTTATTTAGTATGGTCAAGGCGTGAGTTGGGGTGGGCAGTCTATGTTTGTTTTTCTATGTTTGGTTTCTGTTTCGGCCTAGTATGGTTCTCAATCAGAGGCAGGTGTCGTTAGTTGTCTCTGATTGAGAATCATACTTAGGTAGCCTGTGTTTCACTGTTGGTTTGTGGGTGTTTGTTTCCATGTGTGTGTTTGTCGCCACACGGTACTGTTTCGGTTTTTGTAGATTTCACGTTATCGTTTATTGTCTTTATTAAAAACATCATGGACACTTACCACGCTGCATCTTGGTCCGATCCTTACTCCTCTTCAGACGAAGAGGAGATCTGCCGTTACAATATAGTTATGAAGACATTACACCATATTGTTATGAAGACATTACACCATATAGGTATGAAGACATTACACCATATAGTTATGAAGACATTACACCATATAGTTATGAAGACATTACACCATATTGTTATGAAGACATTACACCATATACTTATGAAGACATTACACCATATAGTTATGAGGACATTACATCATATAGTTATGGAGACATTACATCATTACACCATATAGTTATGAAGACATTACACCATATAGTTATGAAGACATTACACCATATAGTTATGAAGACATTACACCATATAGTTATGGAGACATTACATCATATAGTTATGAAGACATTACATCATTACACCATATAGTTATGAAGACATTACACCATGTAGTTATGAAGACATTACACCATATAGTTATGGAGACATTACATCATATAGTTATGAAGACATTACACCTTTACACCATATAGTTATGAAGACATTACATCATATAGTTATGAAGACATTACACCATATAGTTATGAAGACATTACACCATTACACCATATAGTTATGAAGACATTACACCATATAGTTATGAAGACATTACATCATATAGTTATGAAGACATTACACCATTACACCATATAGTTATGAAGACATTATAGTTATGAAGACATTACACCATATAGTTATGAAGACATTACACCTTTACACCATATAGTTATGAAGACATTACATCATATAGTTATGAAGACATTACACCATATAGTTATGAAGACATTACACCATATAGTTATGAAGACATTACACCTTTACACCATATAGTTATGAAGACATTACATCATATAGTTATGAAGACATTACACCATTACACCATATAGTTATGAAGACATTACACCATATAGTTATGAAGACATTACACCATATAGTTATGAAGACATTACACCTTTACACCATATAGTTATGAAGACATTACACCATATAGTTATGAAGACATTACACCATATAGTTATGAAGATATTACATCATATAGTTATGAAGACATTACACAATTACACCATATAGTTATGAAGACATTAAACCATATAGTTATGAGTACATTACACCATATAGTTGTGAAGACATTACACCATATAGTTATGAAGACATTACACCATATAGGTATGAAGACATTACACCATATAGTTATGAAGACATTACATCAAATAGTTATGAAGACATTACACCATATAGTTATGAAGACATTACACCATATAGTTATGTAGACATTACACCATATTGTTATGAAGACATTACACCTTTACGCCATATTGTTATGAAGACATTACACCATATAGTTATGAAGACATTACATCATATAGTTATGAAGACATTACACCTTTACACCATATAGTTATGAAGATATTACGCCATATTGTTATGAAGACATTACACCATATAGTTATGAAGACATTACACCATATAGTTATGAAGACATTACACCATATAGTTATGAAGACATTACACCATATAGTTATGTAGACATTACACCATATAGTTATGAAGACATTACACCATATAGTTATGAAGACATTACACCATATAGTTATGTAGACATTACATCATATAGTTATGAAGACATTACACCATATAGTTATGAAGACATTACACCATATAGTTATGAAGACATTACATCATATAGTTATGAAGACATTACACCTTTACACCATATAGTTATGAAGACATTACATCATATAGTTATGAAGACATTACACCATTACACCATATAGTTATGAAGACATTACACCATATAGTTATGAAGACATTACACCATATAGTTATGAAGACATTACACCTTTACACCATATAGTTATGAAGACATTACACCATATAGTTATGAAGATATTACATCATATAGTTATGAAGACATTACACAATTACACCATATAGTTATGAAGACATTAAACCATATAGTTATGAGTACATTACACCATATAGTTGTGAAGACATTACACCATATAGTTATGAAGACATTACACCATATAGGTATGAAGACATTACACCATATAGTTATGAAGACATTACATCAAATAGTTATGAAGACATTACACCATATAGTTATGAAGACATTACACCATATAGTTATGTAGACATTACACCATTACACCATATTGTTATGAAGACATTACACCTTTACGCCATATTGTTATGAAGACATTACACCATATAGTTATGAAGACATTACACCATATAGTTATGAAGACATTACATCATATAGTTATGAAGACATTACACCTTTACACCATATAGTTATGAAGACATTACGCCATATTTTATGAAGACATTACACCATATAGTTATGAAGACATTACACCATATAGTTATGTAGACATTACACCATATAGTTATGTAGACATTACACCATATAGTTATGAAGACATTACACCATATAGTTATGAAGACATTACACCATATAGTTATGAAAACATTACACCATATAGTTATGTAGACATTACACCATATAGTTATGAAGACATTACACCATATAGTTATGAAGACATTACACCATTACACCATATTGTTATGAAGACATTACACCATTACACCATATAGTTATGAAGACATTACACCATTACACCATATTGTTATGAAGACATTACACCATATTGTTATGAAGACATTACACCATATTGTTATGAAGACATTACATCATATAGTTATGAAGACATTACATCATATAGTTATGAAGACATTACATCATATAGTTATGAAGACATTACACCATATAGTTATGAAGACATTACACCATATTGTTATGAAGACATTACACCTTTACACCATATAGTTATGAAGACATTACACCATTACACCATATAGTTATGAAGACATTACACCATTACATCATATAGTTATGAAGACATTACACCATATAGTTATGAAGACATTACACCATATAGTTATGAAGACATTACATCATATAGTTATGAAGACATTACACCTTTACACCATATAGTTATGAAGACATTACATCATATAGTTATGAAGACATTACACCATTACACCATATAGTTATGAAGACATTACACCATATAGTTATGAAGACATTACACCATATAGTTATGAAGACATTACACCTTTACACCATATAGTTATGAAGACATTACACCATATAGTTATGAAGACATTACATCAGATAGTTATGAAGACATTACACCATATAGTTATGAAGATATTACATCATATAGTTATGAAGACATTACACAATTACACCATATAGTTATGAAGACATTAAACCATATAGTTATGAGTACATTACACCATATAGTTGTGAAGACATTACACCATATAGTTATGAAGACAATACACCATATAGGTATGAAGACATTACACCATATAGTTATGAAGACATTACATCAAATAGTTATGAAGACATTACACCATATAGTTATGAAGACATTACACCATATAGTTATGTAGACATTACACCATATTGTTATGAAGACATTACACCTTTACGCCATATTGTTATGAAGACATTACACCATATAGTTATGAAGACATTACATCATATAGTTATGAAGACATTACACCTTTACACCATATAGTTATGAAGACATTACGCCATATTGTTATGAAGACATTACACCATATAGTTATGAAGACATTACACCATATAGTTATGTAGACATTACACCATATAGTTATGTAGACATTACACCATATAGTTATGAAGACATTACACCATATAGTTATGAAGACATTACACCATATAGTTATGTAGACATTACACCATATAGTTATGAAGACATTACACCATATAGTTATGAAGACATTACACCATATAGTTATGTAGACATTACATCATATAGTTATGAAGACATTACACCATATAGTTATGAAGACATTACACGATATAGTTATGAAGACATTACATCATATAGTTATGAAGACATTACACGTTTACACCATATAGTTATGAAGACATTACATCATATAGTTATGAAGACATTACACCATTACACCATATAGTTATGAAGACATTACACCATATAGTTATGAAGACATTACACCATATAGTTATGAAGACATTACACCATATAGTTATGTAGACATTACACCATATTGTTATGAAGACATTACACCTTTACGCCATATTGTTATGAAGACATTACACCATATAGTTATGAAGACATTACACCATATTGTTATGAAGACATTACACCTTTACACCATATAGTTATGAAGACATTACACCATATAGTTATGAAGACATTACATCATATAGTTATGAAGACATTACACCATTACACCATATAGTTATGAAGACATTACACCATATTGTTATGAAGACATTACACCATATTGTTATTAAGACATTACACCATATAGTTATGAAGACATTACACCATATAGTTATGAAGACATTACACCATATAGTTATGAAGACATTACACCATATAGTTATGAAGACATTACACCATTGCACCATATAGTTATGAAGACATTACACCATATAGTTATGAAGACATTACACCATATAGTTATGAAGACATTACACCATATAGTTATGAAGACATTACACCATATAGTTATGAAGACATTATACCATATTGTTATGAATACATTACACCATATTGTTATGAAGACATTACACCATATAGTTATGAAGACATTACACCATATAGTTATGTAGACATTACACCATATTGTTATGAAGACATTACACCATATTGTTATGAAGACATTACACCTTTACACCATATAGTTATGAAGACATTACGCCATATTGTTATGAAGACATTACACCTTTACACCATATAGTTATGAAGACATTACGCCATATTGTTATGAAGACATTACACCATATAGTTATGAAGACATTACACCTTTACACCATATAGTTATGAAGACATTACGCCATATTGTTATGAAGACATTACACCATATAGTTATGAAGACATTACACCTTTACACCATATAGTTATGAAGACATTACGCCATATTGTTATGAAGACATTACACCATATTGTTATGAAGACATTACACCATATTGTTATGAAGACATTACACCTTTACACCATATAGTTATGAAGACATTACACCATATAGTTATCAAGACATTACATCATATAGTTATGAAGACATTACACCATTACACCATATAGTTATGAAGACATTACACCATATTGTTATGAAGACATTACACCATATTGTTATGAAGACATTACACCATATAGTTATGAAGACATTACACCATATAGTTATGAAGACATTACACCATATAGTTATGAAGACATTACACCATATAGTTATGAAGACATTACACCATTACACCAAATAGTGATGAAGACATTACACCATATAGTTATGAAGACATTACACCATATAGTTATGAAGACATTATACCATATTGTTATGAATACATTACACCATATAGTTATGAAGACATTACACCATATAGTTATGAAGACATTACACCATATAGTTATGAAGACATTACACCATATAGTTATGAAGACATTACATCATATAGTTATGAAGACATTACATCATATAGTTATGAAGACATTACACCATATTGTTATGAAGACATTACACCATATAGTTATGAAGACATTACACCATATAGTTATGAAGACATTACATCATATTGTTATGAAGACATTACATCATATAGTTATGAAGACATTACACCATTACACCATATAGTTATGAAGACATTACACCTTTACACCATATAGTTATGAAGACATTACATCATATAGTTATGAAGACATTACACCATTACACCATATAGTTATGAAGACATTACACCATATAGTTATGAAGACATTACACCATATAGTTATGAAGACATTACACCATATAGTTATGAAGACATTACACCATATAGTTATGAAGACATTATACCATATTGTTATGAATACATTACACCATATTGTTATGAAGACATTACACCATATAGTTATGAAGACATTACACCATATAGTTATGTAGACATTACACCATATTGTTATGAAGACATTACACCATATAGTTATGTAGACATTACACCATTACACCATATAGTTATGAAGACATTACACCATATAGTTATGTAGACATTACACCATTACACCATATAGTTATGAAGACATTACACCATTACACCATATAGTTATGAAGACATTACACCATTACACCATATTGTTATGAAGACATTACATCATATAGTTATGAAGACATTACGCCATATTGTTATGAAGACATTACACCATATTGTTATGAAGACATTACACCATATTGTTATGTAGACATTACACCATATAGTTATGTAGACATTACACCATATAGTTATGAAGACATTACACCATATAGTTATGAAGACATTATTCCATATTGTTATGTAGACATTACACCATATAGTTATGAAGACATTACATCATATAGTTATGAAGACATTACACCTTTACACCATATAGTTATGAAGACATTACGCCATATTGTTATGAAGACATTACACCATATTGTTATGAAGACATTACACCTTTACACCATATAGTTATGAAGACATTACACCATATTGTTATGAAGACATTACACCTTTACGCCATATTGTTATGAAGACATTACACCATATTGTTATGAAGACATTACACCTTTACGCCATATTGTTATGAAGACATTACACCTTTACACCATATTGTTATGAAGACATTACACCATATAGTTATGAAGACATTACACCATATAGTTATGAAGACATTACACCATATTGTTATGAAGACATTACATCATATAGTTATGAAGACATTACACCATATTGTTATGAAGACATTACACCTTTACGCCATATTGTTATGAAGACATTACACCATATAGTTATGAAGACATTACACCATATAGTTATGAAGACATTACATCATATAGTTATGAAGACATTACACCATATTGTTATGAAGACATTACACCTTTACGCCATATTGTTATGAGGACATTACACCATATAGTTATGAAGACATTACACCATATAGTTATGAAGACATTACACAATATAGTTATGAAGACATTACACCATATAGTTATGAAGACATTACACCATATTGTTATGAAGACATTACACCTTTACGCCATATTGTTATGAAGACATTACACCATATAGTTATGAAG
Source organism: Oncorhynchus clarkii lewisi (assembly GCF_045791955.1). Lineage (NCBI taxonomy): Eukaryota > Metazoa > Chordata > Actinopteri > Salmoniformes > Salmonidae > Oncorhynchus > Oncorhynchus clarkii. Next base: position 20,952,407 of record NC_092177.1, read on the forward strand.
ACATTACACCATATAGTTATGAAGACATTACACCATATAGTTATGAAGACATTACACCATATAGTTATGAAGACATTACACCATTACACCATATAGTTATGAAGACATTACACCATATAGTTATGAAGACATTACACCATATTGTTATGAAGACATTACATCATATAGTTATGAAGACATTACACCATATTGTTATGAAGACATTACACCATATAGTTATGAAGACATTACACCATATAGTTATGAAGACATTACACCATATAGTTATGAAGACATTACACCATATTGTTATGAAGACATTACACCATATTGTTATGAAGACATTACACCATATTGTTATGAAGACATTACACCATATTGTTAGGAAGACATTACACCATATAGTTATGAAGACATTACACCATATAGTTATGAAGACATTACACCATATAGTTATGTAGACATTACACCATATAGTTATGAAGACATTACACCATATAGTTATGAAGACATTACACCTTTACACCATATAGTTATGAAGACATTACACCATTACACCATATAGTTATGAAGACATTACACCATTACACCATATAGTTATGAAGACATTACACCATTACACCATATAGTTATGAAGACATTACGCCATATTGTTATGAAGACATTACACCATATTGTTATGAAGACATTACACCATATTGTTATGAAGACATTACACCATATTGTTATGAAGACATTACACCATATAGTTATGAAGACATTACACCATATTGTTATTAAGACATTACATCATATAGTTATGAAGACATTACACCTTTACACCATATAGTTATGAAGACATTACACCATATTGTTATGAAGACATTACACCATATAGTTATGAAGACATTACACCTTTACACCATATAGTTATGAAGACATTACACCATATTGTTATGAAGACATTACACCTTTACGCCATATTGTTATGAAGACATTACACCATATAGTTATGAAGACATTACACCATATAGTTATGAAGACATTACATCATATAGTTATGAAGACATTACACCTTTACACCATATAGTTATGAAGACATTACGCCATATTGTAATGAAGACATTACACCATATAGTTATGAAGACATTACACCATATAGTTATGAAGACACTACACCATATAGTTATGAAGACATTACACCATTACACCATGTAGTTATGAAGACATTACACCATATTGTTATGAAGACATTATACCATATTGTTATGAAGACATTACACCATATAGTTATGAAGACATTGCACCATATAGTTATGAAGACATTACACCATATAGTTATGAAGACATTACACCATATAGTTATGAAGACATTACACCATTACACCATATAGTTATGAAGACATTACACCATTACACCATATAGTTATGAAGACATTACACCATATAGTTATGAAGACATTACACCATATTGTTATGTAGACATTACACCATATTGTTATGAAGACATTACACCATATTGTTATGAAGACATTACACCATATTGTTATGAAGACATTACACCATATTGTTATGAAGACATTACACCATATAGTTATGAAGACATTACACCATATAGTTATGAAGACATTACACCATATTGTTATGAAGACATTACACCATATAGTTATGAAGACATTACATCATATAGTTATGAAGACATTACACCTTTACACCATATAGTTATGAAGACATTACGCCATATTGTTATGAAGACATTACACCATATAGTTATGAAGACATTACACCATATAGTTATGAAGACACTACACCATATAGTTATGAAGACAATACACCATTACACCATGTAGTTATGAAGACATTACACCATATTGTTATGAAGACATTATACCATATTGTTATGAAGATATTACACCATATAGTTATGAAGACATTGCACCATATAGTTATGAAGACATTACACCATATAGTTATGAAGACATTACACCATATAGTTATGAAGACATTACACCATTACACCATATAGTTATGAAGACATTACACCATTACACCATATAGTTATGAAGACATTACACCATATAGTTATGAAGACATTACACCATATTGTTATGTAGACATTACACCATATTGTTATGAAGACATTACACCATATTGTTATGAAGACATTACAGCATATTGTTATGAAGACATTACACCATATTGTTATGAAGACATTACACCTTTACACCATATAGTTATGAAGACATTACGCCATATTGTTATGAAGACATTACACCTTTACACCATATAGTTATGAAGACATTACGCCATGTTGTTATGAAGACATTACACCATATAGTTATGAAGACATTACACCTTTACACCATATAGTTATGAAGACATTACGCCATATTGTTATGAAGACATTACACCATATAGTTATGAAGACATTACACCTTTACACCATATAGTTATGAAGACATTACACCTTTACACCATATAGTTATGAAGACATTACGCCATATTGTTATGAAGACATTACACCATATTGTTATGAAGACATTACACCATATTGTTATGAAGACATTACACCATATAGTTATGAAGACATTACACCATATTGTTATGAGGACATTACACCTTTACGCCATATTGTTATGAAGACATTACACCATATAGTTATGAAGACATTACACCATATAGTTATGAAGACATTACATCATATAGTTATGAAGACATTACACCATATTGTTATGAAGACATTACACCTTTACGCCATATTGTTATGAAGACATTACACCATATAGTTATGAAGACATTACACCATATAGTTATGAAGACATTACACAATATAGTTATGAAGACATTACACCATATAGTTATGAAGACATTACACCATATTGTTATGAAGACATTACACCTTTACGCCATATTGTTATGAAGACATTACACCATATAGTTATGAAGACATTACACCATATAGTTATGAAGACATTACACCATATAGTTATGAAGACATTACACCATATAGTTATGAAGACATTACACCATATAGTTATGAAGACATTACACCATATAGTTATGAAGACATTACACCATTACACCATATAGTTATGAAGACATTACACCATATAGTTATGAAGACATTACACCATATAGTTATGAAGACATTACACCATATTGTTATGAAGACATTACATCATATAGTTATGAAGACATTACACCATATTGTTATGAAGACATTACACCATATAGTTATGAAGACATTACACCATATAGTTATGAAGACATTACACCATATAGTTATGAAGACATTACACCATATTGTTATGAAGACATTACACCATATTGTTATGAAGACATTACACCATATTGTTATGAAGACATTACACCATATTGTTAGGAAGACATTACACCATATAGTTATGAAGACATTACACCATATAGTTATGAAGACATTACACCATATAGTTATGTAGACATTACACCATATAGTTATGAAGACATTACACCATATAGTTATGAAGACATTACACCTTTACACCATATAGTTATGAAGACATTTCACCATTACACCATATAGTTATGAAGACATTACACCATTACACCATATAGTTATGAAGACATTACACCATTACACCATATTGTTATGAAGACATTACACCATATTGTTATGAAGACATTACACCATATAGTTATGAAGACATTACACCATATTGTTATTAAGACATTACATCATATAGTTATGAAGACATTACACCTTTACACCATATAGTTATGAAGACATTACACCATATTGTTATGAAGACATTACACCATATAGTTATGAAGACATTACACCTTTACACCATATAGTTATGAAGACATTACACCATATTGTTATGAAGACATTACACCTTTACGCCATATTGTTATGAAGACATTACACCATATAGTTATGAAGACATTACACCATATAGTTATGAAGACATTACATCATATAGTTATGAAGACATTACACCTTTACACCATATAGTTATGAAGACATTACGCCATATTGTTATGAAGACATTACACCATATAGTTATGAAGACATTACACCATATAGTTATGAAGACACTACACCATATAGTTATGAAGACATTACACCATTACACCATGTAGTTATGAAGACATTATACCATATTGTTATGAAGACATTACACCATATAGTTATGAAGACATTGCACCATATAGTTATGAAGACATTACACCATATAGATATGAAGACATTACACCATATAGTTATGAAGACATTACACCATATAGTTATGAAGACATTACACCATTACACCATATAGTTATGAAGACATTACACCATATAGTTATGAAGACATTACACCATATTGTTATGTAGACATTACACCATATTGTTATGAAGACATTACACCATATTGTTATGAAGACATTACACCATATTGTTATGAAGACATTACACCATATTGTTATGAAGACATTACACCATATAGTTATGAAGACATTACACCATATAGTTATGAAGACATTACACCATATTGTTATGAAGACATTACACCTTTACGCCATATTGTTATGAAGACATTACACCATATAGTTATGAAGACGTTACACCATATAGTTATGAAGACATTACATCATATAGTTATGAAGACATTACACCTTTACACCATATAGTTATGAAGACATTACGCCATATTGTTATGAAGACATTACACCATATAGTTATGAAGACATTACACCATATAGTTATGAAGACACTACACCATATAGTTATGAAGACAATACACCATTACACCATGTAGTTATGAAGACATTACACCATATTGTTATGAAGACATTATACCATATTGTTATGAAGACATTACACCATATAGTTATGAAGACATTGCACCATATAGTTATGAAGACATTACACCATATAGTTATGAAGACATTACACCATATAGTTATGAAGACATTACACCATTACACCATATAGTTATGAAGACATTACACCATTACACCATATAGTTATGAAGACATTACACCATATAGTTATGAAGACATTACACCATATTGTTATGAAGACATTACAGCATATTGTTATGAAGACATTACACCATATTGTTATGAAGACATTACACCTTTACACCATATAGTTATGAAGACATTACGCCATATTGTTATGAAGACATTACACCTTTACACCATATAGTTATGAAGACATTACGCCATGTTGTTATGAAGACATTACACCATATAGTTATGAAGACATTACACCTTTACACCATATAGTTATGAAGACATTACGCCATATTGTTATGAAGACATTACACCATATAGTTATGAAGACATTACACCTTTACACCATATAGTTATGAAGACATTACACCTTTACACCATATAGTTATGAAGACATTACGCCATATTGTTATGAAGACATTACACCATATTGTTATGAAGACATTACACCATATTGTTATGAAGACATTACACCATATAGTTATGAAGACATTACACCATATTGTTATGAGGACATTACACCTTTACGCCATATTGTTATGAAGACATTACACCATATAGTTATGAAGACATTACACCATATAGTTATGAAGACATTACATCATATAGTTATGAAGACATTACACCATATTGTTATGAAGACATTACACCTTTACGCCATATTGTTATGAAGACATTACACCATATAGTTATGAAGACATTACACCATATAGTTATGAAGACATTACACAATATAGTTATGAAGACATTACACCATATAGTTATGAAGACATTACACCATATTGTTATGAAGACATTACACCTTTACGCCATATTGTTATGAAGACATTACACCATATAGTTATGAAGACATTACACCATATAGTTATGAAGACATTACACCATATAGTTATGAAGACATTACACCATATAGTTATGAAGACATTACACCATATAGTTATGAAGACATTACACCATATAGTTATGAAGACATTACACCATTACACCATATAGTTATGAAGACATTACACCATATAGTTATGAAGACATTACACCATATAGTTATGAAGACATTACACCATATTGTTATGAAGACATTACATCATATAGTTATGAAGACATTACACCATATTGTTATGAAGACATTACACCATATAGTTATGAAGACATTACACCATATAGTTATGAAGACATTACACCATATAGTTATGAAGACATTACACCATATTGTTATGAAGACATTACACCATATTGTTATGAAGACATTACACCATATTGTTATGAAGACATTACACCATATTGTTAGGAAGACATTACACCATATAGTTATGAAGACATTACACCATATAGTTATGAAGACATTACACCATATAGTTATGTAGACATTACACCATATAGTTATGAAGACATTACACCATATAGTTATGAAGACATTACACCTTTACACCATATAGTTATGAAGACATTTCACCATTACACCATATAGTTATGAAGACATTACACCATTACACCATATAGTTATGAAGACATTACACCATTACACCATATTGTTATGAAGACATTACACCATATTGTTATGAAGACATTACACCATATAGTTATGAAGACATTACACCATATTGTTATTAAGACATTACATCATATAGTTATGAAGACATTACACCTTTACACCATATAGTTATGAAGACATTACACCATATTGTTATGAAGACATTACACCATATAGTTATGAAGACATTACACCTTTACACCATATAGTTATGAAGACATTACACCATATTGTTATGAAGACATTACACCTTTACGCCATATTGTTATGAAGACATTACACCATATAGTTATGAAGACATTACACCATATAGTTATGAAGACATTACATCATATAGTTATGAAGACATTACACCTTTACACCATATAGTTATGAAGACATTACGCCATATTGTTATGAAGACATTACACCATATAGTTATGAAGACATTACACCATATAGTTATGAAGACACTACACCATATAGTTATGAAGACATTACACCATTACACCATGTAGTTATGAAGACATTATACCATATTGTTATGAAGACATTACACCATATAGTTATGAAGACATTGCACCATATAGTTATGAAGACATTACACCATATAGATATGAAGACATTACACCATATAGTTATGAAGACATTACACCATATAGTTATGAAGACATTACACCATTACACCATATAGTTATGAAGACATTACACCATATAGTTATGAAGACATTACACCATATTGTTATGTAGACATTACACCATATTGTTATGAAGACATTACACCATATTGTTATGAAGACATTACACCATATTGTTATGAAGACATTACACCATATTGTTATGAAGACATTACACCATATAGTTATGAAGACATTACACCATATAGTTATGAAGACATTACACCATATTGTTATGAAGACATTACACCTTTACGCCATATTGTTATGAAGACATTACACCATATAGTTATGAAGACGTTACACCATATAGTTATGAAGACATTACATCATATAGTTATGAAGACATTACACCTTTACACCATATAGTTATGAAGACATTACGCCATATTGTTATGAAGACATTACACCATATAGTTATGAAGACATTACACCATATAGTTATGAAGACACTACACCATATAGTTATGAAGACAATACACCATTACACCATGTAGTTATGAAGACATTACACCATATTGTTATGAAGACATTATACCATATTGTTATGAAGACATTACACCATATAGTTATGAAGACATTGCACCATATAGTTATGAAGACATTACACCATATAGTTATGAAGACATTACACCATATAGTTATGAAGACATTACACCATTACACCATATAGTTATGAAGACATTACACCATTACACCATATAGTTATGAAGACATTACACCATATAGTTATGAAGACATTACACCATATTGTTATGTAGACATTACACCATATTGTTATGAAGACATTACACCATATTGTTATGAAGACATTACACCATATTGTTATGAAGACATTACACCATATTGTTATGAAGACATTACACCTTTACACCATATAGTTATGAAGACATTACGCCATATTGTTATGAAGACATTACACCTTTACACCATATAGTTATGAAGACATTACGCCATGTTGTTATGAAGACATTACACCATGTAGTTATGAAGACATTACACCTTTACACCATATAGTTATGAAGACATTACGCCATATTGTTATGAAGGCATTACACCATATAGTTATGAAGACATTACACCTTTACACCATATAGTTATGAAGACATTACACCTTTACACCATATAGTTATGAAGACATTACGCCATATTGTTATGAAGACATTACACCATATTGTTATGAAGACATTACACCATATTGTTATGAAGACATTACACCTTTACACCATATAGTTATGAAGACATTACACCATATAGTTATGAAGACATTACATCATATAGTTATGAAGACATTACACCATTACACCATATAGTTATGAAGACATTACACCATATTGTTATGAAGACATTACACCATATTGTTATTAAGACATTACACCATATAGTTATGAAGACATTACACCATATAGTTATGAAGACATTACACCATATAGTTATGAAGACATTACACCATTACACCATATAGTTATGAAGACATTACACCATATAGTTATGAAGACATTACACCATATAGTTATGAAGACATTACACCATATAGTTATGAAGACATTACACCATATAGTTATGAAGACATTACACCATATAGTTATGAAGACATTACACCATATAGTTATGAAGACATTATACCATATTGTTATGAATACATTACACCATATTGTTATGAAGACATTACACCATATAGTTATGAAGACATTACACCATATAGTTATGTAGACATTACACCATATTGTTATGAAGACATTACACCATATAGTTATGTAGACATTACACCATTACACCATATAGTTATGAAGACATTACACCATATAGTTATGTAGACATTACACCATTACACCATATAGTTATGAAGACATTACACCATTACACCATATAGTTATGAAGACATTACACCATTACACCATATAGTTATGAAGACATTACACCATTACACCATATTGTTATGAAGACATTACATCATATAGTTATGAAGACATTACGCCATATTGTTATGAAGACATTACACCATATTGTTATGAAGACATTACACCATATTGTTATGTAGACATTACACCATATAGTTATGTAGACATTACACCATATAGTTATGAAGACATTACACCATATAGTTATGAAGACATTATTCCATATTGTTATGTAGACATTACACCATATAGTTATGAAGACATTACATCATATAGTTATGAAGACATTACACCTTTACACCATATAGTTATGAAGACATTACGCCATATTGTTATGAAGACATTACACCATATAGTTATGAAGACATTACACCATATAGTTATGTAGACATTACACCATATAGTTATGTAGACATTACACCATATAGTTATGAAGACATTACACCATATAGTTATGAAGACATTACACCATATAGTTATGTAGACATTACACCATATAGTTATGAAGACATTACACCATATAGTTATGAAGACATTACACCATATAGTTATGTAGACATTACATCATATAGTTATGAAGACATTACACCATATAGTTATGAAGACATTACACGATATAGTTATGAAGACATTACATCATATAGTTATGAAGACATTACACGTTTACACCATATAGTTATGAAGACATTACATCATATAGTTATGAAGACATTACACCATTACACCATATAGTTATGAAGACATTACACCATATAGTTATGAAGACATTACACCATATAGTTATGAAGACATTACACCATATAGTTATGTAGACATTACACCATATTGTTATGAAGACATTACACCTTTACGCCATATTGTTATGAAGACATTACACCATATAGTTATGAAGACATTACACCATATTGTTATGAAGACATTACACCTTTACACCATATAGTTATGAAGACATTACACCATATAGTTATGAAGACATTACATCATATAGTTATGAAGACATTACACCATTACACCATATAGTTATGAAGACATTACACCATATTGTTATGAAGACATTACACCATATTGTTATTAAGACATTACACCATATAGTTATGAAGACATTACACCATATAGTTATGAAGACATTACACCATATAGTTATGAAGACATTACACCATATAGTTATGAAGACATTACACCATTGCACCATATAGTTATGAAGACATTACACCATATAGTTATGAAGACATTACACCATATAGTTATGAAGACATTACACCATATAGTTATGAAGACATTACACCATATAGTTATGAAGACATTATACCATATTGTTATGAATACATTACACCATATTGTTATGAAGACATTACACCATATAGTTATGAAGACATTACACCATATAGTTATGTAGACATTACACCATATTGTTATGAAGACATTACACCATATTGTTATGAAGACATTACACCTTTACACCATATAGTTATGAAGACATTACGCCATATTGTTATGAAGACATTACACCTTTACACCATATAGTTATGAAGACATTACGCCATATTGTTATGAAGACATTACACCATATAGTTATGAAGACATTACACCTTTACACCATATAGTTATGAAGACATTACGCCATATTGTTATGAAGACATTACACCATATAGTTATGAAGACATTACACCTTTACACCATATAGTTATGAAGACATTACGCCATATTGTTATGAAGACATTACACCATATTGTTATGAAGACATTACACCATATTGTTATGAAGACATTACACCTTTACACCATATAGTTATGAAGACATTACACCATATAGTTATCAAGACATTACATCATATAGTTATGAAGACATTACACCATTACACCATATAGTTATGAAGACATTACACCATATTGTTATGAAGACATTACACCATATTGTTATGAAGACATTACACCATATAGTTATGAAGACATTACACCATATAGTTATGAAGACATTACACCATATAGTTATGAAGACATTACACCATATAGTTATGAAGACATTACACCATTACACCATATAGTGATGAAGACATTACACCATATAGTTATGAAGACATTACACCATATAGTTATGAAGACATTATACCATATTGTTATGAATACATTACACCATATAGTTATGAAGACATTACACCATATAGTTATGAAGACATTACACCATATAGTTATGAAGACATTACACCATATAGTTATGAAGACATTACATCATATTGTTATGAAGACATTACATCATATAGTTATGAAGACATTACACCATTACACCATATAGTTATGAAGACATTACACCTTTACACCATATAGTTATGAAGACATTACATCATATAGTTATGAAGACATTACACCATTACACCATATAGTTATGAAGACATTACACCATATAGTTATGAAGACATTACACCATATAGTTATGAAGACATTACACCTTTACACCATATAGTTATGAAGACATTACACCATATAGTTATGAAGACATTACATCATATAGTTATGAAGACATTACACCATATAGTTCTGAAGATATTACATCATATAGTTATGAAGACATTACACAATTACACCATATAGTTATGAAGACATTAAACCATATAGTTATGAGTACATTACACCATATAGTTGTGAAGACATTACACCATATAGTTATGAAGACATTACACCATATAGGTATGAAGACATTACACCATATAGTTATGAAGACATTACATCAAATAGTTATGAAGACATTACACCATATAGTTATGAAGACATTACACCATATAGTTATGAAGACATTACATCATATAGTTATGAAGACATTACACCTTTACACCATATAGTTATGAAGACATTACGCCATATTGTTATGAAGACATTACACCATATAGTTATGAAGACATTACACCATATAGTTATGTAGACATTACACCATATAGTTATGTAGACATTACACCATATAGTTATGAAGACATTACACCATATAGTTATGAAGACATTACACCATATAGTTATGAAGACATTACACCATATAGTTATGTAGACATTACACCATTACACCATATAGTTATGAAGACATTACACCATATAGTTATGAAGACATTACACCATTACACCATATTGTTATGAAGACATTACACCAATACACCATATAGTTATGAAGACATTACACCATTACACCATATAGTTATGAAGACATTACACCATTACACCATATTGTTATGAAGACATTACACCATATTGTTATGAAGACATTACACCATATTGTTATGAAGACATTACATCATATAGTTATGAAGACATTACATCATATAGTTATGAATACATTACATCATATAGTTATGAAGACATTACACCATATAGTTATGAAGACATTACACCATATTGTTATGAATACATTACACCTTTACACCATATAGTTATGAAGACATTACACCATTACACCATATAGTTATGAAGACATTACACCATTACACCATATAGTTATGAAGACATTACACCATATTGTTATGAAGACATTACACCATATAGTTATGAAGACATTACACCATATAGTTATGAAGACATTACACCATATAGTTATGAAGACATTACACCATATAGTTATGAAGACATTACATCATATAGTTATGAAGACATTACATCATATAGTTATGAAGACATTACACCATATAGTTATGAAGACATTACACCATATTGTTATGAAGGCATTACACCATATTGTTATGAAGACATTACACCTTTACACCATATAGTTATGAAGACATTACGCCATATTGTTATGAAGACATTACACCTTTACACCATATAGTTATGAAGACATTACGCCATATTGTTATGAAGACATTACGCCAAATAGTTATGAAGACAATACACCATTACACCATGTAGTTATGAAGACATTACACCATATTGTTATGAAGACATTATACCATATTGTTATGAAGACATTACACCATATAGTTATGAAGACATTGCACCATATAGTTATGAAGACATTACACCATATAGTTATGAAGACATTACACCATATAGTTATGAAGACATTGCACCATATAGTTATGAAGACATTACACCATATAGTTATGAAGACATTACACCATTACACCATATAGTTATGAAGACATTACACCATATAGTTATGAAGACATTACACCATATTGTTATGTAGACATTACACCATATTGTTATGAAGACATTACACCATATTGTTATGAAGACATTACACCATATTGTTATGAAGACATTACACCTTTACACCATATAGTTATGAAGACATTACGCCATATTGTTATGAAGATATTACACCTTTACACCATATAGTTATGAAGACATTACGCCATGTTGTTATGAAGACATTACACCATATAGTTATGAAGACATTACACCTTTACACCATATAGTTATGAAGACATTACGCCATATTGTTATGAAGACATTACACCATATAGTTATGAAGACATTACACCATATTGTTATGAAGACATTACACCTTTACACCATATAGTTATGAAGACATTACACCATATAGTTATGAAGACATTACATCATATAGTTATGAAGACATTACACCATTACACCATATAGTTATGAAGACATTACACCATATTGTTATGAAGACATTACACCATATTGTTATTAAGACATTACACCATATAGTTATGAAGACATTACACCATATAGTTATGAAGACATTACACCATATAGTTATGAAGACATTACACCATATAGTTATGAAGACATTACACCATTGCACCATATAGTTATGAAGACATTACACCATATAGTTATGAAGACATTACACCATATAGTTATGAAGACATTACACCATATAGTTATGAAGACATTACACCATATAGTTATGAAGACATTATACCATATTGTTATGAATACATTACACCATATTGTTATGAAGACATTACACCATATAGTTATGAAGACATTACACCATATAGTTATGTAGACATTACACCATATTGTTATGAAGACATTACACCATATAGTTATGTAGACATTACACCATTACACCATATAGTTATGAAGACATTACACCATATAGTTATGTAGACATTACACCATTACACCATATAGTTATGAAGACATTACACCATTACACCATATAGTTATGAAGACATTACACCATTACACCATATAGTTATGAAGACAGTACACCATTACACCATATTGTTATGAAGACATTACATCATATAGTTATGAAGACATTACGCCATATTGTTATGAAGACATTACACCATATTGTTATGAAGACATTACACCATATTGTTATGTAGACATTACACCATATAGTTATGTAGACATTACACCATATAGTTATGAAGACATTACACCATATAGTTATGAAGACATTATTCCATATTGTTATGTAGACATTACACCATATAGTTATGAAGACATTACATCATATAGTTATGAAGACATTACACCTTTACACCATATAGTTATGAAGACATTACGCCATATTGTTATGAAGACATTACACCATATTGTTATGAAGACATTACACCTTTACACCATATAGTTATGAAGACATTACACCATATTGTTATGAAGACATTACACCTTTACGCCATATTGTTATGAAGACATTACACCATATTGTTATGAAGACATTACACCTTTACGCCATATTGTTATGAAGACATTACACCTTTACACCATATTGTTATGAAGACATTACACCATATAGTTATGAAGACATTACACCATATAGTTATGAAGACATTACACCATATTGTTATGAGGACATTACACCTTTACGCCATATTGTTATGAAGACATTACACCATATAGTTATGAAGACATTACACCATATAGTTATGAAGACATTACATCATATAGTTATGAAGACATTACACCATATTGTTATGAAGACATTACACCTTTACGCCATATTGTTATGAGGACATTACACCATATAGTTATGAAGACATTACACCATATAGTTATGAAGACATTACACAATATAGTTATGAAGACATTACACCATATAGTTATGAAGACATTACACCATATTGTTATGAAGACATTACACCTTTACGCCATATTGTTATGAAGACATTACACCATATAGTTATGAAGACATTACACCATATAGTTATGAAGACATTACACCATATAGTTATGAAGACATTACACCATATAGTTATGAAGACATTACACCATATAGTTATGAAGACATTACACCATATAGTTATGAAGACATTACACCATTACACCATATAGTTATGAAGACATTACACCATATAGTTATGAAGATATTACACCATATTGTTATGAAGACATTACATCATATAGTTATGAAGACATTACACCATATTGTTATGAAGACATTACACCATATAGTTATGAAGACATTACACCATATAGTTATGAAGACATTACACCATATAGTTATGAAGACATTACACCATATTGTTATGAAGACATTACACCATATTGTTATGAAGACATTACACCATATTGTTATGAAGACATTACACCATATTGTTAGGAAGACATTACACCATATAGTTATGAAGACATTACACCATATAGTTATGAAGACATTACACCATATAGTTATGTAGACATTACACCATATAGTTATGAAGACATTACACCATATAGTTATGAAGACATTACACCTTTACACCATATAGTTATGAAGACATTACACCATTACACCATATAGTTATGAAGACATTACACCATTACACCATATAGTTATGAAGACATTACACCATTACACCATAT
Organism: Oncorhynchus clarkii lewisi; assembly: GCF_045791955.1. Classification (NCBI taxonomy): domain Eukaryota; kingdom Metazoa; phylum Chordata; class Actinopteri; order Salmoniformes; family Salmonidae; genus Oncorhynchus; species Oncorhynchus clarkii. The sequence continues at coordinate 20,968,173 of NC_092177.1, forward strand.
AGTTATGAAGACATTACGCCATATTGTTATGAAGACATTACACCATATTGTTATGAAGACATTACACCATATTGTTATGAAGACATTACACCATATTGTTATGAAGACATTACACCATATAGTTATGAAGACATTACACCATATTGTTATTAAGACATTACATCATATAGTTATGAAGACATTACACCTTTACACCATATAGTTATGAAGACATTACACCATATTGTTATGAAGACATTACACCTTTACGCCATATTGTTATGAAGACATTACACCATATAGTTATGAAGACATTACACCATATAGTTATGAAGACATTACATCATATAGTTATGAAGACATTACACCTTTACACCATATAGTTATGAAGACATTACGCCATATTGTAATGAAGACATTACACCATATAGTTATGAAGACATTACACCATATAGTTATGAAGACACTACACCATATAGTTATGAAGACATTACACCATTACACCATGTAGTTATGAAGACATTACACCATATTGTTATGAAGACATTATACCATATTGTTATGAAGACATTACACCATATAGTTATGAAGACATTGCACCATATAGTTATGAAGACATTACACCATATAGTTATGAAGACATTACACCATATAGTTATGAAGACATTACACCATTACACCATATAGTTATGAAGACATTACACCATTACACCATATAGTTATGAAGACATTACACCATATAGTTATGAAGACATTACACCATATTGTTATGTAGACATTACACCATATTGTTATGAAGACATTACACCATATTGTTATGAAGACATTACACCATATTGTTATGAAGACATTACACCATATTGTTATGAAGACATTACACCATATAGTTATGAAGACATTACACCATATAGTTATGAAGACATTACACCATATTGTTATGAAGACATTACACCTTTACGCCATATTGTTATGAAGACATTACACCATATAGTTATGAAGACATTACATCATATAGTTATGAAGACATTACACCTTTACACCATATAGTTATGAAGACATTACGCCATATTGTTATGAAGACATTACACCATATAGTTATGAAGACATTACACCATATAGTTATGAAGACACTACACCATATAGTTATGAAGACAATACACCATTACACCATGTAGTTATGAAGACATTACACCATATTGTTATGAAGACATTATACCATATTGTTATGAAGACATTACACCATATAGTTATGAAGACATTGCACCATATAGTTATGAAGACATTACACCATATAGTTATGAAGACATTACACCATATAGTTATGAAGACATTACACCATTACACCATATAGTTATGAAGACATTACACCATTACACCATATAGTTATGAAGACATTACACCATATAGTTATGAAGACATTACACCATATTGTTATGTAGACATTACACCATATTGTTATGAAGACATTACACCATATTGTTATGAAGACATTACAGCATATTGTTATGAAGACATTACACCATATTGTTATGAAGACATTACACCTTTACACCATATAGTTATGAAGACATTACGCCATATTGTTATGAAGACATTACACCTTTACACCATATAGTTATGAAGACATTACGCCATGTTGTTATGAAGACATTACACCATATAGTTATGAAGACATTACACCTTTACACCATATAGTTATGAAGACATTACGCCATATTGTTATGAAGACATTACACCATATAGTTATGAAGACATTACACCTTTACACCATATAGTTATGAAGACATTACACCTTTACACCATATAGTTATGAAGACATTACGCCATATTGTTATGAAGACATTACACCATATTGTTATGAAGACATTACACCATATTGTTATGAAGACATTGCACCATATAGTTATGAAGACATTACACCATATTGTTATGAGGACATTACACCTTTACGCCATATTGTTATGAAGACATTACACCATATAGTTATGAAGACATTACACCATATAGTTATGAAGACATTACATCATATAGTTATGAAGACATTACACCATATTGTTATGAAGACATTACACCTTTACGCCATATTGTTATGAAGACATTACACCATATAGTTATGAAGACATTACACCATATAGTTATGAAGACATTACACAATATAGTTATGAAGACATTACACCATATAGTTATGAAGACATTACACCATATTGTTATGAAGACATTACACCTTTACGCCATATTGTTATGAAGACATTACACCATATAGTTATGAAGACATTACACCATATAGTTATGAAGACATTACACCATATAGTTATGAAGACATTACACCATATAGTTATGAAGACATTACACCATATAGTTATGAAGACATTACACCATATAGTTATGAAGACATTACACCATTACACCATATAGTTATGAAGACATTACACCATATAGTTATGAAGACATTACACCATATAGTTATGAAGACATTACACCATATTGTTATGAAGACATTACATCATATAGTTATGAAGACATTACACCATATTGTTATGAAGACATTACACCATATAGTTATGAAGACATTACACCATATAGTTATGAAGACATTACACCATATAGTTATGAAGACATTACACCATATTGTTATGAAGACATTACACCATATTGTTATGAAGACATTACACCATATTGTTATGAAGACATTACACCATATTGTTAGGAAGACATTACACCATATAGTTATGAAGACATTACACCATATAGTTATGAAGACATTACACCATATAGTTATGTAGACATTACACCATATAGTTATGAAGACATTACACCATATAGTTATGAAGACATTACACCTTTACACCATATAGTTATGAAGACATTTCACCATTACACCATATAGTTATGAAGACATTACACCATTACACCATATAGTTATGAAGACATTACACCATTACACCATATTGTTATGAAGACATTACACCATATTGTTATGAAGACATTACACCATATAGTTATGAAGACATTACACCATATTGTTATTAAGACATTACATCATATAGTTATGAAAACATTACACCTTTACACCATATAGTTATGAAGACATTACACCATATTGTTATGAAGACATTACACCATATAGTTATGAAGACATTACACCTTTACACCATATAGTTATGAAGACATTACACCATATTGTTATGAAGACATTACACCTTTACGCCATATTGTTATGAAGACATTACACCATATAGTTATGAAGACATTACACCATATAGTTATGAAGACATTACATCATATAGTTATGAAGACATTACACCTTTACACCATATAGTTATGAAGACATTACGCCATATTGTTATGAAGACATTACACCATATAGTTATGAAGACATTACACCATATAGTTATGAAGACACTACACCATATAGTTATGAAGACATTACACCATTACACCATGTAGTTATGAAGACATTACACCATATTGTTATGAAGACATTATACCATATTGTTATGAAGACATTACACCATATAGTTATGAAGACATTGCACCATATAGTTATGAAGACATTACACCATATAGATATGAAGACATTACACCATATAGTTATGAAGACATTACACCATTACACCATATAGTTATGAAGACATTACACCATTACACCATATAGTTATGAAGACATTACACCATATAGTTATGAAGACATTACACCATATTGTTATGTAGACATTACACCATATTGTTATGAAGACATTACACCATATTGTTATGAAGACATTACACCATATTGTTATGAAGACATTACACCATATTGTTATGAAGACATTTCACCATATAGTTATGAAGACATTACACCATATAGTTATGAAGACATTACACCATATTGTTATGAAGACATTACACCTTTACGCCATATTGTTATGAAGACATTACACCATATAGTTATGAAGACGTTACACCATATAGTTATAAAGACATTACATCATATAGTTATGAAGACATTACACCTTTACACCATATAGTTATGAAGACATTACGCCATATTGTTATGAAGACATTACACCATATAGTTATGAAGACATTACACCATATAGTTATGAAGACACTACACCATATAGTTATGAAGACAATACACCATTACACCATGTAGTTATGAAGACATTACACCATATTGTTATGAAGACATTATACCATATTGTTATGAAGACATTACACCATATAGTTATGAAGACATTGCACCATATAGTTATGAAGACATTACACCATATAGTTATGAAGACATTACACCATATAGTTATGAAGACATTACACCATTACACCATATAGTTATGAAGACATTACACCATTACACCATATAGTTATGAAGACATTACACCATATAGTTATGAAGACATTACACCATATTGTTATGTAGACATTACACCATATTGTTATGAAGACATTACACCATATTGTTATGAAGACATTACACCTTTACACCATATAGTTATGAAGACATTACGCCATATTGTTATGAAGACATTACACCTTTACACCATATAGTTATGAAGACATTACGCCATGTTGTTATGAAGACATTACACCATGTAGTTATGAAGACATTACACCTTTACACCATATAGTTATGAAGACATTACGCCATATTGTTATGAAGACATTACACCATATAGTTATGAAGACATTACACCTTTACACCATATAGTTATGAAGACATTACACCTTTACACCATATAGTTATGAAGACATTACGCCATATTGTTATGAAGACATTACACCATATTGTTATGAAGACATTACACCATATTGTTATGAAGACATTACACCTTTACACCATATAGTTATGAAGACATTACACCATATAGTTATGAAGACATTACATCATATAGTTATGAAGACATTACACCATTACACCATATAGTTATGAAGACATTACACCATATTGTTATGAAGACATTACACCATATTGTTATTAAGACATTACACCATATAGTTATGAAGACATTACACCATATAGTTATGAAGACATTACACCATATAGTTATGAAGACATTACACCATATAGTTATGAAGACATTACACCATTACACCATATAGTTATGAAGACATTACACCATATAGTTATGAAGACATTACACCATATAGTTATGAAGACATTACACCATATAGTTATGAAGACATTACACCATATAGTTATGAAGACATTACACCATATAGTTATGAAGACATTACACCATATAGTTATGAAGACATTACACCATATAGTTATGAAGACATTACACCATATAGTTATGAAGACATTACACCATATAGTTATGAAGACATTATACCATATTGTTATGAATACATTACACCATATTGTTATGAAGACATTACACCATATAGTTATGAAGACATTACACCATATAGTTATGTAGACATTACACCATATTGTTATGAAGACATTACACCATATAGTTATGTAGACATTACACCATTACACCATATAGTTATGAAGACATTACACCATATAGTTATGTAGACATTACACCATTACACCATATAGTTATGAAGACATTACACCATTACACCATATAGTTATGAAGACATTACACCATTACACCATATAGTTATGAAGACATTACACCATTACACCATATTGTTATGAAGACATTACATCATATAGTTATGAAGACATTACGCCATATTGTTATGAAGACATTACACCATATTGTTATGAAGACATTACACCATATTGTTATGTAGACATTACACCATATAGTTATGTAGACATTACACCATATAGTTATGAAGACATTACACCATATAGTTATGAAGACATTATTCCATATTGTTATGTAGACATTACACCATATAGTTATGAAGACATTACATCATATAGTTATGAAGACATTACACCTTTACACCATATAGTTATGAAGACATTACGCCATATTGTTATGAAGACATTACACCATATTGTTATGAAGACATTACACCTTTACACCATATAGTTATGAAGACATTACACCATATTGTTATGAAGACATTACACCTTTACGCCATATTGTTATGAAGACATTACACCATATTGTTATGAAGACATTACACCTTTACGCCATATTGTTATGAAGACATTACACCTTTACACCATATTGTTATGAAGACATTACACCATATAGTTATGAAGACATTACACCATATAGTTATGAAGACATTACACCATATTGTTATGAGGACATTACACCTTTACGCCATATTGTTATGAAGACATTACACCATATAGTTATGAAGACATTACACCATATAGTTATGAAGACATTACATCATATAGTTATGAAGACATTACACCATATTGTTATGAAGACATTACACCTTTACGCCATATTGTTATGAGGACATTACACCATATAGTTATGAAGACATTACACCATATAGTTATGAAGACATTACACAATATAGTTATGAAGACATTACACCATATAGTTATGAAGACATTACACCATATTGTTATGAAGACATTACACCTTTACGCCATATTGTTATGAAGACATTACACCATATAGTTATGAAGACATTACACCATATAGTTATGAAGACATTACACCATATAGTTATGAAGACATTACACCATATAGTTATGAAGACATTACACCATATAGTTATGAAGACATTACACCATTACACCATATAGTTATGAAGACATTACACCATATAGTTATGAAGACATTACACCATATTGTTATGAAGACATTACATCATATAGTTATGAAGACATTACACCATATTGTTATGAAGACATTACACCATATAGTTATGAAGACATTACACCATATAGTTATGAAGACATTACATAATATAGTTATGAAGACATTACACCATATTGTTATGAAGACATTACACCATATTGTTATGAAGACATTACACCATATTGTTATGAAGACATTACACCATATTGTTAGGAAGACATTACACCATATAGTTATGAAGACATTACACCATATAGTTATGAAGACATTACACCATATAGTTATGTAGACATTACACCATATAGTTATGAAGACATTACACCATATAGTTATGAAGACATTACACCTTTACACCATATAGTTATGAAGACATTACACCATTACACCATATAGTTATGAAGACATTACACCATTACACCATATAGTTATGAAGACATTACACCATTACACCATATAGTTATGAAGACATTACGCCATATTGTTATGAAGACATTACACCATATTGTTATGAAGACATTACACCATATTGTTATGAAGACATTACACCATATTGTTATGAAGACATTACACCATATAGTTATGAAGACATTACACCATATTGTTATTAAGACATTACATCATATAGTTATGAAGACATTACACCTTTACACCATATAGTTATGAAGACATTACACCATATTGTTATGAAGACATTACACCATATAGTTATGAAGACATTACACCTTTACACCATATAGTTATGAAGACATTACACCATATTGTTATGAAGACATTACACCTTTACGCCATATTGTTATGAAGACATTACACCATATAGTTATGAAGACATTACACCATATAGTTATGAAGACATTACATCATATAGTTATGAAGACATTACACCTTTACACCATATAGTTATGAAGACATTACGCCATAGTGTAATGAAGACATTACACCATATAGTTATGAAGACATTACACCATATAGTTATGAAGACACTACACCATATAGTTATGAAGACATTACACCATTACACCATGTAGTTATGAAGACATTACACCATATTGTTATGAAGACATTATACCATATTGTTATGAAGACATTACACCATATAGTTATGAAGACATTGCACCATATAGTTATGAAGACATTACACCATATAGTTATGAAGACATTACACCATATAGTTATGAAGACATTACACCATTACACCATATAGTTATGAAGACATTACACCATTACACCATATAGTTATGAAGACATTACACCATATAGTTATGAAGACATTACACCATATTGTTATGTAGACATTACACCATATTGTTATGAAGACATTACACCATATTGTTATGAAGACATTACACCACATTGTTATGAAGACATTACACCATATTGTTATGAAGACATTACACCATATAGTTATGAAGACATTACACCATATAGTTCTGAAGACATTACACCATATTGTTATGAAGACATTACACCTTTACGCCATATTTTTATGAAGACATTACACCATATAGTTATGAAGACATTACACCATATAGTTATGAAGACATTACATCATATAGTTATGAAGACATTACACCTTTACACCATATAGTTATGAAGACATTACGCCATATTGTTATGAAGACATTACACCATATAGTTATGAAGACATTACACCATATAGTTATGAAGACACTACACCATATAGTTATGAAGACAATACACCATTACACCATGTAGTTATGAAGACATTACACCATATTGTTATGAAGACATTATACCATATTGTTATGAAGAAATTACACCATATAGTTATGAAGACATTGCACCATATAGTTATGAAGACATTACACCATATAGTTATGAAGACATTACACCATATAGTTATGAAGACATTACACCATTACACCATATAGTTATGAAGACATTACACCATTACACCATATAGTTATGAAGACATTACACCATATAGTTATGAAGACATTACACCATATTGTTATGTAGACATTACACCATATTGTTATGAAGACATTACACCATATTGTTATGAAGACATTACAGCATATTGTTATGAAGACATTACACCATATTGTTATGAAGACATTACACCTTTACACCATATAGTTATGAAGACATTACGCCATATTGTTATGAAGACATTACACCTTTACACCATATAGTTATGAAGACATTACGCCATGTTGTTATGAAGACATTACACCATATAGTTATGAAGACATTACACCTTTACACCATATAGTTATGAAGACATTACGCCATATTGTTATGAAGACATTACACCATATAGTTATGAAGACATTACACCTTTACACCATATAGTTATGAAGACATTACACCTTTACACCATATAGTTATGAAGACATTACGCCATATTGTTATGAAGACATTACACCATATTGTTATGAAGACATTACACCATATTGTTATGAAGACATTACACCATATAGTTATGAAGACATTACACCATATTGTTATGAGGACATTACACCTTTACGCCATATTGTTATGAAGACATTACACCATATAGTTATGAAGACATTACATCATATAGTTATGAAGACATTACACCATATTGTTATGAAGACATTACACCTTTACGCCATATTGTTATGAAGACATTACACCATATAGTTATGAAGACATTACACCATATAGTTATGAAGACATTACACAATATAGTTATGAAGACATTACACCATATAGTTATGAAGACATTACACCATATTGTTATGAAGACATTACACCTTTACGCCATATTGTTATGAAGACATTACACCATATAGTTATGAAGACATTACACCATATAGTTATGAAGACATTACACCATATAGTTATGAAGACATTACACCATATAGTTATGAAGACATTACACCATATAGTTATGAAGACATTACACCATTACACCATATAGTTATGAAGACATTACACCATATAGTTATGAAGACATTACACCATATAGTTATGAAGACATTACACCATATTGTTATGAAGACATTACATCATATAGTTATGAAGACATTACACCATATTGTTATGAAGACATTACACCATATAGTTATGAAGACATTACACCATATAGTTATGAAGACATTACACCATATTGTTATGAAGACATTACACCATATTGTTATGAAGACATTACACCATATTGTTATGAAGACATTACACCATATTGTTAGGAAGACATTACACCATATAGTTATGAAGACATTACACCATATAGTTATGAAGACATTACACCATATAGTTATGTAGACATTACACCATATAGTTATGAAGACATTACACCATATAGTTATGAAGACATTACACCTTTACACCATATAGTTATGAAGACATTTCACCATTACACCATATAGTTATGAAGACATTACACCATTACACCATATAGTTATGAAGACATTACACCATTACACCATATTGTTATGAAGACATTACACCATATTGTTATGAAGACATTACACCATATAGTTATGAAGACATTACACCATATTGTTATTAAGACATTACATCATATAGTTATGAAGACATTACACCTTTACACCATATAGTTATGAAGACATTACACCATATTGTTATGAAGACATTACACCATATAGTTATGAAGACATTACACCTTTACACCATATAGTTATGAAGACATTACACCATATTGTTATGAAGACATTACACCTTTACGCCATATTGTTATGAAGACATTACACCATATAGTTATGAAGACATTACACCATATAGTTATGAAGACATTACATCATATAGTTATGAAGACATTACACCTTTACACCATATAGTTATGAAGACATTACGCCATATTGTTATGAAGACATTACACCATATAGTTATGAAGACATTACACCATATAGTTATGAAGACACTACACCATATAGTTATGAAGACATTACACCATTACACCATGTAGTTATGAAGACATTACACCATATTGTTATGAAGACATTATACCATATTGTTATGAAGACATTACACCATATAGTTATGAAGACATTGCACCATATAGTTATGAAGACATTACACCATATAGTTATGAAGACATTACACCATATAGTTATGAAGACATTACACCATTACACCATATAGTTATGAAGACATTACACCATTACACCATATAGTTATGAAGACATTACACCATATAGTTATGAAGACATTACACCATATTGTTATGTAGACATTACACCATATTGTTATGAAGACATTACACCATATTGTTATGAAGACATTACACCATATTGTTATGAAGACATTACACCATATTGTTATGAAGACATTACACCATATAGTTATGAAGACATTACACCATATAGTTATGAAGACATTACACCATATTGTTATGAAGACATTACACCTTTACGCCATATTGTTATGAAGACATTACACCATATAGTTATGAAGACATTACACCATATAGTTATGAAGACATTACATCATATAGTTATGAAGACATTACACCTTTACACCATATAGTTATGAAGACATTACGCCATATTGTTATGAAGACATTACACCATATAGTTATGAAGACATTACACCATATAGTTATGAAGACACTACACCATATAGTTATGAAGACAATACACCATTACACCATGTAGTTATGAAGACATTATACCATATTGTTATGAAGACATTACACCATATAGTTATGAAGACATTGCACCATATAGTTATGAAGACATTACACCATATAGTTATGAAGACATTACACCATATAGTTATGAAGACATTACACCATTACACCATATTGTTATGAAGACATTACACCATTACACCATATAGTTATGAAGACATTAAACCATATAGTTATGAAGACATTACACCATATTGTTATGTAGACATTACACCATATTGTTATGAAGACATTACACCATATTGTTATGAAGACATTACACCATATTGTTATGAAGACATTACACCATATTGTTATGAAGACATTACACCTTTACACCATATAGTTATGAAGACATTACGCCATATTGTTATGAAGACATTACACCTTTACACCATATAGTTATGAAGACATTACGCCATGTTGTTATGAAGACATTACACCATGTAGTTATGAAGACATTACACCTTTACACCATATAGTTATGAAGACATTACGCCATATTGTTATGAAGACATTACACCATATAGTTATGAAGACATTACACCTTTACACCATATAGTTATGAAGACATTACACCTTTACACCATATAGTTATGAAGACATTACGCCATATTGTTATGAAGACATTACACCATATTGTTATGAAGACATTACACCATATTGTTATGAAGACATTACACCTTTACACCATATAGTTATGAAGACATTACACCATATAGTTATGAAGACATTACATCATATAGTTATGAAGACATTACACCATTACACCATATAGTTATGAAGACATTACACCATATTGTTATGAAGACATTACACCATATTGTTATTAAGACATTACACCATATAGTTATGAAGACATTACACCATATAGTTATGAAGACATTACACCATATAGTTATGAAGACATTACACCATATAGTTATGAAGACATTACACCATTACACCATATAGTTATGAAGACATTACACCATATAGTTATGAAGACATTACACCATATAGTTATGAAGACATTACACCATATAGTTATGAAGACATTACACCATATAGTTATGAAGACATTATACCATATTGTTATGAATACATTACACCATATTGTTATGAAGACATTACACCATATAGTTATGAAGACATTATTCCATATAGTTATGTAGACATTACACCATATAGTTATGAAGACATTACATCATATAGTTATGAAGACATTACACCTTTACACCATATAGTTATGAAGACATTACGCCATATTGTTATGAAGACATTACACCATATTGTTATGAAGACATTACACCTTTACACCATATAGTTATGAAGACATTACACCATATTGTTATGAAGACATTACACCTTTACGCCATATTGTTATGAAGACATTACACCATATTGTTATGAAGACATTACACCTTTACGCCATATTGTTATGAAGACATTACACCTTTACACCATATTGTTATGAAGACATTACACCATATAGTTATGAAGACATTACACCATATTGTTATGAAGACATTACACCATATTGTTATTAAGACATTACACCATATAGTTATGAAGACATTACACCATATAGTTATGAAGACATTACACCATATAGTTATGAAGACATTACACCATATAGTTATGAAGACATTACACCATTACACCATATAGTTATGAAGACATTACACCATATAGTTATGAAGACATTATACCATATTGTTATGAATACATTACACCATATTGTTATGAAGACATTACACCATATAGTTATGAAGACATTACACCATATAGTTATGTAGACATTACACCATATTGTTATGAAGACATTACACCATATAGTTATGTAGACATTACACCATTACACCATATAGTTATGAAGACATTACACCATATAGTTATGTAGACATTACACCATTACACCATATAGTTATGAAGACATTACACCATTACACCATATAGTTATGAAGACATTACACCCTTACACCATATAGTTATGAAGACATTACACCATTACACCATATTGTTATGAAGACATTACATCATATAGTTATGAAGACATTACGCCATATTGTTATGAAGACATTACACCATATTGTTATGAAGACATTACACCATATTGTTATGTAGACATTACACCATATAGTTATGTAGACATTACACCATATAGTTATGAAGACATTACACCATATAGTTATGAAGACATTATTCCATATTGTTATGTAGACATTACACCATATAGTTTTGAAGACATTACATCATATAGTTATGAAGACATTACACCTTTACACCATATAGTTATGAAGACATTACGCCATATTGTTATGAAGACATTACACCATATTGTTATGAAGACATTACACCTTTACACCATATAGTTATGAAGACATTATTCCATATAGTTATGTAGACATTACACCATATAGTTATGAAGACATTACATCATATAGTTATGAAGACATTACACCTTTACACCATATAGTTATGAAGACATTACGCCATATTGTTATGAAGACATTACACCATATTGTTATGAAGACATTACACCATATTGTTATGAAGACATTACACCATATAGTTATGAAGACATTACACCATATAGTTATGAAGACATTACACCATATTGTTATGAAGACATTACACCTTTACGCCATATTGTTATGAAGACATTACACCATATAGTTATGAAGACATTACACCATATAGTTATGAAGACATTACATCATATAGTTATGAAGACATTACACCTTTACACCATATAGTTATGAAGACATTACGCCATATTGTTATGAAGACATTACACCATATAGTTATGAAGACATTACACCATATAGTTATGAAGACACTACACCATATAGTTATGAAGACAATACACCATTACACCATGTAGTTATGAAGACATTACACCATATTGTTATGAAGACATTATACCATATTGTTATGAAGACATTACACCATATAGTTATGAAGACATTGCACCATATAGTTATGAAGACATTACACCATATAGTTATGAAGACATTACACCATATAGTTATGAAGACATTACACCATTACACCATATAGTTATGAAGACATTACACCATTACACCATATAGTTATGAAGACATTACACCATATAGTTATGAAGACATTACACCATATTGTTATGTAGACATTACACCATATTGTTATGAAGACATTACACCATATTGTTATGAAGACATTACACCATATTGTTATGAAGACATTACACCATATTGTTATGAAGACATTACACCTTTACACCATATAGTTATGAAGACATTACGCCATATTGTTATGAAGACATTACACCTTTACACCATATAGTTATGAAGACATTACGCCATGTTGTTATGAAGACATTACACCATGTAGTTATGAAGACATTACACCTTTACACCATATAGTTATGAAGACATTACGCCATATTGTTATGAAGACATTACACCATATAGTTATGAAGACATTACACCTTTACACCATATAGTTATGAAGACATTACACCTTTACACCATATAGTTATGAAGACATTACGCCATATTGTTATGAAGACATTACACCATATTGTTATGAAGACATTACACCTTTACACCATATAGTTATGAAGACATTACGCCATGTTGTTATGAAGACATTACACCATGTAGTTATGAAGACATTACACCTTTACACCATATAGTTATGAAGACATTACGCCATATTGTTATGAAGACATTACACCATATAGTTATGAAGACATTACACCTTTACACCATATAGTTATGAAGACATTACACCTTTACACCATATAGTTATGAAGACATTACACCATATAGTTATGAAGACATTACACCATTACACCATATAGTTATGAAGACATTACACCATATAGTTATGAAGACATTACACCATATAGTTATGAAGACATTACACCATATTGTTATGAATACATTACACCATATTGTTATGAAGACATTACACCATATAGTTATGAAGACATTACACCATATAGTTATGTAGACATTACACCATATTGTTATGAAGACATTACACCATATAGTTATGTAGACATTACACCATTACACCATATAGTTATGAAGACATTACACCATATAGTTATGTAGACATTACACCATTACACCATATAGTTATGAAGACATTACACCATTACACCATATCGTTATGAAGACATTACACCATTACACCATATAGTTATGAAGACATTACACCATTACACCATATTGTTATGAAGACATTATTGTTATGAAGACATCACATTACCATATTGTTATGAAGACATTACACCATATTGTTATGAAGACATTACACCATATTGTTATGTAGAAGACATTACACCATATAGTTACACCTTTACACCATATAGTATGAAGACATTACACCACCATATAGTTATGAAGACATTACACCATATTTATGAAGACATTACGCCATATTGTTATGAAGACATTACATATTGTTATGAAGACATTACACCATATTGTTATGAAGACATTACACCATATAGTTATGAAGACATTACACCATATAGTTAATGAAGACATTACATCATATAGTTATGAAGACATTACATATAGTTATGAAGACATTACGCCATATTGTTATGAAGACATTACACCATATAGTTATGAAGACATTACACCATATAGTTATGAAGACACTACACCATATAGTTATGAAGACAATACACCATTACACCATGTAGTTATGAAGACATTACACCATATTGTTATGAAGACATTATACCATATTGTTATGAAGACATTACACCATATAGTTATGAAGACATTACCATATAGTTATGAAGACATTACACCATATAGTTATGAAGACATTACACCATGTTATGAAGACATTACACCATTACACCATATAGTTATGAAGACATTACACCATATAGTTATATTGTTATGTTACACCATATTGTTATGAAGACATTACACCATATTGTTATGAAGACATTACATATTGTTATGAAGACATTACACCATATTGTTATGAAGACATTACACCTTTACACCATATAGTTATGAAGACATTATTCCATATTGTTATGTAGACATTACACCATATAGTTTTGAAGACAGTACATCATATAGTTATGAAGACATTACACCTTTACACCATATAGTTATGTAGACATTACGCCATATTGTTATGAAGACATTACACCATATTGTTATGAAGACATTACACCTTTACACCATATAGTTATGAAGACATTATTCCATATAGTTATGTAGACATTACACCATATAGTTATGAAGACATTACATCATATAGTTATGAAGACATTACACCTTTACACCATATAGTTATGAAGACATTACGCCATATTGTTATGAAGACATTACACCATATTGTTATGAAGACATTACACCATATTGTTATGAAGACATTACACCATATAGTTATGAAGACATTACACCATATAGTTATGAAGACATTACACCATATTGTTATGAAGACATTACACCTTTACGCCATATTGTTATGAAGACATTACACCATATAGTTATGAAGACATTACACCATATAGTTATGAAGACATTACATCATATAGTTATGAAGACATTACACCTTTACACCATATAGTTATGAAGACATTACGCCATATTGTTATGAAGACATTACACCATATAGTTATGAAGACATTACACCATATAGTTATGAAGACACTACACCATATAGTTATGAAGACAATACACCATTACACCATGTAGTTATGAAGACATTACACCATATTGTTATGAAGACATTATACCATATTGTTATGAAGACATTACACCATATAGTTATGAAGACATTGCACCATATAGTTATGAAGACATTACACCATATAGTTATGAAGACATTACACCATATAGTTATGAAGACATTACACCATTACACCATATAGTTATGAAGACATTACACCATTACACCATATAGTTATGAAGACATTACACCATATAGTTATGAAGACATTACACCATATTGTTATGTAGACATTACACCATATTGTTATGAAGACATTACACCATATTGTTATGAAGACATTACACCATATTGTTATGAAGACATTACACCATATTGTTATGAAGACATTACACCTTTACACCATATAGTTATGAAGACATTACGCCATATTGTTATGAAGACATTACACCTTTACACCATATAGTTATGAAGACATTACGCCATGTTGTTATGAAGACATTACACCATGTAGTTATGAAGACATTACACCTTTACACCATATAGTTATGAAGACATTACGCCATATTGTTATGAAGACATTACACCATATAGTTATGAAGACATTACACCTTTACACCATATAGTTATGAAGACATTACACCTTTACACCATATAGTTATGAAGACATTACGCCATATTGTTATGAAGACATTACACCATATTGTTATGAAGACATTACACCTTTACACCATATAGTTATGAAGACATTACGCCATGTTGTTATGAAGACATTACACCATGTAGTTATGAAGACATTACACCTTTACACCATATAGTTATGAAGACATTACGCCATATTGTTATGAAGACATTACACCATATAGTTATGAAGACATTACACCTTTACACCATATAGTTATGAAGACATTACACCTTTACACCATATAGTTATGAAGACATTACACCATATAGTTATGAAGACATTACACCATTACACCATATAGTTATGAAGACATTACACCATATAGTTATGAAGACATTACACCATATAGTTATGAAGACATTATACCATATTGTTATGAATACATTACACCATATTGTTATGAAGACATTACACCATATAGTTATGAAGACATTACACCATATAGTTATGTAGACATTACACCATATTGTTATGAAGACATTACACCATATAGTTATGTAGACATTACACCATTACACCATATAGTTATGAAGACATTACACCATATAGTTATGTAGACATTACACCATTACACCATATAGTTATGAAGACATTACACCATTACACCATATAGTTATGAAGACATTACACCATTACACCATATAGTTATGAAGACATTACACCATTACACCATATTGTTATGAAGACATTACATCATATAGTTATGAAGACATTACGCCATATTGTTATGAAGACATTACACCATATTGTTATGAAGACATTACACCATATTGTTATGTAGACATTACACCATATAGTTATGTAGACATTACACCATATAGTTATGAAGACATTACACCATATAGTTATGAAGACATTATTCCATATTGTTATGTAGACATTACACCATATAGTTTTGAAGACATTACATCATATAGTTATGAAGACATTACACCTTTACACCATATAGTTATGAAGACATTACGCCATATTGTTATGAAGACATTACACCATATTGTTATGAAGACATTACACCTTTACACCATATAGTTATGAAGACATTATTCCATATAGTTATGTAGACATTACACCATATAGTTATGAAGACATTACATCATATAGTTATGAAGACATTACACCTTTACACCATATAGTTATGAAGACATTACGCCATATTGTTATGAAGACATTACACCATATTGTTATGAAGACATTACACCTTTACACCATATAGTTATGAAGACATTATTCCATATAGTTATGTAGACATTACACCATATAGTTATGAAGACATTACACCATATAGTTATGAAGACATTATTCCATATTGTTATGTAGACATTACACCATATAGTTTTGAAGACATTACATCATATAGTTATGAAGACATTACACCTTTACACCATATAGTTATGAAGACATTACGCCATATTGTTATGAAGACATTACACCATATTGTTATGAAGACATTACACCTTTACACCATATAGTTATGAAGACATTATTCCATATAGTTATGTAGACATTACACCATATAGTTATGAAGACATTACATCATATAGTTATGAAGACATTACACCTTTACACCATATAGTTATGAAGACATTACGCCATATTGTTATGAAGACATTACACCATATTGTTATGAAGACATTACACCTTTACACCATATAGTTATGAAGACATTACACCATATTGTTATGAAGACATTACACCTTTACGCCATATTGTTATGAAGACATTACACCATATTGTTATGAAGACATTACACCTTTACGCCATATTGTTATGAAGACATTACACCTTTACACCATATTGTTATGAAGACATTACACCATATAGTTATGAAGACATTACACCATATAGTTATGAAGACATTACACCTTTACACCATATAGTTATGAAGACATTACACCTTTACACCATATAGTTATGAAGACATTACACCATATAGTTATGAAGACATTACACCATATAGTTATGAAGACATTACACCTTTACACCATATAGTTATGAAGACATTACACCTTTACACCATATAGTTATGAAGACATTACACCATATAGTTATGAAGACATTACACCATTACACCATATAGTTATGAAGACATTACACCATATAGTTATGAAGACATTACACCATATAGTTATGAAGACATTATACCATATTGTTATGAATACATTACACCATATTGTTATGAAGACATTACACCATATAGTTATGAAGACATTACACCATATAGTTATGTAGACATTACACCATATTGTTATGAAGACATTACACCATATAGTTATGTAGACATTACACCATTACACCATATAGTTATGAAGACATTACACCATATAGTTATGTAGACATTACACCATTACACCATATAGTTATGAAGACATTACACCATTACACCATATAGTTATGAAGACATTACACCATTACACCATATAGTTATGAAGACATTACACCATTACACCATATTGTTATGAAGACATTACATCATATAGTTATGAAGACATTACGCCATATTGTTATGAAGACATTACACCATATTGTTATGAAGACATTACACCATATTGTTATGTAGACATTACACCATATAGTTATGTAGACATTACACCATATAGTTATGAAGACATTACACCATATAGTTATGAAGACATTATTCCATATTGTTATGTAGACATTACACCATATAGTTTTGAAGACATTACATCATATAGTTATGAAGACATTACACCTTTACACCATATAGTTATGAAGACATTACGCCATATTGTTATGAAGACATTACACCATATTGTTATGAAGACATTACACCTTTACACCATATAGTTATGAAGACATTATTCCATATAGTTATGTAGACATTACACCATATAGTTATGAAGACATTACATCATATAGTTATGAAGACATTACACCTTTACACCATATAGTTATGAAGACATTACGCCATATTGTTATGAAGACATTACACCATATTGTTATGAAGACATTACACCTTTACACCATATAGTTATGAAGACATTATTCCATATAGTTATGTAGACATTACACCATATAGTTATGAAGACATTACACCATATAGTTATGAAGACATTATTCCATATTGTTATGTAGACATTACACCATATAGTTTTGAAGACATTACATCATATAGTTATGAAGACATTACACCTTTACACCATATAGTTATGAAGACATTACGCCATATTGTTATGAAGACATTACACCATATTGTTATGAAGACATTACACCTTTACACCATATAGTTATGAAGACATTATTCCATATAGTTATGTAGACATTACACCATATAGTTATGAAGACATTACATCATATAGTTATGAAGACATTACACCTTTACACCATATAGTTATGAAGACATTACGCCAT
The DNA here is from genome assembly GCF_045791955.1 of Oncorhynchus clarkii lewisi. Lineage (NCBI taxonomy): Eukaryota > Metazoa > Chordata > Actinopteri > Salmoniformes > Salmonidae > Oncorhynchus > Oncorhynchus clarkii. Next base: position 20,989,204 of record NC_092177.1, read on the forward strand.
ATTGTTATGAAGACATTACACCATATTGTTATGAAGACATTACACCTTTACACCATATAGTTATGAAGACATTACACCATATTGTTATGAAGACATTACACCTTTACGCCATATTGTTATGAAGACATTACACCATATTGTTATGAAGACATTACACCTTTACGCCATATTGTTATGAAGACATTACACCTTTACACCATATTGTTATGAAGACATTACACCATATAGTTATGAAGACATTACACCATATAGTTATGAAGACATTACACCATATTGTTATGAGGACATTACACCTTTACGCCATATTGTTATGAAGACATTACACCATATAGTTATGAAGACATTACACCATATAGTTATGAAGACATTACATCATATAGTTATGAAGACATTACACCATATTGTTATGAAGACATTACACCATATAGTTATGAAGACATTACACCATATAGTTATGAAGACATTACACCATATAGTTATGAAGACATTACACCATATAGTTATGAAGACATTACACCATATTGTTATGAAGACATTACACCTTTACGCCATATTGTTATGAAGACATTACACCATATAGTTATGAAGACATTACACCATATAGTTATGAAGACATTACACCATATAGTTATGAAGACATTGCACCATATAGTTATGAAGACATTACACCATATAGTTATGAAGACATTACACCATATAGTTATGAAGACATTACACCATTACACCATATAGTTATGAAGACATTACACCATATAGTTATGAAGACATTACACCATATAGTTATGAAGACATTACACCATATTGTTATGAAGACATTACATCATATAGTTATGAAGACATTACACCATATTGTTATGAAGACATTACACCATATAGTTATGAAGACATTACACCATATAGTTATGAAGACATTACACCATATAGTTATGAAGACATTACACCATATTGTTATGAAGACATTACACCATATTGTTATGAAGACATTACACCATATTGTTATGAAGACATTACACCATATTGTTAGGAAGACATTACACCATATAGTTATGAAGACATTACACCATATAGTTATGAAGACATTACACCATATAGTTATGTAGACATTACACCATATAGTTATGAAGACATTACACCATATAGTTATGAAGACATTACACCTTTACACCATATAGTTATGAAGACATTACACCATTACACCATATAGTTATGAAGACATTACACCATTACACCATATAGTTATGAAGACATTACACCATTACACCATATAGTTATGAAGACATTACGCCATATTGTTATGAAGACATTACACCATATTGTTATGAAGACATTACACCATATTGTTATGAAGACATTACACCATATTGTTATGAAGACATTACACCATATAGTTATGAAGACATTACACCATATTGTTATTAAGACATTACACCATATAGTTATGAAGACATTACACCATATAGTTATGAAGACATTACACCATATTGTTATGAAGACATTACACCTTTACGCCATATTGTTATGAAGACATTACACCATATAGTTATGAAGACATTACACCATATAGTTATGAAGACATTACACCATATAGTTATGAAGACATTACACCATATAGTTATGAAGACATTACACCATTACACCATATAGTTATGAAGACATTACACCATATAGTTATGAAGACATTACACCATATAGTTATGAAGACATTACACCATATTGTTATGAAGACATTACATCATATAGGTATGAAGACATTACACCATATTGTTATGAAGACATTACACCATATAGTTATGAAGACATTACACCATATAGTTATGAAGACATTACACCATATAGTTATGAAGACATTACACCATATTGTTATGAAGACATTACACCATATTGTTATGAAGACATTACACCATATTGTTATGAAGACATTACACCATATTGTTAGGAAGACATTACACCATATAGTTATGAAGACATTACACCATATAGTTATGAAGACATTACACCATATAGTTATGTAGACATTACACCATATAGTTATGAAGACATTACACCATATAGTTATGAAGACATTACACCTTTACACCATATAGTTATGAAGACATTACACCATTACACCATATAGTTATGAAGACATTACACCATTACACCATATAGTTATGAAGACATTACACCATTACACCATATAGTTATGAAGACATTACGCCATATTGTTATGAAGACATTACACCATATTGTTATGAAGACATTACACCATATTGTTATGAAGACATTACACCATATTGTTATGAAGACATTACACCATATAGTTATGAAGACATTACACCATATTGTTATTAAGACATTACACCATATAGTTATGAAGACATTACACCTTTACGCCATATTGTTATGAAGACATTACACCATATAGTTATGAAGACATTACACCATATAGTTATGAAGACATTACATCATATAGTTATGAAGACATTACACCTTTACACCATATAGTTATGAAGACATTACGCCATATTGTTACGAAGACATTACACCATATAGTTATGAAGACATTACACCATATAGTTATGAAGACACTACACCATATAGTTCTGAAGACATTACACCATTACACCATGTAGTTATGAAGACATTACACCATATTGTTATGAAGATATTATACCATATTGTTATGAAGACATTACACCATATAGTTATGAATACATTGCACCATATAGTTATGAAGACATTACACCATATAGTTATGAAGACATTACACCATATAGTTATGAAGACATTACACCATTACACCATATAGTTATGAAGACATTACACCATTACACCATATAGTTATGAAGACATTACACCATATAGTTATGAAGACATTACACCATATTGTTATGTAGACATTACACCATATTGTTATGAAGACATTACACCATATTGTTATGAAGACATTACACCATATTGTTATGAAGACATTACACCATATTGTTATGAAGACATTACACCATATAGTTATGAAGACATTACACCATATTGTTATGAAGACAATACATTATATTGTTATGAAGACATTACACCATATAGTTATGAAGACATTACACCATATAGTTATGAAGACATTACACCATATCGTTATGAAGACATTACACCATATAGTTATGAAGACATTACACCATATAGTTATGTAGACATTACACCATATTGTTATGAAGACATTACACCATATTGTAATGTAGACATTACACCATATTGTTATGAAGACATTACACCATATTGTTATGAAGACATTACACCATATTGTTATGAAGTCATTACACCATATTGTTATGAAGACATTACACCATATAGTTATGAAGACATTACACCATATTGTTATGAAGACATTACATCATATTGTTATGAAGACATTACATCATATAGTTATGAAGACATTACACCATTTAGTTATGAAGACATTACACCATATAGTTATGAAGACATTACACCATATAGTTATGAAGACATTACACCATATAGTTATGAAGACATTCCACCATATAGTTATGAAGACATTACACCATATAGTTATGTAGACATTACACCATTACACCATATAGGTATGAAGACATTACACCATTACACCATATAGTTATGAAGACATTACACCATTACACCATATAGTTATGAAGACATTTCACCATTACACCATATTGTTATGAAGACATTACACCATATAGTTATGAAGACATTACATCATATAGTTATGAAGACATTACACCATATTGTTATGAAGACATTACATCATATAGTTATGAAGACATTACACCATATTGTTATGAAGACATTACATCATATAGTTATGAAGACATTACATCATATAGTTATGAAGACATTACACCATATAGTTATGAAGACATTACATCATATAGTTATGAAGACATTACATCATATAGTTATGAAGACATTACATCATATAGTTATGAAGACATTACATCATATAGTTATGAAGACATTACACCTTTACACCATATAGTTATGAAGACATTACACCATATAGTTATGAAGACATTACACCATATAGTCATGTAGACATTACATCATATTGTTATGAAGACATTACATCATATAGTTATGAAGACATTACACCTTTACACCATATAGTTATGAAGACATTACACCATATAGTTATGAAGACATTACACCATATAGTTATGAAGACATTACATCATATTGTTATGAAGACATTACACCATATAGTTATGAAGACATTACACCATATAGTTATGAAGACATTACACCATATAGTTATGAAGACATTACACCATATTGTTATCAAGACATTACTCCATATTGTTATCAAGACATTACACCATATTGTTATGAAGACATTAAATCATATAGTTATGAAGACATTACATCATATTCTTATGAAGACATTACACCATATTGTTATCAAGACATTACACTATATTGTTATCAATATATTACACAGGGTTGGGTTGGTAATGTCTCTCAGCTCCTCTCCACTGGGCTGGGTTGGTAATGTCTCTCAGCTCCTCTCCACTGGGCTGGGTTGGTAATGTCTCTCAGCTCCTCTCCACTGGGATGGGTTGGTAATGTCTCTCAGGTCCTCTCCACTGGGTTGGGTTGGTAATGTATCTCAGGTCCTCTCCACTGGGTTTGGTTGGTAATGTCTCTCAGGTCCTCTCCACTGGGTTGGGTTGGTAAGTCTCTCAGTTCCTCTCCACTAGGCTGGGTTGGTAATGTCTCTCAGTTTCTCTCCACTGGGTTGGGCTGGTAATGTCTCTCAGCTCCTCTCCACTGGGTTTGGTTGGTAATGTCTCTCAGCTCCTCTCCACTGGGTTTGGTTGGTAATGTCTCTCAGCTCCTCTCCACTGGGCTGGGTTGGTAATGTCTCTTGGGCTCCTCTCCGCTGGGTTGGGTTGGTAATGTCTCTCAGTTCCTCTCCGCTGGGTTGGGTTGGTAATGTCTCTCAGCTCCTCTCCACTGGGTTGGGTTGGTAATATCTCTCAGCTCCTCTCTATTGGGCTGGGTTGGTAATGTCTCTCAGTTCCTCTCCACTGGGTTGGGTTGGTAATGTCTCTCTTTTCCTCTCCACTGGGTTGGGTTGGTAATGTCTCTTGGGCTCCTCTCCGCTGGGTTGGGTTGGTAACGTCTCTCAGTTCCTCTCCGCTGGGTTGGGTTGGTAATGTCTCTCAGCTCCTCTCCACTGGGTTGGGTTGGTAATGTCTCTCAGCTCCTCTCCACTGGGTTGGGTTGGTAATGTCTCTCAGCTCCTCTCCACTGGGTTGGGTTGGTAATGTCTCTCAGCTCCTCTCCACTGGGTTGGGTTGGTAATGTCTCTCAGCTCCTCTCCACTGGGTTGGGTTGGTAATGTCTCTCAGCTCCTCTCCACTGGGTTGGGTTGGTAATGTCTCTCAGCTCCTCTCCACTGGGCTGGGTTGGTGACTGACTGTGCCTGGATGTTAATCTCCATCTACAGTAATCCATGTGTGGACTGGAGGGTAACCAATACACAGCAGATACAGCTACAGCTAACTCCTCCAGTGAAGGGGAGGAAGAAGAACCACAGATTGGATACAGGTGTGAGGCAATGTGATGCTCCATCAAAACACATTTTGTCCTCATCTCTTCAGATTTTTTTTCACCCAGATTTATGACCAATCGTCCTCTTCAACAATATGGACTATGCCGACTCTACTTTGAACATAGTCATTGGATTGGCTATGGAATAATTTGTATTTATATTTTCCTATTGTCGAGGGATTGCAATACACGTAACTAAGCAGCCAGAGGTCAAGGTATTCAGGCAGCTTGTTTATTGGAATGACAGAATGACAGTGCCGTCTTTTGACAAAGATTTAGAGGTTTGCGGTCGGGGGCTTCGCCTAACACTCCTCTGTCCATCCATTTTATCCTTCACTGCTCCTTAGTGGCCTGCACAATGTTAAAGGTGTCCTGGCTGCCACATGTCATGGAGGCACGTCACAGGGTGACACAGAGGCAGCCACGGCAAACAGGACAGAGATTATTTTTAGCCATGCCTTTGTCTGGGTTGGTGCACAGAGCCTGAGGTTAGCTGACAGGACAAACTTAACTCTACAACTCCTTTATGAGTTATTATTTTATATGAATTCATTTAGTTTTTGTTAGTGTAGGCCGTAGCCGCTAACCTACAATGGATCATTCTGGTATTATATCCATGTATCTCTTTTCTTGAATTGAAATTTGCATTAATTTATTCATTTTTTTGTTCTCATTTTAATTCTGATGCTGATATTTCCCATTTAAATGCCAGGTGCTGAACATAAACTTTGAGCCACATTTACATTCAGTAAAGCCTGGCTGTACAGTCTTAATATTGTTCCAATTCCCTCTTTTATTCTTCATGGTTTTATAGTACTTATCCAGCTACCTCATATTTCAAGAATGCTTACGCACACCGGAGAGAATTTAATGCTGAATGAAATGCTGCATGAAATATGCAAGGAGAAGTCTGAAAAATCCCTTTTAGAATATGTGCAATTTAAATGGCTGCTTGGCTAGAGTCAGTTGGGAGACAGACAGAGCATGAGTCCTATCTCAATCTCTACCAGGTGGGACAGAGAGCACGAGTCATATCTCCATCTCTACCAGGTGGGACAGAGAGCATGAGTCCTATCTCCAGCTCTACCAGGTGGGACAGAGAGCATAAGTCCTATCTCCAGCTCTACCAGGTGGGACACAGAGCATGAGTCCTATCTCCATCTCTACCAGGTGGGACAGAGAGCACGAGTCCTATCTCCATCTCTACCAGGGGGGACAGAGAGCATGAGTCCTATCTCCAGCTCTACCAGGTGGGACAGAGAGCACGAGTCCTATCTCCATCTCTACCAGGTGGGACAGAGAGCATGAGTCCTATCTCCATCTCTACCAGGTGGGACAGAGAGCATGAGCCCTATCTCCAGCTCTACCAGGTGGGACAGAGAGCACGAGTCCTATCTCCATCTCTACCAGGTGGGACAGAGAGCATGAGCCCTATCTCCATCTCTACCAGGTGGGACAGAGAGCATGAGTCCTATCTCCATCTCTACCAGGTGGGACAGAGAGCATGAGTCCTATCTCCAGCTCTACCAGGTGGGACAGAGAGCATGAGTCCTATCTCCATCTCTACCAGGTGGGACAGAGAGCACGAGTCCTATCTCCATCTCTACCAGGTGGGACAGAGAGCATGAGTCCTATCTCCATCTCTACCAGGTGGAACATAGAGCACGAGTCCTATCTCCATCTCTACCAGGTGGAACAGAGAGCATGAGTCCTATCTCCATCTCTACCAGGTGGGACAGAGAGCACGAGTCCTATCTCCATCTCTACCAGGTGGAACAGAGAGCATGAGTCCTATCTCCAGCTCTACCAGGTGGGACAGAGAGCATAAGTCCTATCTCCAGCTCTACCAGGTGGGACACAGAGTATGAGTCCTATCTCCATCTCTACCAGGTGGGACAGAGAGCACGAGTCCTATCTCCATCTCTACCAGGGGGGACAGAGAGCATGAGTCCTATCTCCAGCTCTACCAGGTGGGACAGAGAGCACGAGTCCTATCTCCATCTCTACCAGGTGGGACAGAGAGCACGAGTCCTATCTCCATCTCTACCAGGTGGAACAGAGAGCATGAGTCCTATCTCCAGCTCTACCAGGTGGGACAGAGAGCATAAGTCCTATCTCCAGCTCTACCAGGTGGGACACAGAGTATGAGTCCTATCTCCATCTCTACCAGGTGGGACAGAGAGCACGAGTCCTATCTCCATCTCTACCAGGGGGGACAGAGAGCATGAGTCCTATCTCCAGCTCTACCAGGTGGGACAGAGAGCACGAGTCCTATCTCCATCTCTACCAGGTGGGACAGAGAGCATGAGTCCTATCTCCATCTCTACCAGGTGGGACAGAGAGCATGAGCCCTATCTCCAGCTCTACCAGGTGGGACAGAGAGCACGAGTCCTATCTCCATCTCTACCAGGTGGGACAGAGAGCATGAGCCCTATCTCCATCTCTACCAGGTGGGACAGAGAGCATGAGTCCTATCTCCATCTCTACCAGGTGGGACAGAGAGCATGAGTCCTATCTCCATCTCTACCAGGTGGGACAGAGAGCATGAGTCCTATCTCCAGCTCTACCAGGTGGGATAGAGAGCATGAGTCCTATCTCCATCTCTACCAGGTGGGACAGAGAGCACGAGTCCTATCTCCATCTCTACCAGGTGGGACAGAGAGCATGAGTCCTATCTCCATCTCTACCAGGTGGAACATAGAGCACGAGTCCTATCTCCATCTCTACCAGGTGGAACAGAGAGCATGAGTCCTATCTCCATCTCTACCAGGTGGGACAGAGAGCACGAGTCCTATCTCCATCTCTACCAGGTGGAACAGAGAGCATGAGTCCTATCTCCATCTCTACCAGGTGGGACAGAGAGCATAAGTCCTATCTCCAGCTCTACCAGGTGGGACAGATAGCACGAGTCCTATCTCCATCTCTACCAGGTGGAACAGAGAGCATGAGTCCTATCTCCATCTCTACCAGGTGGGACAGAGAGCATAAGTCCTATCTCCAGCTCTACCAGGTGGGACAGAGAGCATAAGTCCTATCTCCAGCTCTACCAGGTGGGACAGAGAGCATGAGTCCTATCTCCAGCTCTACCAGGTGGAACAGATAGCACGAGTCCTATCTCCAGCTCTACCAGGTGGGACAGAGAGCATAAGTCCTATCTCCAGCTCTACCAGGTGGAACAGAGAGCATGAGTCCTATCTCCATCTCTACCAGGTGGGACAGAGAGCACGAGTCCTATCTCCATCTCTACCAGGTGGAACAGAGAGCATGAGTCCTATCTCCATCTCTACCAGGTGGGACAGAGAGCATAAGTCCTATCTCCAGCTCTACCAGGTGGGACAGATAGCACGAGTCCTATCTCCATCTCTACCAGGTGGAACAGAGAGCATGAGTCCTATCTCCATCTCTACCAGGTGGGACAGAGAGCATAAGTCCTATCTCCAGCTCTACCAGGTGGGACAGAGAGCATAAGTCCTATCTCCAGCTCTACCAGGTGGGACAGAGAGCATGAGTCCTATCTCCAGCTCTACCAGGTGGAACAGATAGCACGAGTCCTATCTCCAGCTCTACCAGGTGGGACAGAGAGCATGAGTCCTATCTCCATCTCTACCAGGTGGGACGGAGAGCACAAATGCTATCTCCATCTCTACCAGGTGGGACAGAGAGCATGAGTGCTATCTCCATCTCTACCAGGTGGGTTGGCTCTGAGAATAACTTTTCACTGGTGGAGGATATAACAGAAGCAGACCATTGGAAAGTCACAATGAACTAATGATTTGGGGAGGCTGAGAGGAACACAATAAATATTTGGAATATTGGAAAATCTTGGCCAAATTGTAGCCTCCAGGACATGTATCCGGAATGACCTTGACAGCGTGGGACAGTGTCTCATCCAGACGGAGGGGGGCCAAGCCGCATTCCAATCACATCGATGAGAATAGCAGAAGGGTTCAACATTCTGCTAGTTCCCCCTCTTCCACACTGACACACTCCTATAAAAACATAGCTGAGCAAGTAATTGAGTTGTGAATTGTTGTTTCTCCATCTATATCCTTGTCGATGGAGTTACTATAGATTACTTATCAGGGGGGAGAATGAAGGGAATCAGATGAGTCTTTTGCTTCTTCTTATTAGTCTTAGGCAGCTGTCGTGAACGCTCCTTCTCGTGCTTTAATAACTCTACCTACAGTGCCTTGCGAAAGTATTCGGCCCCCTTGAACTTTGCGACCTTTTGCCACATTTCAGGCTTCAAACATACAGATATAAAACTGTATTTTTTTGTGAAGAATCAACAACAAGTGGGACACAATCATGAAGTGAAACAACATTTATTGGATATTTCAAACTTTTTTAACAAATCAAAAACTGAAAAATTGGGCGTGCAAAATTATTCAGCCCCTTTACTTTCAGTGCAGCAAACTCTCTCCAGAAGTTCAGTGAGGATCTCTGAATTATCCAATGTTGACCTAAATGACTAATGATGATAAATACAATCCACCTGTGTGTAATCAAATCTCCGTATAAATGCACCTGCACTGTGATAGTCTCAGAGGTCCGTTAAAAGCGCAGAGAGCATCATGAAGAACAAGGAACACACCAGGCAGGTCCGAGATACTGTTGTGAAGAAGTTTAAAGCCGGATTTGGATACAAAAAGATTTCCCAAGCTTTAAACATCCCAAGGAGCACTGTGCAAGCGATAATATTGAAATGGAAGGAGTATCAGACCACTGCAAATCTACCAAGACCTGGCCGTCCCTCTAAACTTTCAGCTCATACAAGGAGAAGACTGATCAGAGATGCAGCCAAGAGGCCCATGATCACTCTGGATGAACTGCAGAGATCTACAGCTGAGGTGGGAGACTCTGTCCATAGGACAACAATCAGTCGTATATTGCACAAATCTGGCCTTTATGGAAGAGTGGCAAGAAGAAAGCCATTTCTTAAAGATATCCATAAAAAGTGTTGTTTAAAGTTTGCCACAAGCCACCTGGGAGACACACCAAACATGTGGAAGAAGGTGCTCTGGTCAGATGAAACCAAAATTGAACTTTTTGGCAACAATGCAAAACGTTATGTTTGGCGTAAAAGCAACACAGCTGAACACACCATCCCCACTGTCAAACATGGTGGTGGCAGCATCATGGTTTGGGCCTGCTTTTCTTCAGCAGGGACAGGGAAGATGGTTAAAATTGATGGGAAGATGGATGGAGCCAAATACAGGACCATTATGGAAGAAAACCTGATGGAGTCTGCAAAAGACCTGAGACTGGGACGGAGATTTGTCTTCCAACAAGACAATGATCTAAAACATAAAGCAAAATCTACAATGGAATGGTTCAAAAATAAACATATCCAGGTGTTAGAATGGCCAAGTCAAAGTCCAGACCTGAATCCAATCTAGAATCTGTGGAAAGAACTGAAAACTGCTGTTCACAAATGCTCTCCATCCGACCTCACTGAGCTCGAGCTGTTTTGCAAGGAGGAATGGGAAAAAATTCTCTCGATGTGCAAAACTGATAGAGACATACCCCAAGCGACTTACAGCTGTAATCGCAGCAAAAGGTGGCGCTACAAAGTATTAACTTAAGGGGGCTGAATAATTTTGCACGCCCAATTTTTCAGTTTTTGATTTGTTAAAAAAGTTTGAAATATCCAATAAATGTCGTTCCACTTCATGATTGTGTCCCACTTGTTGTTGATTCTTCACAAAAAAATACAGTTTTATATCTTTATGTTTGAAGCCTGAAATGTGGCAAAAGGTCGCAAAGTTCAAGGGGGCCGAATACTTTCGCAAGGCACTGTACATATTACCTCAATTACCTCGACACTGGTACCCCGCACATTGACTCTGTACTGGTACCCCCTGTATATAGCCCTGCCATTGTTATTTACTGCTGCTCTTTAATTATTTGTTTTTCTTATCTCTTACTTTTGGGGGGGTATTTTCTTAAAACTGCATTGTTGGTTAAGGGCTTGTAAATTAAGCATTTCATTGTAAGATCTACACCTATTGTATTAGGCGCATGTGACAAATAACATTTAATTGGATTTGATCAGGTAAATGGGTCAAGGCCCATAGGCAAAGTAACTGTACCACAGAAGCAAAGAAGAAATGTGATTTTCCCCTTTATGCATACGGTGAGCTCCAAAGGTATTGAGATAGTGACATTCTTTGTTGTTGCTTTGGCTCTGTACTCCAGCACATTGGATTAGAAATTATATAATGACTATGAGGTTAAAGTGCAGACTATCAGCTTTAATTTGAGGGTATTTTCATCCAAATCGGGTAAACCATATAGAAATATTGTACATAAGTCCCCCCCATTTTAAGGGACCAAAAGTATTGGGACAAATGGCTCAGATGGAAGTATCTAACCAGTAGATACAGCTCCTTTAAATATTAAATATGACTTTTGTAATACAGTAAATAGCTCAACGTTAAGGCTATCTTACAAACTAATGTAACATTCAGCCTTAACATGAGTAACACATCCATGGCCACATTTAGAGTTTACTGTAACTATAAATGTCTTCTTATATAATCATAGGAAGCGTGCATGTTCAAGACAGCATGCAAAGGTCGCAGGTCTGTGGAGAGCTTCACAATTCCTTTAATAATCTGCACAGGATCTCAAACTGCATTGATCAATTGCACCTTGTACTTTTAATGTAATCTCAACTGCAGTCCATGTCATTTGGTTCTGCTATTAATTGAAGCACAGTGATAACACATTTCTCTGTTATATAAATAAACAGAATATGTGACATTGTATTCCCATTTTAACTTTTTCTGTGCTTTTAAATGATATTTTTGAGCGGGTGAATATAGGTTGTAATCTCATTGATCAATGTCTCACCCAGATATTAGCCAATGAACCAGGTTGAAATGACGTGGTGTGCCCAGAGGGGAAGATGCAGTTACGCAGCCAGAGTATTAGTATCGTTACAATCCCACAGCGAGACACATGCCTAACAAACATATATGTTAAATGATGATTTTCCACATCTGCTTGTGCAGATATACAGTAGGCTATGGGAGGATGGTGTATTAAAGAGTAGCCATGCAGTATCACTGTCCTGGTGTTTTCACCGTGGTGTCGGCTCCCTATTCCCCAGTTCCCTGTGCTATTTCCTGCCGGCTCACAGCCCACAGACCATTACCGGCCTGGCCTCTCTGTCTGTGTGGCAGGCCACTCTCCCTGTGACCAGGTGCCACTCAAGATTGATGTTCTTGTTGGGCCAGGCTCCCATGTGGCCGATGCGTCCAGCGCCAGTCCGTGTGTGCCAGTCCCACTGGGCGTGCCACAGAGCAAAGCGCCGCTCCGAGCCACTCCACACTACTGCTGCTTCCGCGGCTGCAGAGAGACCGGGGTCCAGGCAGTACCCTACAGCCAGTCTGCTCATAGTTCAACTGGAATAATAAAACCATTGTGTTTCCATGTACCTCCTCCGTTCATCCATCCTGATTGTTTGACTAGCCAACTGTTTTCCTAATCAAACAGCGATTCCATGCTCAATACTTCTTCAAATATTGTTTGAGAATGATTGGACACAAGAAGCACAGTCTCCAGTATTGAGAATAAATGTGTCAATTTGCTGAAACTTCTGTTGCAAAGTTTATTTCATGGAATACTGAAAATAAGCCGGTCTCTCCCATGTGGGCTGTGATGTACAGTACCAGTCAAAAGTTTTAGAACACCTACTCATTCAAGGGTTTTTCCTTATTTTACTATTTTCTACATTGTAGAATAATAATGAAGACATCACAACTATGAAATAACACATAAGGAATCATGTAGTAACCAAAAAAGTGTTAAACAAATCAAAATATTTAATATTTGAAAATCTTCAAAGTAGCCACAATTTGCCTTTAGGACAGCTTTGCACACTCTTGGGATTCTCTCAACCAGCTTCATGAGGTATTCACCTGGAATGCATTTCAATTAACAGGTGTGCCTTGTTAAAATTTGTGGAATTTCTTTCCTTCTTAATGTGTTTGAGCCCATCAGTCGTGTTGTGACAAGGTAGGGATGGTATACAGAAGATAGCCCTAATGGGTAAAAGACCAAGTCCATATTGTGGCAAGAACGGCTCAAATAAGCAAAGAGAAACAACCGTCCATCGTTACTTTAAGGCATGAAGGTCAGTCAATCTGGAAAATTTCAAGAACTTTCTTCAAGTGCAGTCGCAAAAACCATCAATCGCTATGATGAAACTGGCTCTCATGAGGACAGCCACAGGAAAGGAAGACCCAGAGTTACCTCTGCTGCAGAGGATAAGTTCATTAGAGTTACCAGCCTCAGATTGCAGCCCAAATAAATGCTTTACAGAGTTCAAGTAACAGACACAGCTCAACATCAACTGTTCAGAGGAGACTGTGTGAATCAGGCCTTCATGGTCGAATTGCTGCAAACTAACCACTACTAAAGGACATCAATAAGAAGACTTGCTTGGGCCAAGGAACACGAGCAATTGACATTAGACCCGTAGAAATCTCTCCTTCGGTCTGATGAGTCCAAATTAGAGATTTTTGGTTCCAACCGCCGTGTCTTTGTGAGATGCAGAGTAGGTGAACGGATGATCTCCGCATGTGTGGTTCCCACCGTGAAACATGGAGGAGGAGGTGTGATGGTGTGGGGGTGCTTTGCTGGTGACACTGTTTGTGATTTATTTAGAATTCAATGCACACTTAATCAGCATGGCTGCCACAGCATTCTGCAGCGTTACGCCATCCCATCTGGTTAGCGCTTAGTGGGACTATCATTTGTTTCTCAACAAGACAATTACCCAACATACATTCAGGCTGTGTAAGGGCTATTTGACCAAGAAGGAGAGTGATGGAGTGCTGCATCAGATGACCTGGCCTCCACAATCACCCGACCTCAACCCAATTGAGATGGTTTGGGATGAGTTGGACCGCAGAGTGAAGGAAAAGCAGCCAACAAGTACTCAGCATATGTGGGAACTACGTCAAGACTGTTGGAAAAGCATTCTAGGTGAAGCTGGTTGACAGAATGCCAGGAGTGTACAAAGCTGTCATCAAGGCAAAGTGTGGCTACTTTGAAGAATCACAAATATATTTTGATTTGTTTAACACCTCTTTGTTTACTACATTATCCCATATGTGTTATTTCATAGTTTTGATGTCTTCAATATTATTCTACAATGTAGAAAATAGTAAAAATAAAGAAAAACCCTTGAATGTGTAGAAGTGTCCAAACGTTTGACTGGTACTGTATTTCTGTGTCTTGGTACATGTCTATAGAGCTTATGTAGAACATTACAGCTGCTGACCTCCTTCCCTTATTGCTTGGCTGTCAACATGCATATTGAAGAAACACTAGTGACGTTCATAGACGCCCATGGCCTTGTCCTATCTAGACTTTACGGTCCACCGTGTCTTCCGCTGTCTGTCTGACTGAGCCATGGCTACATGTTACTGTAGGTTACCTTACTGTTACTGTAGGTCACCTTACTGTTACTGTAGGCTACCTTAGTGTTACTGTAGGTCACCTTACTGTTACTGTAGGTCACCTTACTATTATTGTAGGTCACCTTACTGTCACTGTAGGTCACCTTACTGTTACTGTAGGTCACCTTACTGTTACTGTAGGCTACCTTACTGTTACTGTGGGTCACCTTACTGTTACTGTAGGCTTCATTACTGTTACTGTAGGCTACCTTACTGTTACTGTAGGCTACCTTACTGTTACTGTAGGTCACCTTACTGTTACTGTAGGCCACTTTACTCTTACTGTAGGCTACCTTATTTATTGTAGGTCACCTTACTGTTAGTGTAGGTCACCTTACTGTTACTGTAGGTCACCTTACTGTTACTGTAGGCCACCTTACTGTTACTGTAGGCTACCTTATTTATTGTAGGTCACCTTACTGTTAGTGTAGGTCACCTTACTGTTACTGTAGGTCACCTTACTGTTACTGTAGGCCACCTTACTGTTAGTGTAGGTCACCTTACTGTTACTGTAGGTCACCTTACTGTTATTGTAGGTCACCTTACTGTTACTGTAGGTCACCTTACTGTTATTGTAGGTCACCTTACTGTTACTGTAGGCCACCTTACTGTTACTGTACGTCACCTTACTGTTACTGTAGGTCCCCTTACTGTTACTGTAGGTCACCTTACTGTTATTGTAGGTCACCTTACTGTTATTGTAGGCCCCCTCCTGTTACTGTAGGCAACCTTAGTGTTACTGTAGGTCACCTTACTGTTACTGTAGGTCACCTTACTGTTACTGTAGGCCACCTTACTGTTACTGTAGGTCACTTTACTCTTACTGTAGGCTACCTTATTTAGTGTAGATCACCTTACTGTTACTGTAGGCCAACTTACTGTTACTGTAGGTCATCTTACTGTTACTGTAGGTCACTTTACTCTTACTGTAGGCTACCTTATTTATTGTAGGTCACCTTACTTTTACTGTAGATCACTTTACTCTTACTGTAGGCTACCTTATTTATTGTAGGTCACCTTGCTGTTACTGTAGGCCACCTTACTGTTACTGTAGGTCACCTTACTGTTACTGTAGGTCACCTTACTGTTACTGTAGGTCACCTTACTGTTACTGTAGGCCACCTTACTGTTACTGTAGGTCACCTTACTGTTACTGTAGGCTTCATTACTGTTAGTGTAGGTCACCTTACTGTTACTGTAGATTTCATAACTGTTACTGTAGGCTACCTTACTGTTAGTTTAGGTCACCTTACTGTTACTATAGGCTTCATTACTGTTACTGTAGGTCACCTTACTGTTAGTGTAGGTCACCTTACTGTTAGTGTACGTCACCTTACTGTTACTGTAGGCCAACTTACTGTTAGTGTAGGTCACCTTACTGTTAGTGTACGTCACCTTACTGTTACTGTAGGCCAACTTACTGTTACTGTAGGCTTCATAATTGTTACTGTAGGTCACCTTACTGTTACTGTAGGTCACCTTACTGTTACTGTAGGCCACCTTACTGTTACTGTAGGTCACCCTACTGTTACTGTAGGTCACCTTACTGTTACTGTAGGTCACCTTACTGTTACTGTAGGCCAACTTACTGTTACTGTAGGCTTCATAATTGTTACTGTAGGTCACCTTACTGTTACTGTAGGTCACCTTACTGTTACTGTAGATCACCTTACTGTTACTGTAGGTCACCTTACTGTTACTGTAGGCTACCTTACTGTTACTGTAGGTCACCTTACTGTTACTGTAGGCCACCTTACTGTTACTGTAGGTCACCTTACTGTTACTGTAGGCCACCTTACTGCTACTGTAGGTCACCTTACTGTTACTGTAGGTCACCTTACTGTTACTTTAGGTCACTTTACTGTTAATGTAGGTCTGTTGTGTTTCTGTTGGGTGACTCCGATGACGAGCATAACATGAGCCAAGGCACTGACCCACCTGGGCAGACAAATAAAACCCCTGCCCAACCCAACGCTGGGTTCCTTTATGAACCTGGGTTTCTGTGGCAACATCCCCGGTCCCTGGGTCTGGAGGCTGCTGGATGGGGAAGTGAATATTGCATTGCTGATGAATGACAATCTGGCTCCAGCCTTATCTGATAGCTGACAAAACCTTTCACCCGCCCATGCTCTCCTCTCCAGAAAAGCCTGATGACGGACAGTTTCCAGCTGAGAGAGTAGAAAATCTGATCCTAACTGCACCGTATGCAACTCTCCCAGTCACTCAGATCCCATTGGAAATGAAGAGGCTGTTTCCCCCCTCTATAACGCTTAAGCTGCTGTTGGCTGAACAGTGTGTGCTACTGTCGTTACATCAAATGTGGATGTTATCAGATAAACCCGATTTTCCAACCGTAAACCAATGCTTGCCTCATATTGCAACACTGTCTCAACAAGCAGATGGAGGTGAATGTCATCCACATAGACAGTTAGCTGAAACACACTGATGTCACAGCCAGGTGGCACTATATGTGTCCGGTTTCCAGGTGCTTCTCATTGTGACTGAGTTGTGTGCAGTGTGTTCTGTCCAGCCATAGAGCTGTAATGCGGAGCTATTCTCCTCTGGAGGCTGCCTGGACTGGCTGCTCTCCCCATACTGTCTGTGCTGTCAGAACCACAGTAACTTCTAGCTTCATAGAGAGACCTATGGCTGCAGGCTTGAGGGGTCAGCTGTAGAGGTTTGGGGAGAGTGCCACAGAGGCCTGATGCTGATGAGGAGGTCAAACCAGTCCATCTGTTCCCACTCAGAGATGTCCCCTGAGACTCCCAATCTCCTCTCCTCTCATCCCTTCCTCCCTCACTTCCCTTCTCTGGCCGGCCTCTCAGACATCACTATCACTCGGTCTCTCTCTCCCTCTTCCTTCATCCCTTCTCCTTTTGTCAAGTCTTTCCTCCCTTGGTCCATCTCCTTGTCTATTGGTCTCCCTCCTCCCCTTCTTTATGTCTTTCCCTCTCCATCTCCCTCTCTCACTCCACCCCCCGCTCTCTTTTCTCTCCCCCCTCTCATTCTCTTGCTCTCTCTCTCTCTCTCTCATCATCATGACATGTGCTGTCCTCCTGGTATAAACAGTGCTCCCTAACAGCCCAGAGCCGTCAGCCCTCCACATCCCCAACACCTTTGTTAATTGCCACAGTCAATGCATTCTAACTCCCATTTTCTTTAATGCTACACCGTTTATTACCTGTATTCACTTAGCAACACAGGCTCTTTGTGGTTCTAGAATTATAAGGCCCTTGCTTCATAGCAGACAACATAGTTGATGTTCGAATTAGAGAGAACACATGCAAGCTTATGTTGGAAGACTTTTAGGACTGCCACATATGGTGTACAACAGGTCCCCAGAAGGCCAATTTAGGTTGTTTGATTTCTGATCAAATTCTCATCATGCAGTTGTCTATTGGTGTATTTAGGTTGACTGATTTATTTCCCAAGAACAACATAGCCTATCATTGGTCAAAGTGAGAGCTGTGGTTGGGTTTCTTAAAGCCCTGAGTGATCCGGAGAGAGAACAGAACAGGAGAGTGTTATTTGTATTGATCAGTGTAAACTGGAGAGCATCCGCAGGGAGATTTAGTAATTAGGCCAACTCGTTTCCTCATTAACTTGTAAAGAAAGAGAAACAGGTGGAGACAGTCACATAGTGGACGTTACTTCTAAATAGATACATTATATTACTACTACTTAGAGAGACAGAAGAGAGAGGCTTCCGTCTGGTCTTAATTGCCTACAGACATTCGATCGGAAAGGTACTGGACGTTGAAGCATATTTAATCATTAAAACAAAAAAATTCAGTCATTAAATAATGAACATAGTCTAACCTGATAAGATCTGATAAGATCTGACCTGTGCTCTGGATGGAGTGACCGACATGATTGATCGGGATCCATAGCCTGGAGCGTTAAAGTTTTTCTCGAAGCGTATGGTGGTCAAGGTTAGCTGGTTAATGGTCAAAAACGGCAGAAGTTTTTCTCCAGGACATGTTGGTGGGAGTTGTGACTATGCCTGTGGGGCAATGTTAAATTGTCCTTGAATTATGAGGTCTGGCGACATATGAAAGGTCTTTTTCGGAGTTCCTCTGGCACCAGCACCGGCTCCAACTGAAAATCAAACGTCTCAGGAGAAGCTGCTGGCTAATGAGGACATTGAAGCATGGCACCATGGAACCACACGTACGACACGTGACAGTAGCAGCCAAAACAAATGCTCACAGTACCAGGATATATTCTGCTCAGAAATTCAACACATCCTGAAGATGAATGTCTCGGTACTATTTCACATTTTTATCCATTTTGTGTATTTGGTATCCATCCCTGAGTGTTCACTATGAATCCATCCCTGAGTGTTCACTATGAATCCATCCCTGAGTGTTCACTATGAATCCATCCCTGAGTGTTCACTATGAATCCATCCCTGAGTGTTCACTATGAATCCATCCCTGAGTGTTCACTATGAATCCATCCCTGAGTGTTCACTATGAATCCATCCCTGAGTGTTCACTATGAATCCATCCCTGAGTGTTCACTATGAATCCATCCTTGAGTGTTCACTATGAATCCATCCCTGAGTGTTCACTATGAATCCATCCCTGAGTGTTCACTATGAATCCATCCCTGAGTGTTCACTATGAATCCATCCCTGAGTGTTCACTATGAATCCATCCCTGAGTGTTCACTATGAATCCATCCCTGAGTGTTCACTATGAATCCATCCCTGAGTGTTCACTATGAATCCATCCCTGAGTGTTCACTATGAATCCATCCCTGAGTGTTCACTATGAATCCATCCCTGAGTGTTCACTATGAATCCATCCCTGAGTGTTCACTATGAATCCATCCCTGAGTGTTTACTATGAATCCATCCCTGAGTCTTCACTATGAATCCTCGATAGATGCTTTTCTCATCTTGATTTGATAATTAGTCCAATTTGAGTAATATAATTCAATTTTAGAGGTTAGGCTCTATATTTCAAAGATGTATTGTTGGGGTTTAATGCAGAATGAAATAAACTGATGTTTTGAGATCAAAGATGCATACTTTTAATAAAGTGATGAATCATTCTGTGCCATTACCTGGCTGGGTTGGCAGGTTGGCATCTCAGAGAGAGAACGCTGCAGCCCAGACTAGCAGCAGGTAGCAAGCAACACAACTAGTTGTGCCAGCGCTGCCAACTGGTGATATTATTGCTCTCTGCCTCCGTACCTCTGGGATTCCCTCTGCAAAACTATGGCATTGACAAACACACGCACTTGCATGCAAGCACTCACTCACACACACACACACACACACACACACACACACAGACCCTTGTATTTAGATTAAGTTTAGAGCAGTGTAACTAATTATGTGCGCTTGGAAGACCTTGATGTGTACTCCATAGATTAAAAGGTATTGGTTGACTAACTTGAATGTTCTTGCCAAGTTCCCAGTACATATATTTGTCAGACAGCCTTCTCTTCAAGATCATTGGCCTCTTCAGTGTTCAGCGTCTGAGACTTTTATTTAATTTCATTAAATATTTGAAGAATTGATTTTATTAATCTACTACAGTCCATCTTTACAGTGGTGAGCTTTGTGGAGACCATTGATCTTTCCAAGAACCAGGAATATTTCATTATTCAATCGTTAATAGACAGCAGAATTATGTAGGTTATCCTAACTACTGTAGATGGCATAAATAAGTAAGCCTGAGCCAGAATGATAGGGGAGCCTATCCCCTGTTTCTGTAGTGCGAGGCAGCAGTGACCTCTCATCCTCACTGCTACAAATCAAATCACATTTTATTAGTCACATGCGCCGAATGCAGCAGGTGTAGACCTTACAGTGAAATGTTTACTTACAAGCCCCTAACCAACAATGGAGTTTAAAAAATATGAATAAGAATAAGAAATAAAAGGAAAAAGTAATTAAAGAGCAGCAGTAAAATAACAACAGCGAGACTATATACAGGGGGGTACAGGTACAGAGTCAATGTGCGGGGGCACCGGTTAGTCAAGGTAATTGAGGTAATATGTACATGTAGGTAGAGTTACAGTAGGGCTCCCTCCATTAGATGTGATTGCCTGTCAGAGGCAAATGTCACTCTAACAGTGATGCACAGCGAGAAGAGAAACCATCAGTAACCAAGGAGGTACAGTAAGTGGTAGGCTGACAATGTGGTTTGAACTAGTTCATTAAGCAGCCCAGTGTACCCAGAACACTCCCTCTCTCTGTCTATCTCTCTCTCTCTCTCTCTCTCTCTCTCTCTCTCTCTCTCTCTCACTCTGTCTATCTCTGTCTCTTTCTCTGTCTCTCTGAATCTCTCTGTCTCCCTCTCTCTGTCTATCTCTCTCTCTCTCTCTCTCTCTCTCTCTCTCTCTCTCTCTCTCGCTCACTCTGTCTATCTCTGTCTCTTTCTCTGTCTCTCTGAATCTCTCTCTGTCTCTCGGTCTCTCTCTCTGTCTCGCTCTGTCTCACTGTCTCTGACTCGCTGTCTCTCTCTCTCTCTGTCTCTGTCTCGCTGTCTCTCTCTCTCTGTCTCTCCCCCTGTCTCTCTCCCCCTCTCTCTCTGTCTCTCTCTCAGGCTTCGGTCTCTGTGGGGCCCTGGTGCAGGAATGTGCAGGACCACTTCTCTTTATTAATGACAAGCAGAGTAAAGCAACCTGCACAAGTAGCTACACTGGCTCCCAGCCAGCTTTACACATTTGGGACAGAAAGGGAGGAGTAGGAAGGCAGGGGGAGGGGGAGGGAACACGGTGGAACACAGACACACACCTTAAAACGACTCCACCACACTAGAGCCACTGTGACAAATAGGGTTAGAACACACAACACACAGGATGGACTGAGTTCTTCAAAGTCACTATGACAAATAGGGTTAGAACACACAATACACTCAATAGATTGAGTTCCTCAGTCACTGTGCCAAATACGGGTAAAACACATAACTCACAGGATGGATTGAGTTCCTTAGAAGGCAATTGTTTCAGAAAGGGTTGTGAAAGATAGGGCTCCCTGTTTGTGAACATCCCATTGGTTGTTTTACTGTCTCAGGACATTTTGAGTCAAGTACATCACAGGATGAATGTACATATAGCCTCAAATAAACAGTTTAACCACTGTATTGAAGCTATTTATAAAGCCTATCAATTCTGAATAACAAAAAACATCATAGTCATATCTTTATCAAGGAATGTTAATGAAGAGCTACACTAAGTGGACAAAACATTAAGAGCAGCTTCCTGATATTGAGTTGCACCATTCAAATATTTTGTCTTGCCCATTCACCCTCTGAATAGCACACCTACGCAATCCATGTCTCTGTTGTCTCAAGGCTTAAAAATCCTTCTTTAACCGGTCTCCTCCCCTTCATCTACACTGATTGAAGTGGATTTAACAAGCGACATGAATAAGGGATCATAGCTTTCACCTGGATTCACCTGGTCAGTCAGACTAAGTCATGGAAATAGCAGGTGTTCCTAATCTTTTGTACACTCAAGGGTACTGTGCATTCGAAAAGTAGACCCCTAAGGTTTTTCCACATTTTGTTATGTTACAGCCTTATTCTAAAATTGATATTTTTTTAAATCCTCAATCTACACACAATACCCCATAATGGCAATGCGAAAACAGGTTTTTAGAAAATGTTGCACATTTATTAAAAATTAAAAACATTAATAATGTGTTTTCCATAACTATTCAGACCCTTTGCTATGAGACTCAAATTGAGCTCAGGTACATCTGCAGAGAAGAATGTGCCAAGCTTGTAGCTTCATACCCAAGAATACTTGAGGCTGTAATCGCTCCCAAAGGTGCTTCAACAAAGCACTCAGTAAAGGGTCTGAATACTTATGTACATGTATTTCACATTTTTTAAAACCTGTTTTTGCTTTGTCATTATGGGATATTGTGTGTAGATTGATGAGGGGGGGAAAACGATGTAATCCATTTTAGAATAAGGCTGTAACATAACATAATGTGGAAAAAGTCAAAGGGTCTGAATAATTTCTGAATGTACTGTATGGGCATCTGGATTTCAACATGTCCTCTGTCGCATGATGACAATGGGTTATATTATGTAGACTTCTTGTATAATTTTACACATCCTACTCTCTGAAAGCAGAACAGAGAGACGCTAAGGAAAAAAGCTGGAGTCTGTGCCTCTGTCTGTGAGGGTTCTCTTAGAACAGCCGAGCCCAGCACAATGATTAACAGCATGTTGGGTGAACACAATGCAAATCTATTTCTGTCAACAGAAATCAACTCCAGGCAATTACTGTCCTTTGTGTGCATTTGATTACTACAGCACTTTGAATGAAGCAGTCTTAAGCTGCCAGTTATAGAGACATTCATCAGTTGTCTTGCAGGGTGATTTAAATATCTTGTTGTTTTCCCGTCCTTGTATCTCTCTCCGCCCTCACTCTGTCTGCTGGCTCTGGAGCTGTTATGTATTGATGCTCTGGTAATGGCCTGCAGGATTCACTCAAATAAACAAGACGAACAGGGGAAAGAAATGTTTGGTTTTTCTTCCATCCCTGTTTTATTTCCATCTATTATTCCCTGGTTATTGATGTAAATGAATGGGGTCATTTGTTTCCGACCACAACTAAAATTAAACTCATTCTTTCTCATTATGGACCTCTTCAGAAGGTTATTTATTCCTGTGACACAGTTGCCTTATTTCAATCATCATCATCTGATTGTGTTATATTGTCATCTGTTGGAGACCTCCTCTTTTGGAGACCTCTTATGTTCTAGATCTCCTCTGTTGGAGACCTCCTCTGTTGGAGACCTCTTATGTTCTAGATCTCCTCTGTTGGGGACCTCCTCTGTTGGAGACCTCTTGTGTTCTAGATCTCCTCTGTTGGAGACCTCCTCTGTTGGAGACCTCTTATGTTCTAGATCTCCTCTGTTGGAGACCTCCTCTGTTGGAGACCTCTTATGTTCTAGATCTCCTATGTTGGAGACCTCCCCTGTTGGAGACCTCTTCTGTTCTAGACCTCTTTTGTTCTAGACCTCTTCTTTTGGAGACCTCTTCTGTTCTAGACCTCTTTTGTTCTAGACCTCTTCTGTTCTAGACCTCTTCTGTTCTAGACCTCTTCTGTTCGAATCCACTTATGTTCTAGACCTATTCTGTTCGAAACCCCTTATGTTCGAGACCTCTTCTGTTCTAGACCTCTTATGTTCTAGACCTCTTATGTTCTAGACCTCTTCTGTTCGAGACCTCTTCTGTTCTAGACCTCTTCTGTTTGAGACCTCTTCTGTTCGAGACCTCTTCTGTTTTAGACCTCTTATGTTCTAGACCTCTTATGTTCTAGACCTCTTCTGTTCAAGACCTCTTCTGTTCTAGACCTCTTCTGTTCGAGACCTCTTCTGTTCGAGACCTCTTCTGTTTTAGACCTCTTATGTTCTAGAGCTCTTATGTTCTAGACCTCTTCTGTTCGAGACCTCTTCTGTTCCCGACCTCTTCTGTTCGAGACCTCTTCTGTTCGAGATCTCTTCTGTTCGAGACCTCTTTAGTTCGAGAACTCTTCTGTTCGAGACCTCTTCTGTTCGAGGCCTCTTTAGTTCGAGACCTCTTCTGTTGGTGAGCTCAAATGAAAACGCTTTTGGGCATGTACAAAGAGGGTTAGTATCAACATAGAAATCACAATTGGAATGGCTTTCGATTTTCCTATTGACCGTAACATAGCAAATAATTTAACATCGTTGTACACAGTGTAATACAGTGTAAAATCTGTTTCTATGGACATAATTATGTTATGTTCGCTAGTAGGCCAATACATAACCTGCCAATATGTTATGTTCAGTCAGCCAAAGCTCACATTCATGCCTGACTCCCAGATGTTGAAAGAGCACCAGGGCTCTCAAGCCACTCCATCCAGTGGTTGTAGCAGGATTGGATCGTCATAGTGTTGTGTTGAGTAAACAAAGACTCTCTTTCTGCCAGATGCTCCCCTCGTCGACTGACCCTTGACGTACTGCTGTCTCTCTGACGTCTTTCTGTCTCTCTCCCTTGACTTCCTACTAACTCCCCGGGGCTCCTTGTCTCTCTGACATCTTTCTGTCTCTCTCCCTTGACTTCCTACTAACTCCCTGGGGCTCCTTGTCTCCTGCTCAGCTAGCACCCTGATCAAGATACACCGTGTCCTTCTTTCTTCACATACTAAGGTTGTAGGTTAATCATGTATTGTACTACAATACTATTTTATATGTATAAGGATCAAAGCGTCTTTCATAGTATGCATCTATTTGAGAAATGTATACCGCACATACAGAGCCTTCAGAAAGTATTCAGACCCCTTGACTTTTTCAACATTTTGTTACGTTACAGTC
This sequence comes from Oncorhynchus clarkii lewisi, assembly GCF_045791955.1. Classification (NCBI taxonomy): domain Eukaryota; kingdom Metazoa; phylum Chordata; class Actinopteri; order Salmoniformes; family Salmonidae; genus Oncorhynchus; species Oncorhynchus clarkii. The sequence continues at coordinate 21,014,548 of NC_092177.1, forward strand.
TTATTCTAAAATGGATTAAATAAATACAAATCCTCAGCAATCTACACACAATACCCTATAATGATGAAGCCAAAACAGGTTTTTAGATTTTTTTGCAAAAAAAACCCATAAATACCTTATTTACATACGTTTTCAGAAACTTTGCTATGAGACTCGAAACTGTGCTGAGGTGCATGCTGTTTCCGTTTGATCATCCTAGGGATGAGTCCACCTTGGAGTCCACCTGTGGTAAATTCAATTGATTGGACATGATTTGGAAAGGCACACACCTGTCTATATAAGGTCCCACAGTTGACAGCAATAACCAAGCCTTGAGGTCGAAGGAATTGTCCATAGAGCTCCGAGACAGGATTATATCAAAGCACAGATCTGGGGAAGGGTATCAAAACATTGAAGGTTTGAAGGTCCCCAAGAACACAGTGGCCTCCATCATTCTTAAATGGAAGATGTTTGGAATCACCAAGACCCTTCCTAGAGCAGGCCGCCTAGCCAAACTGAGCAATTGGGGGAGAAGGGCGGTGGTCAAGAACCCAATGGTCACTCTGACAGAGCTCCAGAGTTCCTCTGTGGAGATGGGAGAACCTTCCAGAAGAACTACAATCTCTGCAGCACTCCACCAATCAGGCCTTTATGGTAGAGTGGTGCAGACGGAAGCTACTCATCAGTAAAAGGCACATGACAGCCCGCTTGGAGTTTGCCAAAAGGCACATAAAGACTCTCAGACCATGAGAAACAAGATTTTCTAGTCTGATGAAACCAAGAATGTCAAGCGTCACGTCTGGAGGAAAACTAGCACCATCCCTACAGGGAAGCATGGTGGTGGCAGCATCATGCTGTGAGGATGTTTTTCAGCGGAAGGGATTGGGAGACTAGTCAGGATCGAGGCAAAGATGAACAGAGCAAAGTACAGAGAGATCCTTTATGAAAACCTGCTCAAGAGCGCTCAGGACCTCAGACTGGGGCGACAGTTCAACCTTCCAACTAGACAACGACCCTAAGCACTCAGCCAAGAAAACCCAGGAGTGGCTTCGGGGACAAGTCTCTGAAAATCTTGAGCTTCCCAGCCAGAGCCTGGACTTGACCCAATCAAACATCTCTGTAGAGACCTGAAAATAGCTGTGCAGCGACGCTCCCCGTCCAACCTGACAGAGCTTGAGAGGATCTGCAGAGAAGAATGGGAGAAACATCCTAAATACAGGTGTGCCAAGCTTGTAGCGTCATACCCAAGAAGACTCGAGACTGTAATCGCTGCAAAAGGTGCTTCAACAAATTACTGAGTAAAGTGTCTGAAAACCTACGTAAATGTGATATTTTATATACTGTATATGGTTTTTATAAATGAGCAAACATTTCTAAAAACTTGTTTTTGCTTTGTCAATATGGGGTATTGTGTGTAGATTGATGATGAACAAAAACAATTTAATACATTTTAGAATAAGTCTGTAACCTCACAAAATGTGGGTTGAATACTTTCCAAAGGCACTGTAAACATCACTGTTTAAGTGAGGATGCTGTGTTTCAACTTGCTAGAGATCAGCCCTTTTCCCTCTGTATAGTAAGTAATAAGTTATATATACATTACTAGTCAAACGTTTGAACACAAATACTCATTCAAGGGTTTTTCTTTATTTTTACTATTTTCTACATGGTAGAATAATAGTGAAGATGTCAAAACTATAAAATAACACATATGGAATCATGTATCACATGAAATCAATTCAAATTGTATTTGTCACATGCGCCGAATTCATTAGGTGTAGTACAGTGAATTGTCAGACCCTTAACCAACAATGCAGTTTTAAGAAAATCCCTAAAAAAGTAAGAGATAAAATAACAAATAATTAAAGAGCAGCAGTAAATAACAATGGTGGGGTTATATACAGGGTGTACCGGTACAGAGTCAGTGTGTCAATGTGCATGGGGCACCGATGTCGAGGTAATTATGTACATTTAAGTAGAGTTATTAAAGTGGCTATGCATAGATAATAACAGAGAGTAGCAGCAGCGTGGGGGTGGGGGGGGGGGGTAGCCATTTGATTAGCTGTTCAGAAGTCTTATGGCTTGGGGGTAGAAGCTATTTAGGAGCCTCTTGGACCTAGACTTGGCTCGCCGTGCGGTCGCTGGAGTCTTTGACAATTTTTAGGGCCTTCCTCTGACACCGCCTGGTATAGAGGTCCTGGATGGCAGGACGCTTGGCCCCGGTGATGTACTGGGCCGTGCACACTACCCTCTGTAGTGCCTTGCGGTCAGAGGCCGGGCAGTTGCCATACCAGGCAGTGATGCAAACCATCAGGATGCTCTCGATGGTGCAGCTGTAAAACCCTTTGAGGATCTGAGGACCCATGCCATATCTTTTCAGTCTCCTGAGGGGGAATATGTTTTATCGTGCCCTCTTCATGACTGTCTTGGTGTGCTTGGACCATGTTAGTTTGTTGGTGATGTGGACGCCAAGGAACTTGAAGCTCTCAACCTGCTCCACTACATTCCCATCGATGAGAATGGGGGAGTGCTCGGTCCTCCTTTTCCTGTAGTCCACAATCATCTCCTTTGTCTTGATCACGTTGAGGGAGAGGTTGAACTGCACTGTTGGTTAATGGCTTGTAAGTCTACACTTGTTGTATTTGGCACGTGGCAAATACAGTTTGATTTGAATTTGTCCTTCCACCACACAGTCAGGTCTTTGACATCCTCCCTATAGGCTGTCTCATCGTTGTCGGTGATCAGGCCTACCACTGTTATGTCATCAGCAAACTTAAGGATGGTGTTGGAGTCGTGCCTGGCCATGCAGTCATGAATGAACAAGGAGTACAGGAGAGGACTGAGCACGCACCCCTGAGGGGCCCCCGTGTTGAGGATCAGCGTGGAGGATATGATGTTACCTACCCATACCATCTGGGGGCGGCCCATCAGGAAGTCCAGGATGTTTAGTCCCAGGGTCCTTAGCTTAGTGATGAGCTATGAGGGCACTATGGTGTTGAACTCTGAGCTGTAGTCAATTTTTTAATTTAATTTTATTGCTTTTCTTTTTTCTTTTACCTTTATTTAACCAGGTAGGCTAGTTGAGAACAAGTTCTCATTTGCAACTGCGACCTGGCCAAGATAAAGCAAAGCAGTTCGACACATACAACAACACAAAGTTACACATGGAATAGACAAACATACAGTCAATAATACAGTAGAAAAATGTATATACAGCATGTGGAAATGTGGTAGGATAAGAGAGGTAAGCCAATAAATAGGCCATGGTGGCGAAGTAATTACAATATAGCAATTAAACACTGGAATGGTAGAATGTGCAGAAGATGAATGTGCAAGTAGAGATACTGGAGTGCAAAGGAGCAAGATAAATAAATAAATACCGCATGGGGATGAGGTAGATTGGATGGACTATTTACAGATGAGCTATGTACAGGTGCAGTGATCTGTGAGCTGCTCTGACAGCTCCATCTTTAGTGATTTTTGTAGTTCTTTCTAGCCATTGGCAGCAGAGAACTGGAAGGAGAGGCGGCCAAAGGAAGAATTGGCTTTGGGGGGTGACCAGTGAGATATACCTGCTGGAGCGTGTGCTACGGGTGGGTGCTGCTATGGTGAGATAAGGCGGGGCTTTACCTAGCAGAGACTTGTATATGTATGTATGTATGTATGTGTGTATATATACAGTATGTGTGTGTGTGTGTGTGTGTGTGTGTGTGTGTGTGTGTGTGTGTGTGTGTGTGTGTGTGTGTGTGTGTGTGTGTGTGTGTGTGTGTGTGTATGTAAGATTCCTACACACAATACACAGTGGTATTGTTTAACTCATTAGTCCCTCTGCATCAGTAAGACATGTGCTGTATGTGTCTGACATGTGCATGAGCCATATTCAAATTCGAGAGACTGGGAAAACAAAATAAATATACCTTATACCAGGGTTTACGTGTTTGGCATGGCAAATAAATGTAAATCCCTTTTGTGGTCTGGACAGACTTCTGTGGTCAAGTCTATTTATTTAAAAGGGCCTACAAGTTGTGCGTTGATAAACTGCTTCTCCAGCTCCATAACAGGAGGGGCCATAACCCTCCCCACTTCTCCAGCTCCATAACAGGAGGGGGCATAACCTTCCCCACTTCTCCAGCTCCATAACAGGAGGGGCCATAACCCTCCCCACTTCTCCAGCTCCATAACAGGAGGGGCCATAACCCTCCCCACTTCTCCAGCTCCATAACAAGAGGGGCCACAACCCTCCCCACTTCTCCAGCTCCATAACAGGAGGGGCCATAACCCTCCCCACTTCTCCAGCTCCATAACAAGAGGGCCCATAACATATTTATTTTCCTCTGATAAGATTGTTTTTTTCTGCGCCGGAGTGTAACTCATTTCTAGATTTATATCAAAATGGCTGTAACCCCTGCTCCCCCATTTATACCTCTGTAAAGCTACATGTCCACTAAAAGCTATTCATTCACATTTCTCAAGAAAATCCTAAACAAACTATCAAATGCAAGGACTGAAATTGCACATCAGCACAAAATATTTGGTGGGCTATAGCTCTGACGTTGACTTTTTTCCTCCTCTCAGCTGTCATTGCTGAAATTGCTATACTGCTTCATGATAAACTTGGCCAGTGTGCAGCAGCCAGGTCAAGCTATTATTATTAAAGCAGGTGCTGAGATCTACACAGGATTTTACAATGGATTGTGATTCTCTGTTGGGCTTAGGAGCTGTGAGGGCTGACGACCAGCAGCTAGAGACCTCAGTACTGGTTTTACAGCCCCTTTGTACCGACACACTGTGTGTGTGTATTTCATGGTGATGCCTTTATGTACCATTGTAGCAGACTATATTTCAATTTTTCAGTGGCTTTTCTTGAAAAGGTGAGAGAGTTAATGGACAGTTTCATGACATTGGGTTGTTATATTACATATGTTCAGTCCGTCCCACCAGTGGCCTGCTTTATGACACATCCTGGTTACTACTTTATTCTAACTTATTTTCAGACTCAAATATTATAGGTGGCGTTGTGCAAATGGGGATCTGTTGCAGCAGCTGACTGGAATTATATATCTGGCCTGTTAGGCCTCATCATCACAATGAATAGCTCCCTCCTCAACCTTGCCACAGTGGCAAACACCAGGGAGGCAACGATGAATGAATCATTCAGAAAAGTGCATTGCGGCTGTGACTTCAGACAACATATGGTTGCTTCTCCTGCGCCCGTTTATTTAATCTGTAACCTGAGCACTCAGCGTTGGTTGGCTGTGCCTTTTGTCTAAAAGACAGTACATTAACCTAGCAGATTGAACTAATGCGTGCCGCTTCTGCTTTCCTTGCATCTCATCTCCCACACGTTTGAGCTCTCACAAATAAACTCAGGGAACATCACCTTCCATCGTAACCCCTCCCCTTGGCTCCAGCCTGCAGTTCGGAGCCATCTCCTCCTCCTCCTCCTCCTCCTCCTCCTCCTCAGGCTCACTTGATGGATGTAATTTCCCCTTGTCAATTTTTACTTCCTGTCTATGTCAGGAATTCATTTTCCAACCTGGCAAGACAAATAATTATCCGAAATAATATAATCTATACTGTAAATCGTCTTGGTGGCAGACCTCAACACATTACAATGGACAGTTTTTCAATGTAAAACATATTTATAGGACACAGAGTGCTGGGACATGTACCTGGAGTCTGTAATTCCACTGATGTGCAACTGTGTTTCTGTAGGCAATTGGGGCTGTCAGCTTTTCTCATCCGTATTTATGTTCCTCTGACTCAATGTCTATTATGACAGATGACAAAAAGACTGTCTTCATGTCTTCAATGAGTTGTCCATCCATGTAGCTGGCTGACCTGGCATTTGGGGTTTGTAATGTGAAAGCATCCTACTGTACTGTAGTCACACAATGAGAAGAGTAGCAGTCCATTTTAGGCAATTCACTGGTCATTTTTGGCCATAGACATAGAGTACATCTTAAAGTAGTTATTATTTGAAAATTAACTGTGTTCATGGTAGAGTAAATTATTTTCTTTGCCTCTCTACAACAGCAGTGCCTTAGCTGCTAACTGGTTTATCCTAAATAACCCTGCATTAGTCTGATTGTGACTATGACCTTCTCTGCCTCTCCCTGTCATACTCTATTGTTTCACCATGTGTCACGGGTTCAAAGCTCACCAGCATTAAGGCAATCTTGACTGGCTCATCATTACTGGTTCCTGTGGCTTTTCCCCCACTACTCACCTATGGATGACAATGGAGAGAGAGGAGAGCGGCAGCTAATTACCGAGTACAACTTGAAATGTCTTTGAAGCCTAGCTAGAGAGCTCCCATTTAGGATGCAAATGAAAATCCAAATGGAGAAGATGAATATGAGATGAGATTTTCTTCCTACTGCAAGGCACTAGTGTGAATACTTTAGGAGTCATTTGAATTTGACCCCCACAGTATAGGCTTAGTAGCTTCCATTTTCTGTAGCTCTATTATCAAATAAAATCAAACTTTGTTTGTCACATGCACCGAATATAACAAGTGGAGACCTTACTGTAAAATGCTTACTTACAAGCCCTTAACCAACAGTATAGTTCACAATAAAATAACAATAACGAGGCTATATATAGGTGGTACCAGTACCAGTACCGAGTCAGTTTGTGGGGGTACAGGTTAGTTGAGGTAATTTGTAAATGTAGGTAGGGGTGAAGTGACTATGCATAAATTATAAACAGTGTACAAAACAAATTGAGCGAGGTGCATATGTAAATAGTCCGGTGGCCATGTGATTAATTGTTCAGCAGTCTTATGGCTTGGGGGTAGAAGCTGTTAAGGAGCCTTTTGGTCCGGTACCGCTTGCCATGCAGTAGCAGACAAAACAGTCTATGACTTGGGTGACTGGAGTCTTATTTTTATGGGCTTTTTTTCTGACACCGCCTATTATATAGGCCCTGGATGGCAGGAAGCTTGGCCCCAGTGATGTACTGGGCCGTACGCACTACCCACTGTAGCTCCTTACGGTCAGATGCCGAGCAGTTGCCATACCAGGCAGTGATGCAACCGGTCAGGATGCTCTTGATGGTGCAGCTGTAGAACCTTTTGAGGATCTGGGGACCCATGCCAAATCTTTTCAGTCTCCTGAGGGGGAAAAGGTTTTGTCGTGCCCTCTTCAAGATGGTCTTGGTGTGTTTGGACCATGATAGTTTGTTGGTGATGTGGACACCAAGGATCTTCAAACTCTCGCTACACTACAGCCCCATTGATGTTAATGGGGGCCTGTTCAGCCCGCTTTTTCTGGTAGTCCACGATCAGCTCCTTTGTCTTGCTTACATTGAGGGAGAGGTTGTTGTCCTGGCACCACACTGCCAGTTCTCTGACCTCCTCCCTATAGGCTGCCTCATCGTTGTCGGTGATCATGCCTACCACTGTTGTGTCGTCTGCAAACTTAATGATGGTTTTGGAGTCGTGTTTGGCCACGCAGTCATGGGTGAACAGGGAGTACAGAAGGGGACTAAGTACACACCCCTGAGGAGCCCCAGTGTTCAGGATCAGCGTGGCAGATGTGTTGTTGCCTACCCTTACCACCTGGGGGCTGCCCGTCAGGAAGTCCATGATCCAGTTGCAGAGGTAGGTGTTTAGTCCCAGGGTCCTTAGCTTACTGATGAGCTTTGTGGGCACTATGGTGTTGAACGTTGAGCTGTAGTCAATGAATAGTATTCTCACATAGGTGTTCCTTTTGTCCAGGTGGGAAAGGGCAGTGTGGAGTGAGATTGAGATTGCGTCATCTGTGGATCTGTTGAGGCGGTATGCGAATTGGAGTGGGTCTAGGGTAACCGGGAGGATGCTGTTGATGTGAGCCATGACCAGCCTTTCAAAGCACTTCATGGCTACCGACGTGAGTGCTACGGGGCAGTAATCATTTAGGCAGGTTACCTTCGCTTCCTTGGGCAAAGGGACTATGGTGGATTTGGGTTTTCATTGCTCCATGCATTGTAGGTTGAGGTTTAGGCTCTTAGTTCCTAGTTTTGGCAAGCATATTATTCCATGACACCAACAACCACTCTGTTTGCACCAGTCCCCTAACCATATGTACTACTTCCTCCTCCACAGTGGACGGCTGCATCGATTGGTCGGTAGACCTGAAGAGGTACCGGGTCCTAGCAGGGGAACCAGTGAGGGTGAAGTGCGCCCTATTCTACAGCTACATCAGGACCAACTACTCCATGACTCAGAGCGCCAAGCTCCGGCTCATCTGGTACAAAAACAAAGGGGACTCTGAGGAGCCTATCATCTTCTCCGGCCATCGGCTCAGCAAGGAGGATGACTCCATCTGGTTCCGCTCAGCTGAGCTGGAGGACAACGGCTTCTACACCTGCGTCCTGAGGTGGGTTTATTTAGTTCCTGTGCCTCTGAGGAATGAAACAGTTGAGCTTTTCTTACAGTAACCCCCAACCAAGCACTATGTTTATTTTAGTCATCCACAGCCCATTGAAAGCCCACATTTTCAGGAATGTTCAACTGTTCATTGGATAACAGTTCATGACTGATCTTGGCTAGTGGTCCCACATATTGTACAGTAGTTTGAGAGGCCCTAATTTATCCATTTAGTTTACATCCACTTTCCAAAGCTACTGTGGTGAGTCAGTGTGTCTATTGTGATGCTGAACAGCCTCCTTGTTGCACGCCCACCGCGCCAGCCAAGCAAGCCCTGCGATTGCACACAGCATAAGGAGGAGGGAGAGATCCACATCGCATGCCATGTTTCGTTTCCTCGCGGAGGAATGCATGACTCGCCTTGCGAGGTTAGTTCACCCCTGACACTGAACTGTGTTTGACTCGTGTTGTGGAACATGTAACTGACATTCCACAAAATAATAGGCTTTGCCAAAATCATTAATATCAAATCCATGATGTTCCTGTCAGTTCTATGCAAGAAGGATTGTGCTAGAATTCCCTCCTCGGATTATGACATCAAACAACCTGCGAATCATTTGATGAATAAATAAAAGGTGTTTTTATAACATCTAGTAAAAATATTTTCACTGTTCCTAGCTACTTTACCGTAAGAGTCCATGGTGAATAGAAAATAGAGACAACCTGACAGAGGCTTCAGCAAAACTCTCCTCAGATGAAGATCCAGCCCCTCTCTAACAAAGCTGATGCTTCTCCCTGGCCAATAATAAGTGTTTTCTCCCTCCTCTGCACTCCCCTCATGCTACGCTAACAGTCTATTTAGGAGAAGGTCCTGTCACTTTCACCTCGCTTCTTATTTTACTTACTTTCCCACCGAGTTGGTCATAGCAACAGCCACAGCTCAGACAGCCAGGCGCATTGCATTCCAATGTGTTAGCTAGCTGGAGAGTCATCAAGCTGAGCCTTATTCTTTTGCCTGGGGAACGACAGATCGTTTGGAAGGAGAAGAAAAAACAATACTGGAAATTGAAGTGGCATTTTGCCCTGTGAAATGTGTTATTGAAAATAAGATACTGTATACAGTGATGTATCTCTATGAAGTAATCTCAATATCCTCCAAATTCTATTAATTGTCTGTCAAAGACGATCAAGGTGAAAAGAAGAGAGAAGTCCTCTTTTTACGCTTTAGTTTCCATTAATGGTGACTCTTGATCCCTGAAACCAAAGGAGCAGAAATCCAGATAAGTGGTGTTTTGGGTTTCTGGAGATCCCCAAGCAGCTTCTTTAATTAACCCCCAGAATACTGAAACTCCCAATAATGATACAAAACTACATCAGCACAGAGGAAGAAAGGCTGGCAGCACCCAGTTCTGAATCTAAAGGTAGGAATGTACAGTCTTCTCAGAGACAATTGCTGTAAAATGACATTGGCAGATGCTGCTGTGTCTGAAATGACAGGTTGGCTCTGGAATGACAGGGTGGCTCTGGAATGGGGGAATGTATTTTCTCAGAGGGTCTGCTGACCGCAGGAGGGGTAATATTCTGTGTCTGTCTCAGGCCCCCTACGCAGACCACTTGGAATAAAACAGACATCTTCAAACACACACACACACAAACACATACACAGATACACACACACAAACACACACTAGCCCTGCCATCGAGGCCTTCATGGCAGTTATATGGGGTACCAGGCAATGTCCTGTTTTATTGCAACATGAACAGTGACTAATCATGCCTGAATGCCAGAGAATCTCACAGCACCAGCATGACATGTTAAGCTGTAGCCAACGAGTCGATGCAATCTGCCCGGCTAATGCGCCTCGAGAGACAGATTCACCACACCTTTATTTCTCATTCTCTCCAGTGAGGCTAGACGAACCTCCCACATCACAGCACTGATGGAGGCATTTCACACCTTCCCCCAAACAATGGACACACGCTTAGCTTTGTTCAATAACTTTATGCCGAGGAGAAATACAACACATGTTCCCAATGTCTGAGGGATGCCTCTTGTACAACACATATACAGTACATTATCTGAGCTAGGCTATCCCCCTGAGGCCTGTAGGGTAATATGTGCCACCTGTCTTTTTCTCCCCTCATAAGATAATTGTTCTTTCTCCAATCGCCCGGATGTCACAGACCTTTTCTTTCAAAGCGGTCCAGGTTTTGAACCTTTCTATTAATCTGTCCACGCAGGAGCCCATTAGAGAGAGAGAGCCAGAGAAGTGAGTCTGTTCTTTGGCACTGGCTGAATCTACGCTACCTCGCTTGCCAGTTCAATTCAAATATTACACGCTCAAGCTTCAGCTTTGACAATAATCAACTTTTAAACTCTCAAAACCACATTTATATTTACTTGGGAAGAGACTATTGTTATAAATGTCTACAAAGAGGGGATGGAGAGTGATCTGTCTGGCTTTCATGGAATCACATCAAAGACAAATCTATGGGTATACAGTAACTCACCAACCAGTGATTAAAAAATATTTTCAGTAAATACATTACAACGGGTCTAGACTTAAACAATCATTGTTAAAATGCTGTTCTACTAGATAAGATGTAATCATTTTGTAATGTGAAGCTTCACCATATGAGGCTGTTGTAATGGGGTGCGTGCTGGTGGCAGGGTAGTCAGGCGCAGGAGAACGAACTTGGTATAAACGTAGTATTTTAATAAATGCTCACAAACTGTGGGTACAAGTGGGTACAAAACCCGTCGGAAACCATAACATACATAACATACAAAGTACCAATACATACAACAAACAATCACCGACAAGGACATGAGGGGAAACAGAGGGTTAAATACATGTAATTGATGGGATTTGAACCAGGTGTGATGGAAGACAAGACAAAACCAATGGAAAATGAAAAATGAATCAGTGATGGCTAGAAGACCGGTGACGTCGACCTCCGAACACCACTCGAACAAGGAGAGGGACCGACTTCGGCGGAAGTCGTGACAGTACCCTGGAGCCGTGCGTCGACACCGACCTCAGGGACGACCCAGAGGACGAGGCACAGGGCGATCCGGATGGAGACGGTGGAAATCTCGCAGCATAGAAGGATCCAACACGTCCTCCACCGGAACCCAGCATCTCTCCTCCGGACCATACCCCTCCCAGTCCACGAGGTCCTGGAGGCCCCTCGCCCGACGTCTCGAATCCAGTATGGAACGAACAGGGTACGCTGGGGCCCCCTCGACATCCAGAGGGGGCGGAGGAACCTCCCGCACCTCAGACTCCTGGAGCGGGCCAGCCACCACCGGCCTGAGGAGAGACACATGGAACGAGGGGTTAATGCGGTAATCCGGGGGAAGCTGTGACCTATAACATACCTCGTTCACTCTCCTCAGGACTTTAAATGGCCCCACAAACCGCGGACCCAGCTTCCGACAGGGCAGGCGGAGGGGCAGGTTTCGGGTCGAGAGCCAGACCCGGTCCCCCGGGGCGAACATGGGGGCCTCACTGCGGTGATGGTCTACTTTCTGAAGGTGGACATGGGCGGTGTCCCATGTCCCTCCGCGCGCCGGAACTAGTCATCCACCGCAGGAGCCTCAGTCTGACTCTGCTGCCAAGGAGCCAGAACCCGGCTGATACCCCAAAAAAACACTGGAAGGGAGAGAGGTTAGTTGAGGAGTGGCGGAGAGAGTTCTGGGCCATCTCTGCCCAGTGCACGAATGCTGCCCACTCTCCCGGCCGGTCCTGGAAATAAGAAACCTACCCACATCCTGGTTAACTCTCTCCACCTGCCCGTTACTCTCGGGGTGAAAACCTGAGGTAAGGCTGACCGAGACCCCCAGACGTTCCATGAACGCCCTCCAGACCCTCGACATGAACTGGAGACCCCGATCAGACACTATATCCTCAGGCACCCTGTAGTGCCGGAGGACGTGGGTAAACAGGGCCTCTGCAGTCTGTAGGGCCGTAGGGAGACCGGGCAAAGTGAGGAGACGACAGGACTTAGTAAAATGATCCACAATGACCAGGATCGTGGTGTTACCCTGTGAAGGTGGAAGATCGATTATGAAATCTACCGACAGGTGCGACCACGGCCGTTGTGGAACGGGTAAGGGTTATAGCTTACCTCTGGGCAGGTGCCTAGCAGCCTTACACTGGGTGCACACCGAGCAGGAGGATTCATAAACCCTCACGTCCTTAGCCAAAGTGGGCCACCAGTACTTCCCACTAAGACAGAGCACCATCCGGGCCGATCCCAGGATGACCAGAGTAGGGGGATGTGTGGGCCCAATAGATTAGCTGGTCGCGGACAACAGACGCCCAGCTGGACACTGAGGGGGAGCGGGCTCTGCACGTGACGCCCACTCCATGTCCGCGTCCAGCTCCCATACTACCGACACCACCAAGCAAGAGGCAGAGAGTATGGGAGTGGGATCCATGGGCCACTCCTCTGTGTCATACAGCCGGGAAAATGTGTCTGCCTTAATGTTCTGGGAGCCTGGTCTGTGAGAAAGGGTATACACAAAATGGGTGAAAAACATGGCCCACCTTGAAGGTTCAGTTTCCTCGCCGCCCGGATGTACTCCAGATTGCGGTGGTCAGTCCGGATGAGAAAAGGGTGTTTAGCCCACTCAAGCCAATGTCTCTACGCCTTCAAGGCCTTGACGACAGCCAACAACTCCCGGTCCTCCACGTCATAGTTTCGCTCCGCCGGGCTGAGCTTCTTCGAGAACAAGGCACAAGGGCGGAGCCTCGGTGGCATACCAGAGCGCTGAGAGAGCACAGCGCCTATCAAATCAAATCAAATCAAATATATTTATATAGCCCTTCATACATCAGCTGATATCTCAAAGTGCTGTACAGAAACCCAGCCTAAAACCCCAAACAGCAAGCAATGCAGGTGTAGAAGCACGGTGGCTAGGAAAAACTCCCTAGAAAGGCCAAAACCTAGGAAGAAACCTAGAGAGGAACCAGGCTATGTGGGGTGGCCAGTCCTCTTCTGGCTGTGCCGGGTGGAGATTACAGAGCGTGGCCAAGATGTTCAAATGTTCATAAATGACCAGCATGGTCAAATAATAATAATCACAGGCAGAACAGTTGAAACTGGAGCAGCAGCACGGCCAGGTTGACTAGGGACAGCAAGGAGTCAGGTAGTCCTGAGGCATGGTCCTAGGGCTCAGGTCCTCTGAGAGAGAGAAAGAAAAAGAGAAGGAGAGAATTAAAGAGAGCATACTTAAATTCACACAGGACACCGGATAGGACAGGAGAAGTACTCCAGATATAAGAAACTGACCCTAGCCCCCGAAACATAAACTTATGCAGCATAAATACTGGAGGCTGAGACAGGAGGGGTCAGGAGACACTGTGGCCCCATCCGATGACACCCCCGGACAGGGCCAAACAGGAAGGGTATAACCCCACCCACTTTGCCAAAGCACAGCCCCCACACCACTAGAGGGATATCTTCAACCACCAACTTACCATCCTGAGACAAGGCTGAGTATAGTCCACAAAGATCTCCGCCACGGCACAACCCAATGGGGGGCGCCAACCCAGACAGGAAGATCACATCAGTGACTCAACCCACTCAAGTGACGCACCCCTCCTAGGGACGGTATGAAAGAGCCCTAGTAAGCCAGTTACTCAGCTTTCCGTTCACCTTCACACTCCTGGGCGAGACTACACTCAATCATATGACCCACTGAAGAGATGAGTCTTCAGTAAAGACTTAAAGGCTGAGACCGAGTTTGCGTCTTTCACATGGGTAGGCAGACCATTCCATAAAAATGGAGCTCTATAGGAGAAAGCCCTGCCTCCAGCTGTTTGCTTAGAAATTCTAGGGACAATTAGGAGGCCTGCGTCTTGTGACCGTAGCGTACGTGTAGGTATGTACGGCAGGACCAAATCAGAGAGATAGGTAGGAGCAAGCCCATGTAATGCTTTGTAGGTTAGCAGTAAAACCTTGAAATCAGCCCTTGCCTTGACAGGAAGCCAGTGTAGGGAGGCTAGCACTGGAGTAATATGATCACAATTATTTGGTTCTAGTCAAGATTCTAGCAGCCGTATTAAGCACCAACTGAGGTTTATTTAGTGCTTTATCCGGGTCGCCGGAAAGTAGAGCATTGCAGTAGTCTAACCTAGAAGTGACAAAAGCATGGATGAATTTTTCTGCATCATTTTTGGACAGAAAGTTTCTGATTTTTACAATGTTACGTAGATGGAAAAAAGCTGTCCTTGAAACAGTCTTGATATGTTCTTCAAAAGAGAGATCAGGGTCCAGAGTAACGCCGAGGTGCTTCACAGATTTATTTGAGACGACTGTACAACCATTAAGATTAATTGTCAGATTCAACAGAAGATCTCTTTGTTTCTTGGGACCTAGAACAAGCATCTCTGTTTTGTCCGAGTTTAAAAGTAGAAAGTTTGCAGCCATCCACTTCCTTATGTCTGAAACACATGCTTCTAGCGAGGGCAATTTTGGGGCTTCACCATGTTTCATTGAAATGTACAGCTGTGTGTCATCCGCATAGCAGTGAAAGTTAACATTATGTTTTCGAATGACATCCCCAAGAGGTAAAATACACTGCTCAAAAAAATAAAGGGAACACTAAAATAACACATCCTAGATCTGAATTAAATATTCTTATTAAATACTTTTTTCTTTACATAGTTGAATGTGCTGACAACAAAATCACACAAAAATTATCAATGGAAATCAAATTTATCAACCCATGGAGGGTCTGGATTTGGAGTCACACTCAAAATTAAAGTGGAAAACCACACTACAGGCTGATCCAACTTTGATGTAATGTCCTTAAAACAAGTCAAAATGAGGCTCAGTAGTGTGTGTGGCCTCCAAGTGCCTGTATGACCTCCCTACAACGCCTGGGCATGCTCCTGATGAGGTGGCGGATGGTCTCCTGAGGGATCTCCTCCCAGACCTGGACTAAAGCATCCGCCAACTCCTGGACAGTCTGTGGTGCAACGTGGCGTTGGTGGATGGAGCGAGACATGATATCCCAGATGTGCTCAATTGGATTCAGATATTGGGAACGGGTGGGCCGGTCCATAGCATCAATGTATTCCTCTTTCAGGAACTGCTTACACACTCCAGCCACATGAGGTCTAGCATTGTCTTGCATTAGAAGGAACCCAGGGCCAACCGCATCAGCATATGGTCTCACAAGGGGTCTGATGATCTCATCTCGGTACCTGGCGAGCACATGGAGGCCCCCCAAAGAAATGCCACCCCACACCATGACTGACCCACCGCCAAACCGGTCATGCTGGAGGATGTTGCAGGCAGCAGAATGTTCTCCACGGCGTCTCCAGACTGTCACGTCTGTCACATGTGCTCAGTGTGAACCTGCTTTCATCTGTGAAGAGCACAGGGCGCCAGTGGCAAATTGCCAATCTTGGTGTTCTCTGGCCAATGAAAAACGTCCTGCACGGTGTTGGGCTGTAAGCACAACCCCCACCTGTGGACGTCGGGCCCTCATACCACCCTCATGGAGTCTGTTTCTGACCGTTTGAGCAGACACATGCACATTTTGGCCTGCTGGAGGTCATTTTGCTCGGCTCTGGCAGTGCTCCTCCTGCTCCTCCTTGCACAAAGGCGGAGGTAGCGGTCCTGCTGCTGGGTTGTTGCCCTCATACAGCCTCCTCCACATCTCCTGATGTACTGGCCTGTCTCCTGGTAGCGCCTCCATGCTCTGGACACTACGCTGACAGACACAGCAAACCTTCTTGCCACAGCTCGCATTGATGTGCCATCCTGGATGAGCTGCACTACCTGAGCCACTTGTGTGAGTTGTAGACTCCGTCTCATGCTACCACTAGAGGGAAAGCACCGCCAGCATTCAAAAGTAGCCAAAACATCAGCCAGGAAGCATAGGAACTGAGAAGTGGTCTGTGGTCCCCACCTGCAGAACCACTCCTTTATTGGGGGTGTCTTGCTAATTGCCTATAATTTCCACTTGTTGTTTATTCCATTTGCACACCAGCATGTGACATGTATTGTCAATCAGTGTTGCTTCCTAAGTGGACAGTTTGATTTCACAGAAGTATGATTGACTTGGAATTACATTGTGTTGTTTAAGTGTTCCCTTTATTTTTTTGAGCAGTGTATATAGTGAAAACAATAGTGGTCCTAAAACGGAACCTTGAGGAACACCGAAATTGACAGTTGATTTGTCAGAGGACAAACCATTCACAGAGACACACTGATATCTTTCCGACAGATAAGATCTAAACCAGGCCAGAACGTGTCCGTGTAGACCAATTTGGGTTTCCAATCTCTCCAAAAGAATGTGGTGATCGATGGTATCAAAAGCAGCACTAAGGTCTAGGAGCACGAGGACAGATGCAGAGCCTCGGTCTGATACCATTAAAAGGTCATTTACCACGTTCACAAGTGCAGTCTCAGTGCTATGATGGGGTCTAAAACCAGACGGAAGCATTTCGTATACATGGTTTGTCTTCAGGAAGGCAGTGAGTTGCTGCGCAACAGCCTCTTCTAAGATTTTTGAGAGGAGTGGAAGATTCGATATCGGCCGATAGTTTTTTATATTTTCTGGGTCAAGGTTTGGCTTTTTCAAGAGAGGCTTTATTACTGACACTTTTAGTGACTTTGGTACACATCCGGTGGATAGAGAGCCGTTTATTATGTTCAACATAGGAGGGCCAAGCACAGGAAGCAGCTTTTTCAGTAGTTTAGTTGGAATAGGGTCCAGTATGCAGCTTGAAGGGTTAGAGGCCATGATTATTTTCATCATCGTGTCAAGAGATATAGTACTAAAACACTTGAGTGTCTCTCTTGATCCTAGGCCCTGGCAGAGTTGTGCAGACTCGGGACAACTGAGCTTTGAAGGAATACGCAGATTTAAAGAGGAGTCCGTAATTTGCTTTCTAATAATCATGATCTTTTCCTCAAAGAAGTTCATGAATTTATTACTGCAGAAGTGAAAGCCACCCTCTCTTGGGAAATGCTGCTTTTTAGTTAGCTTTGCGACAGTATCAAAAAGGAATTTTGGATTGTTCTTATTTTCCTCAATTAAGTTGGAAAATAGGATGATCGAGCAGCAGTAAGGGCTCTTCGATACTGCACGGTACTGTCTTTCCAAGCTAGTCGGAAGAATTCCAGTTTGGTGTGGCACCATTTCCGTTCCAATTTTCTGGAAGCTTGCTTCAGAGCTCGGGTATTTTCTGTATACCAGGGAGCTAGTTTCTTATGAGAAATGTTTTGAGGTTTTAGGGGTGCAACTGCATCTAGGGTATTGCACAAGGTTAAATTGAGTTCCTCAGTTAGGTGGTTAACTGATTTTTATCCTCTGGCGTCCTTGTGTAGACAGAGGGAGTCTGGAAGGACATCAAGGAATCTTTGTGTTGTCTGTGAATATATAGCACGACTTTTGATGTTCCTTGGTTGGGGTCTGAGCAGATTATTTGTTGCAATTGCAAACGTAATAAAATGGTGGTCCGATAGTCCAGGATTATGAGGAAAAACATTAAGATCCACAACATTGATTCCATGGGACAAAGCTAGGTCCAGAGTATGACTGTGACAGTGAGTAGGTCCAGAGACATGTTGGACAAAACCCACTGAGTCGATGATGGCTCCGAAAGCCTTTTGGAGTGGGTCTGTGGATATTTTCCATGTGAATATTAAAGTCACCAAAGATTAGAATATTATCTGCTCAATGAGGAACGCTGTAAATGGCCCAGGAGGCCTGTAAACAGTAGCTATAAAAAGTGATTGAGTAGGCTGCATAGATTTCATGACTAGAAGCTTTTTTTTTTTGTAAATTGAAATTTGCTATCGTAAATGTTAGCAACACCTCCGACTTTGCGGGATGCACGGGGGATATGGTCACTAGTGTAGCCAGGAGGTGAGGCCTCATTTAACACAGTAAATTCATCAGGCTTAAGCCACGTTTCAGTCAGGCCAAACACATCAAGATTATGATCAGTGATTAGTTCATTGACTATAATTGCCTTTGAAGTAAGGGATCTAACATTAAGTAGCCCTATTTTGAGATGTGATGTATCATGATCTCTTTCAATAATGACAGGAATGGAGGAGGTCTTTATCCTAGTGAGATTGCTAAAGCGAACACCGCCATGTTTAGTTTTGCCCAACCTAGGTCGAGGCACAGACACGGTCTCAGACACGGTCTCAACCTCCACTATGAACGCCAAAGAGGGATCCGGATGGGCCAGCACGGGAGCCAAGGTAAACAGAGCCCTCAGGTGACTGAAAGCCCTGTGTCACTCAGGAAAACTCAGGAAAAGTGACAGGCACAAACATATGTGCAACAGAGGACTCTGGGTGAGGATGGTGCCAGCTCACCTGGGGTGACGCCAGAGCGCCCTGCCTGCTGCCTCGATTCCCAGAGGAACCCACCCGGCACCGACCGGCAGTGTGACCTCTGCGGCCACAGATAGTGCACAAGCAGGAACCCCCTCCTTTCTTCCTGTGCACCCCCCCCCCCCCCCCCCCCCTCCCAGCTCCATTGGTATCGGAGAGGGGGTGCGGGAGGATGGAACCACCAGACCCCGATCTGAACGTCCGCGAGCAGCCAGCAGGTTGAGGGTGGTGTCTCTGCAGACCCAGCTCCCGACGGACGTCCTCGCGTAGACTGAATGATCGATCAGGGCCCTGTTCCATCCCGTGCCGGCAGCCAGGGTCCTAAACTCAGGTCGAAATCCTAGGCGCTCCTCGTCTCCTGCCTCAGATGGTAGAGGCGCTCACCCGCCGCTCTACCCTCGGGTGGGTGATTGAAGACTGGGTGAACTCCTCAAACTGGTCCAACACCGCATCTCCCTCTCTCCACACGGAGTTGGCCCACTCCAGGGCTTTCCCGGTTTGAAATATCCAATAAATGTTGTTCCACTTCATGATTGTGTCCCACTTGTTGTTGATTCTTCACAAAAAAAATACAGTTTTATATCTTTATGTTTGAAGCCTGAAATGTGGCAAAAGGTCGCAAAGTTCAAGGGGGCCGAATACTTTCGCAAGGCACTGTAAGTGGAGCAACATTTGAATGCCACAGGATTTCTGAACAGCATTGCCAATCAGGTGCATCCCTTTATGGCAGCAAAATAATGCACAATTCGTCGTAGCCCGACACGAATGGGGTATGGCAGCTGACGACCTTACATACCAGTGTATCCATCTGCGAATTGATTTTTTCAGCAGGATAATGCCACAATGGTTCCAGGAACATGACAGTAATTTTTAAGCTTACTGCAGTGGCCTGCCCAGTCACCAGATCTCAATCCAAGATGAAATAAGCTATTCAGAGTAGAGATCCACTTCCACCCAACTTGACACAACTGTGGGAAGCATTGTTGTCAACATGAGCCATCATGCCTGTGGAACGCTTCCGACACCTTGTAGAGTCTATGCCCCGACGACTTGAGGCTGTTCTGAGGGGAAAAGTTTGTGAATTCATTCAACATATCTTGACTGACATACTGTATCATTTGACCACTACAGTGCATTTGTTATGATAATAATCCATATAAAGTGCAGTAATTTGTTAAATTAGAGGTACGTGTGAAAGTGAAACCGTTGTTGAAATACTATAAAAGTCTGAGATAATGGGAAATCGAATGAGAGGCTAATATTGCTCTTTTGGAAGATTGGTAGAGTTTGGTATGAGTTTTTTTGCAGAAAGTGCAGATTGGCTCATCAGATATAATTTCCCATGAGGATTTAAGACCTGCTTTAGAGAGGCAAACAAACACATGCCATTCCAGTGCACATCCAAGTGCTATCCGCTCTCAGGTTTTAGTCAACAGCAACTTTTCAGTGGGAGCTTGCTGATCTCACAGCCCTCGATGAGCCAATGTTTTGGATGCAATCATCAGCAAAACAAAATGTAACATACAATTTCCATACACCATTGCACGACAGGTTGAAGTCCAGAGGGGTTTCTTTGCCATCAATAGGCTCCCAAATACAAGCAGAGCAGTAGAAGACAGCAACATCGCCATAAAAGCACAATCCCAAAACAAGTTATGTGAACAGAAAAGCTTTCCACTCTTAATGTGCAAGTGATAGGTTATGTGATGCGCAAAAGACGCTGCTGAATGTGGTGGCCAGGTGGAATGCACGACTCACAGAACAGCAATGTTGGCCTATACTCATACAGGAGACAGCTGTTGAGGATGGATGGCTTATTGGTGAGTTGCCTACTCATTTGAGGGATATTTTCCATTGCTAAAGCAACTTGAATTGCCCTAATGGTCCTCTTTGTACCTATGTTTTTATTTTTACTGGTCAAGCCTGTGTGTTGAGGCACAGATCTGGGGAAGGGTATCGAATAATGTCTGCAGCATTGAAGGACCCCAAGAACACAGTGGCCTCATTTTTAAATGGAAGACGTTTGGAACTACCAAGACTCTTCCTAGAGCTGGCCGCCCGGCCAAACTGAACAATCGGGGGAAAAGGGCCTTGGTCAGGGAGGTTACCAAGAACCTGATGGTCACTCTGACAGAGTTCTTGAGATCCTCTGTGGAGATGGGAGAATCGTCCAGAAGGACAACCATCTCTGCACCACTCAATCAGGCCTTTATGGTAGAGTGGCCACACGAAGCTACTCCTCAGTAAGAGGCACATGACAGCCCGCTTGGAGTTGCCAAGACTCTCAGACCATGAGAAACAAGATTCTCTGGTCGGATGAAACCAAGATTTAACTCTTTGGCCTGAATCCCAAGCGTCACATCTGGAGGAAACCTGGCACCATCCCTACGGTGAAGCATGGTGCTGGCAGCATCATGCTGTGGGGATGTTTTTCAACAGCAGGGACTGGAAGACTAGTCAGGATCGAGGCAAACATGAACGGAGCCAAGTACAAGGAGTTCTTTGATGAAAACCTGCTCAAGAGTTCTCAGGACCTCAGACTGGGGCAAAGGTTCACTTTCCAACAGGACAATGACCCTAAGCACACAGCCAAGACAACGCAGTAGTGCCTTCGGGACAAGTTTTTGAAAATAGCTGTACAGCAACGCTCCCCATCCAACCTGACAGAGCTTGGGAGGATCTTCAGAGAACACATGTGTGCCAAGCTTGTAGAGTCACACCCAATTATATTCGAGGCTGTAGCGCTGCCAAAGGTGCTTCAACAAAGTACTGAGGTAAGGGTCTGAATACTTATGTATAAGTGATATTTCAGTTTATTTTTTATAAAATATTGGAAAACATGTCTGAAACCCTGGTTTTTGTAATCAATTTTAGAATAAGGCTGTAATGTAACAATATGTGGAAAAAGTAAAGGGGTCTGAAGGCACTGTACATTCCCAGCGGGCTTTAAAGGGATGATTTTGACCATACAGTGTATGGTTAATTAGGGAGTGTTTCAAAATGCAAATAGAAGAGGTTGTGCCCGAGCACCGAGGCTGAGAACAATTGGTATTTATCAATTATTATGACGTTTGTTTGATAAATCACACTTTTTCTATGAGTACGAATATTCAAAATTCCTTTCGTAAAGAGTATCTTAGAGTAGTTTACACGCAATATTGATAAATGAGGCCCCAGGAACTGGATTCCCAGAATAAGGAGTAAGGAGGTTTGATGCTGGAGAAAACCTGGCTGTATCGTTGATATGCTGCTCTGCGTAGCAGCCCCATAGGGACCACTCTCGCGCCCATTTAACCTTGAACATCACACAATCCCATTGATCCAGGTTGAACCAACTCCTGCAGATTAGTGATGTGGAGAGTTTCATCAATGGCCCATGAGTCAACAGAAACCCCATTATCCTGTGTAGTGATGAGGTACTCAGATTCTGTCACACATTGACATGTTTCTTGCCATTGCTTTTCAACACCTTTTTTAAAATGTGATTTCCTTGTACATTCTGTCTGTTTGATCTTCTCTTGGTGTGTGTAGTGGGAGAGAGAGAGAGCGAGTGAGAGTGTGTGTCTGTTGCTTTTTTTCTCCAAAGGTCATTTACACTGGGGCAGCAGGGTAGCCTAGTGGTTAGAGCATTGGACTAGTAACTAGAACTGTTGCAAGTTCAAACCCCCGAGCTGACAAGGTACAAATCTGTCGTTCTGCCCCTGAACAGGCAGTTAACCCACTAGGCTGTCATTGAAAATAAGAATTTGTTCTTAACTGACTTGCCTAGCTAAAAAAATAAAATAAAACTAGAGGTTTAATCACTCCAAAAGTAGGGTCTTCATGGTTCATTCCCAGTTAGTGGTTACAATTTAAATGAAATTGGAGGCTCATGTACTCTTAAATATTTTGCATTCCTCTTTAAAACTTGACTATATTTTCCTCTTTCTCCCTCTTACAGAGAAATGGTGGAAATTATTTCTCCCCCCATTTTAATCAATGGAATTGGCCTACATTTAGATTTAAACTGTTGCATGTAAAATTCTCTCTCTCTCTTGCTGAAATCCATCTTTAGTAAGGTGCTTTATTAAGTTCAAAGAGTTTGATGTCATTTTTCAGACTGCAGAGCAATTGAGGCAGGGAGATTGTGTAGGAAATTCTGCCCACAGAGATTTTGAAGAACTTGCAAAAGCATCTGGGGACCTGATAAATCCATTCATAAGCTCATAAAGCTTTTGCATTGCATCACAATTAATGCCAATAACATCAACAACCATTTCAAACTAACCTACATAAATTGCTTTCATTCCTTATTGTCAAACAATTGTAATGAATGCTCAGGGAGAAAAAGGTGTAGATTCACACGCAGAGCACGGCAGGTGTTTATTTCACCTTCGCAGAAGGCAGGAATCGGGGTCACAGGCAGGCAATGGTCATACACAGGTAGGCAAACAGGCAGGTAAAACAAAACTAGGACTGAAGGCTATAACTGATTCTGACAAACGAGCTAGGAAAAGGCTTAGTAGAGTCAAAATGTAGAGTCAAAATACCTCACAGAGGCACAAACAGAATGAACTGAACTAAATAAGGAGTTGATGAGACCAGGTGAGTAACTAACACAGGTGAAATCAATGAACAAAAATGAAAGACAGGGCTACGTTCAAGAACACACAGAAACAGGGTTACGTTCAAGAACACAGCAAAACAGAACACAAGGTTGACTAAGAAAATATATACAGAACCTTACACAGATGGACAAGTGCCTTCTCATTAGGGAGTGTACGTTATTTTTTTAAAGGCTTATCTGGAGAAAATTGGACCTCTCTGAAATAAAAATGGTTGGCCCTACCCTATATTTTAACGAAACCCTCCCTGAATGCTTGAAAAAAAACAAGTGACCCTCCCCTATACCCAAAATAATCCTGAAAACATAGTAGATAGCAGAGAACATGTCTACCATTTACCCTCACTTCTTGGACAGACAAGAGCCTTAGAAATGCAGTTTTAGAAACTGTTCTTCATCCTGTAAGCATTTACATGGCAACGTAGAAATTAGGGCTGTGGGCCAGGGCTGCGGGCCAGAAGGTTGTGGGTGGAAAGATCTCCTTTATAGGAAAAGCATTGCATGAATCTACCATCGTATTTGCGGGTACGAGAAAAATGTGCCTTCTATAAATGCATTTCATGCAGTTGTATGTCATTTTACATGACTGGAGACAGCAGAATCTTTTTTAATAGCACACAAATTACTAAAGTTTCAGGCTAAGAATGGACAGAGAAATAGCCTTATAATAAGATAAGACAGGCCTATGTCTTATTTCTAATGAAACTGTCCATTTGTAAATAATTCAATCTGAGATGTCATTATGAATCTGCGCATGGTACTTTCAGAAGTTAGACCTACTTCTCCACCAGGCAGAGTAGTCCTACCGACGCGAAAAAAATGTAAGCTTTAGCTACTGCTACTCTTCTTCTGTGGCTTAACCCAATAAAATGATGTTGAACCAACGTGGAATAGACTTTGAAATTAAATATGTGCCCAGTGGGTCACAAATGTTTCCCTAAAAGCTGTCTGGGTTTAAAACATCTTCCGTATCACAGAAGTGATAGCGTAAAAATTAGATTAAGTCCATTTTTTGTCTCCTCGGGTATTGAAGGTTGTAGCCTCTAAACGTTAAAGGACCGAAGCGCCGTTATAAATCACTTCTTATAATCAGATCCTTTTAATTTTCTTCAAAACCTGCTTTTTGCGATTTTCTTTAACATAAGGTCATATCCTCACATGCTGTACCCCCTCAATTTGAGTCCTGGTTTTAATTGAACACACCAAGCAGTTCACTGACACGGAGGTCAGGTATTTAAAGAGTTCATGGTGGGTGGAGGAATTGGCCAACAAATCTAAGGATAGCAGCCTATAGCCTAATTTGGTCTGTCAGACTGGTAGGTCTACCTCTTATTTCTTAAATAGGAAGAAATAGGCTCCAACACTCAGCCCTCTGGTTGTTAGTAAAGTCCAATTAAAATAGGTATGGTCTAAAGGAACTATGTCTACTTGAATTTGCCTTCTTCCAGAACCATGAGCTGTCCATTTCTGATTGATTGTGCTTCAAGTTTCAGCACCACAATGGAAGTTACTCAAATCTGGCTAATATTGTGAGGTCAATAACTCTGATAAATAACTTCTTCATGGTCAAGAAACATATTGTTTTTATTGAAATGAATGATGGATCATTCGATTGAGACCACACTAATAGCCTACAGCAATGATCACCAATCCAAGGCATTCCTCGTCAATCCCCAAACATTTCTTTAAAAGAAGAACGATAAAGCCTTTTTCTTTGTTTCGCGCTGGTGATTCAGCAGTCCTAGTGCCTGGAATGCAAAGTTTTCCTATTTTGAACCATTTCATCTGTCTGAAGGTAGAACTCCAACTACCCGGCAGGCCCAGAGAGCAAAGCAAGTGCACCCATAGGCCTACAGCTTGCCAATCAAATCACCGTGTCTGCACAGTTTCCCCTGGTTTCCTTGAGCCATAGACTGTAAAAAGAGGCTTTGAACACACAGCAGTTAAAACCATGACTAGAGAGAGACTCAACGAATACAGCAAAGAGCTACTGTTTTTATGAGGACGTTATAATGACACAAGGCGAGACCCAGATGCAGACACAGGAGGCAGATGGTTGGAGTCTTAGATGTTTAATAATCCAAAAAGGAGCAGGTAAGAGAATGGTCTTGGTCAGGCAAAAGGTCAAAACAAGTTCAGAGTCCAGGAGGTACAGAGTGGCAGACAGGCTCGTGGTCAAGGCAGGCAGAAATGGTCAGGCAGGCGGGTGCAGAAACAGGCAAGGGTCAAAACTGGGAGGACTGGAAAAAGGAGAATAGCAAAAGCAGGAGAATGGGAAAAACACTGGTTGACTTGGAAACATACAAGACAAACTGGCACAGAGAAACAGGAAACACAGGGATAAATACACTGGGGGAAGTAAGCGACACCTGAAGGGGGTGGAGACAATAACAAGGACAGGTGAAACATATCAGGGTGTGACAAAGTTCATGTTTAAGTTGTTATTCAGCATTGTCAACACTTTGTTCAACACTTTTATAAACCATCAAATGCATGTTCTCCCTACTTCCACTCAGCTCTACAACCAGCACTGCAGCTGTAATGAATGAGTATTGCAAAGTGTTCCAATAAGCTTCCGTTGTTATTATTAGCTGAATGTATTTTAATAGAGGAATATTTCACTTTTTCTGGTCATGGATTGGTGCATGAGGCAGAAATAATGCAGTGTGACTTGAGTTTTGCCATCAGCTGGAAGGAAGACTGTGTTCTCCTAGATTGCCATTGTTGCCAGAATGATGTAATTTACCACAATCTGCAACCATCTACCACAAACGGTTGTGTCATAAACTCAAAACTTTTAAAGGAAGATCCCCTGTATAATACCTAATTAGCAAATATATTTTAGACACTGAGAAACATAGAAATGTAATTAATTGCAAATTACATGACCCTCCCCTGGACTGAAAAAATACTTAACCCCCGCCTGACTGAAATTGAAAAGGCATGACCCTCCCCCATTTTCCTCCATGTCGAACCATCCCTTATGTATAATGAAAAGGGAGTGTTAGTATTAGACAAGAGTGCCAAGATGCTGCTCTCTGTGGTATAGGCCATCTCAGCGGATGGTCCAAAATGAAAACAGGTCAAATCATAGTGGCAGACAGTGCTAATTTCTATGAAGCTCATAGAGCAACACTTTGTCAGTCAGTATAATTGGCCCTGGGGTCCTCCTAGGCCCATCTTCCACAGAGAGAGTTATATGAGCGCTAAGGGCTGTGGAAGAAGGAAGGAGAATGAGGTTCATTACCAGTGAATTAATCATATGGTTTAATCTCCAACTTCCTCCTTATCCTCTCTCTGTGTGAGAGGAGGGCAGGTGGCAGGGTGCCCCAGAGAGCAGTACTGTGTACTCTATGTCTCCTCTGCCAGGACTGGGAGCTACGGTGTCACTGCTCTCCCCAGACAAGCCTCTTCTAGATGTTCTGAGGCTATTTACTTTCTCAGGTGGTTCTTAGGACAAACAGGAAATGCAGCAAAACAGAACAACATGAGTGACCTACTTGCAGCGGAGCCTCAGTCGCTCTCTGTCTCTCTGTCTGTCTGTGGATGTTTACCCCACAGAGTTCCAAAGTCAGGTCACTGCAATGAAAGGCTTCTGCATTGACCTCCATGGCTGCGGTGCCAGAGCGGTCCCCCAACGATATAGGAAACTACTTAGCACCGTTCATGTGTTACAGTCATTTACTGAGATCTACAAAAAGAGCCTGATGCACGGTTGACCTCTGCCAAGAGGGCATTTACACAGTTTGGCTCTCTGTACTATGGCTCACACGGAAACCTGTGTAGGGGAAATTACATGGAAGGAAGTCATTCAGGCGTATGGGTGTTCAGAATGCTTATTCAATGTCTCAAGAAAGCTAAGAGCCCGGGCACGCTGACCCATGAAACACTGACCCACCTGGGTGGGCCACATCTTGAAGGTTGTCGTGTGTTAGATTCATTGAAGATCACATTAACAGGTGTAATCAGGAACCGCGAGCACACAGAAATCCCTTTTTTTATCAAGCATATAATTCAACTGGTGAGGTGTAGACAAGGCTACTTGAGAGTAATGGCAGGAGTGAGAGATTCATTATTCATGAAGTGGAAGCAGTCTTATCAGGATAGCACAATAGTTATGCAGCCTGATTAACTGGGCTAATTGTCAGTAACAGATCCTCATTTGTCCTGAGTGACTTCACACATCTGTCCCCTGTTTGTCTGTTGTTGTTTGGCTTTTTATTCGTCACAATATGAGACCGTTGTCACCAGACACAGCAAGTGCCCTGTGAACAGTTTTTTAGTCATAGATCATAAATAAAATAGCCCAGAACAGCTATACTCTCTATCTCTGTTGCCTGAGACTAGGAATTCTACACACGCACGCACACACACACACACACACACACACACACACACACACACACACACACACAAGACATGTCAGGCCACCTCTCTCAATACACACACACACACATACATACACACACAGTCACATACACAACCTGCCTGATGTCCAAGTCTAAAACCAGCTAAATGTTTCATGCTGAAAAGTAAAATCTTGGCATTAAACAGGCTGAACTTGCTAGCGGAAGTTCAGGGGGCCTTAGCGTTTGAGAGGCTGACACACAATGCCACTGGAGGGCAATCCCATGCCTGAAAGCCCTCATGCATTTTCAATGGGAACCTAGTGTAGTAGCCATGGTAGTAGCTATGTGTTGAGCTAGGGGTCATGTGCCCTGACACAGGCCTCCCTGAAGGAGACTTGTACTTCTCACTGGTGCCTGCCTAGTGCAATGATATGCACATTCATTCCCCATACAGTATGTGCTCCTGCCACTTCAGGGGGAGCCGCATCTCTTTACTAATTGAAGCATTTTGAAATATTCCATTCCGATACCCTCCATGTTCAAACTGCCTGTTGTTCTTGATGTTGTTGGCAAAAAAAAGTAAAAAGAGGCCCCACTTTACATCATCACAGGCAGGCAGGGAGGCATTGATGAAATGAATGGCAGTGTTTAAGAGCTCTGCTAGTTCACAGATGAAACCCCGTGGAGAAATCGATGTGTGCTTCTGTGTGTTTGTGATGATTGTTGGCTAGAGGTGAACTTGGGGAAACATAAAGCCTCCTGTGTTGTGTTCCCTGCCTGCAGAAACTCCACCTACTGCATGAAGGTGTCCATGTCCTTGGCGGTAGAGGAGAACGACGAGGGCTTGTGCTTCAACAGTAAAATACGTCACCTGGAGAAAGCCGAGATCACTAAGAGCAAGATGATCAACTGCCCCGACATCGAGGATTACCTCGCCCCTTACAAGCAGCCCCAGATGACCTGGTATAAGGTAACGAATCACTCTTATTCTCAGAAGCGTTGTATAGTCCTTGTGTATGAACCCAAGAAGATTAGCCCTGATCCACTAATGGGTATCTAAATTAATGTAATTAAACGTAGCATAGTGAATCGGTAGTTAATGACTGTGAGTTGGATATGGAAAAGATATGGAACAAGATGAAACTGACGCGGTATAACACTGTGTGATGGTGTGATGTTAATGTGACCTGTCTGTCTAGGAGTGTGAGAAGAGGACGTGGCGGAGCTCCATCATGGTGAACATCACCAACATCTGGTTTCCTGAGGTGCAGGAGGACGACGGCGGAAACTACACCTGTGAGCTCAAGTATGGCAGCCGGGTGGTGAGGAGGACCACGGAACTCAAAGTCACAGGTAAGCCCCCCATGCCTTGTGTGTGCGTGAGTGTGTGTTTGGGTGTGTGTTTGGGTGTGTGTGTGTGTGTGTGTGTGCATAATGCGTGTGTGTGCGTGTGTTTGGGTGTGTTTGTGTGCGTGCGTGTTTGGGTGTGTCTGGTTACAGTGTGAATGTGTTGTATATTGTTACGTGCATGTGTGTATTGTATTGTATGTGCACAGTTCCAAAAACAGTTTGACAGCTGGCCACAATTTGCATCTGAAATCAGCTGCAGTGAGCGGAAAGGTTTAACTTTTGCACTCTTACATTTAATATTCTGAAGTCCCTTCCTCTCAAGGTTTGGTAGTTCAGTGATAAAACACTCAGCCGGATGCACTGTGAAGACACACCATTTA
The DNA here is from genome assembly GCF_045791955.1 of Oncorhynchus clarkii lewisi. Classification (NCBI taxonomy): domain Eukaryota; kingdom Metazoa; phylum Chordata; class Actinopteri; order Salmoniformes; family Salmonidae; genus Oncorhynchus; species Oncorhynchus clarkii. The sequence continues at coordinate 21,043,930 of NC_092177.1, forward strand.
TCACCGTAGCATAGTGGGGTATCACTGTGTATCTGTGATGCATCAGCCCTCAGTGTAAACGCTGGCATCCACTGTGACGTGAGATGGATTTATTTATTCACATTCTGGGCTTGTGCCTCCTCCGCTGCCTCTGTCATGCAGCAGGCAGTCAGGCAGGCTGGGATTCCAGGCCAGTGAGTCTGACCCTTGGGGTGTGTGCTGGGTCCCGACTGCAGGAAAAGCAGCTGCCAACTGCAGTGTGAAATCAACCCCCAAGCTCATTCACCCTGCCTGCCTGCCTAGCCCCACTCTGAAACAGAGCCAATCCACTGGAGCCTCAGGACTGCAATAGGCAGGCAGCTCTCTCTGAGTCTGACTCTAGCTACTCTATAAACAGGACATAAACACCTGGAAACTACACACAACAGTTCCAGAAATGGAACTAAAACCGATAGTAGCCTATACTAGACCATACAGAATGATCGACAGCCCTATCACCATTTATTTAAGATACGCTTTGAAGAGGTAGGTTTTCAGGTGCTTTTGGAAGATGGGCAGGGACTCTGTCCTAGCTTTTAGGGGGAAGCTGGTTCCACCATTGGGGTGCCAGGACAGAGAAGAGCTTGGACTGGGCTGAGCGGGATCTGCCCTCCCAAAGGGGTGGGAGGGCCAAGAGACCACAAGTTGCAGAACAGAGTGCTCAGGTTGGGGTGTAGGGTTTGAGCATAACCTGAAAGTAGGGAGGGGCAGTTCCTCTTGCTGTTCCGCAGGTAAGCACCATGGTCTTGTAGTGGATTTGAGTTTAGACTGGAAGCCAGTGGAGTGTGTGGAGGAGCAGGGTGACATGGGAGAATTTGGGAAGGTTGCAAACCATGCGGGCTGCAGCATTCTGGATAAGTTGCACGGGTTTAATGGCACAAGCGTGGAGCCCAGCCAACAGCGAGTTGCAGTAGTCCAGACAGGAGATGCCTCTATTAGGACTTAGGTAGGGTCGTACGTTACGGATGTTGTCGAGCATAAACCTGCAGGAGTGAGTCACTGCTTTGCTGTTTACTGAGAACAACAGGGTGTTGTCCAGGGTCACGCCAAGGTTCTTTACACTCTGGGACGACGACACTGTGGAGTTGTCAATCGTGATGGAGAGGTCTTTGAGTGGGCAGGCCTTCCCAGGGAGGAAGAGCAGCTCTTTCTTGTCGAGCGTGTTACTTGAGGTGGTGGGCCGACATCCAAGCTGTGATATCTGCCAGGCACGCAGAGATGCATGTCGCCACCTGGTTGTCAGCAGGGGGGAAGGAAATAAGTAGTTGAGTGTCATCTACATAGCAATGGTAGGAGATAATCATGTGAGGATATGACAGAGTCGAGTGACTTGATATGTAGAGAGAAAAGGAGAGAGCCTAGAATCGAGCCCTGGGGACACCAGTAGTGAGAGTACGTGGTGTAGACACAGATCCTTTCCACGTCACCTGGTAGGAATGGCCTGCCAGGTAGGATGCAATCCAAAACGCCCAGCCCTGAGAGGGTGGACAGGAAGAGCTGATGGTTCACAGTGTCGAAGGCAGCGGATCGATCTAGGAGAATGAGAACAGAGGAGAGAGAGTCAGCTTTGGCAGTGCGGAGGGCCTCTGTGATACAGAGAAGAGCAGTCTCGGTTGAGTGACCCATTTTGAAGCCTGACTGGTTAGGGTGAAGAAGATTTTTCTTAGAGAGATAACGAAAGAGTTAACCTCTAGCGACGAGCAATCCCGTATCCGGGAGCGTAATCATAGCCTCAAGCGCATTACCATAACGCAACTTTTCCTATTCATGAAAATCGCAAATGAAATTAAATAAATATATTCAAACACAAGCTTAGCCTTTTGTTAACAACACTGTCATCTCAGATTTTCAAAATATGCTTTTCAACCAAACCAAGCATTTGTGTAAGAGTATTGATAGCCTAGCATAGCATTAAGCCTAGCATTCAGCAGGCAACATTTTCACAAAAACAAGAAAAGCATTAACCTGTTGCGACGACCAAACCCGGATCCGGGATTCTATTTATAGACCTAAGCTCATTACCATAACGCAACGTTAACTATTCATGAAAATCGCAAATGAAATGAAATAAATATGCTAGCTCTCAAGCTTAGCCTTTTGTTAACAACACTGTCATCTCAGATTTTCAAAATATGCTTTTCAACCATAGGAAAACAATCATTTGTGTAACAGTAGCTAGCTAGCGTAGCATTTAGCGTTAGCATTAGCGTTAGCATTAGCGTTAGCATTAGCGTTAGCATTTAGCAGGCAACTATCACAAAAACAAGTAAAGCCTTCAAATAAAATAACTTACCTTTGAAGAACTTCTGATGTTTTCAATGAGGAGACTCTCAGTTAGATAGCAGATGCTCAGTTTTTCCAAAAAGATTCTTTGTGTATTAGAAATAGCTCCGTTTTGTACATCACATTTGGCTACAAAAAAAAAAAAAAAAAAAAAAAAAAATAAAATTCAGCCCTCAAAACGCGAACTTTTTTCCAAATTAACACCATAATATCGACTGAAACATGGCAAACGTGGTTTAGAATCAATCCTCAAGGTGTTTTTCCACATATCTCTTCAATGATATATCCTTCGTGGAAGCCTGGTTTCTCCTTGCTCTCAAATGGAAAAATAATTGCACCTGGCTTTACGCTCCAATTTCGACGCAGGGACACCAGGCGGACACTTGGAAAATGTAGTCTCTTATGGTCAATCTTCCAATGATATGCCTACAAATACGTCACAATGCTGCTAACGCCTTGGGGGAACGACAGAAAGTGTAGGCTCATTCCTTGCGCAATCACAGCCATATAAGGAGACAATGGAAAACAGAGCTTCAGAAATTCTGCTCATTTCCTGGTTGACGCATCATCTTGGTTTCGCCTGTAGAATGAGTTCTGGGGCACTTACAGACAATATCTTTGCAGATTCTGAAACTTCAGAGTGTTTTCTTTCAAAAACTGTCAAGAATATGCATAGTCGAGCATCTTTTCGTGACAAAATATCGCGCTTAAAACGGGAACGTTTTTTATCCAAAAATGAAATAGCGCCCCTAGAGATCAAAGAGGTTAAAATAAAAGAATTTACCTTTGAAGAACTTCGGATGTTTTCAACGACGAGACTCTCAGTTAGATAGCAAATGTTCATTTTTTCCAAAAATATTATTTGTGTAGGTGAAATAGCTCTGTTTTGTTCATCACGTTTGGCTAAGAAAAAGACCGGAAAATTCCGTCACTACAACGCCAAACTTTTTTCCAAATTAGCTCCATAACATCGACAGAAACATGGCAAACGTTGTTTAGAATCAATCCTCAAGTTGTTTTTCACATATCTATTCGATAATATATCAGTCGTGAATGTTGGTTTCTCATCAGAAGCGAACGGAAAAATACTGCAGCTGGAGATTACGCAATAATTGCAACGGAGGACACCAAGCGACCACCTGGTAGATGTAGTCTCTTATGGTCAATCTTCCAATGATATGCCTACAAATACGTCACAATGCTGTAGACACCTTGGGGAAAACGTGGAAAACGTAAGCTGACTCCTAGCTCCTTCACAGCCATATAAGGAGTCATTGGCATGAGGCGGTTTCAAAAAATGCGGCACTTCCTGATTGGATTTTTATCTGGGTTTCGCCTGTAACATCAGTTCTGTGGCACTCACAGACAATATCTTTGCAGTTTTGGAAACGTCAGAGTGTTTTCTTTCCAAAGCTGTCAATTATATGCATAGTCGAGCATCTTTTCGTGACAAAATATCTTGTTTAAAACGGGAACATTTTTCATCCAAAAATTAAAAGAGCGCCCCCTATATTGAATAGGTTAATCAGAGACAGCACACTCAAGTGTTTTTGAAGGAAAAGAAAGATGGGATACAGGTCTACAGTTTCTGATGTCAGATGAGTCGAACGTTGGTTTCTTGAGGTGGGGAGCGACCGTTTTGAAGTCAGAGGGAACACAGCCAATGGTCAGAGATTAGTTGATGAGGGAAGTGGGGAATGGGAGAAGGTCTCCAGAGATGGTCTGGGAGGAGGGGATGGGGTCAAGCCGGCAGATTGTCGGGCGGCCAGACCTCAATAGTCACAGGATTTCATCTGGAGAGAGAGGGGAGAACGAGGTAAAGGTGTAGGGTAGTTCTGTTTGACTGGGACCAGTGGATTCAATAGGCTGAGTGATTGAGGAGCGGATGTCGTCAACCTTCTTTTCAAAGTGGTTGACAAAGTTGTCCACAGAGAGGGAGGGGGTGGAGGATTAAGGAGGGAAGGGAAGGTGGAAAAGAGTTTCCTAGGGTTAGAGGAAGAAGCTTAACATTGTGAGTGGTAGAAAGTGGCTTTAACAGTGGATACAGAGGAAGAAAAGGTAGAGATGATCGAGTGAAAGGATGATAGATCCTCTGGAAGTTTAGTTTTCCTCCATTTCCGCTCAGCTACCTGCAGCCCTGTTCTGTAAGTTCTCAATTGGTCACTCAGCCACGGAGCAGGAGGGGAGGGCCGAGCCGGCCGGGAGGAAAGGGGACAGTGCAAGTCATAGGATGCGGAAAGGAAGGAGAGTAGGGTTGAAGAGGCAGAATCAGGAGACAGGAGGGAGAAGGATTTAGCAGCAGGGAGAGATGGTAGGATAGAAGAGTAGTAGTGGAAGAGAGAGAGCGAAAATTGTGACGCTGCATAACCATCTGGGTAGGGGCTGAGTGGTTAGGGTTGGAGAAAAGGGAGGCAGAAAAGGAAATAAAGTAGTGATCAGAGACCTGGAGGGGGGTTTCAGTGAGATTAGTAGGTGAGGAGCCTCTGGTAAATATGAGGTGAAGCATATTGCCTGTCTTGTGAGTTGGAGGGGATTGGGAAAGGCTGAGGTCAAAAGAGGTAAGGAGGGGAAAAAGAGAGTTGGAAAGAAATTAAACAAATGCAGACGTCGGGAGGTTGAAGTCGCTAAGTACGAAGAGCAGTGAGCAGACATTTTTTGAATGACCTGTTAAACACCCCCCATTGTCTTTCTGTAGCATCTATAAGAACGCTAAAGCATCGTCTGCGATTTAACGCATCGTCTCGACACTTACCTCCAAAGAAAGAGGTGAAAGATTTTATGTGGAACTGAAAAAGTAATAATTTAATACAGATTAAATGTTTACAATTTAGATGAGCTGAAATGAAAGCACCTTCTGAACATTAACACTCAGATTATAGTCTCTGATCTTGCAAACAATGTAAAGTATGTCCATTTGAAGTCAAAGTTTACATACACTTGGAGTCATTAAAACGTGTTTTTCAACCACTCCACAAATTATTTGTTAACAAACTATAGTTTGGGCAAGTCGGTTAGGACATCTACTTTGTGCATGACACAAGTAGTTTTTCCAACAGTTGTTTACAGACAGATTATTTCACTTATAATTCACTGTATCACATTTCCAGTGGGTCAGAAGTTGACTGTGCCTTTAAACATTCCAGAAAATTCAGCTTTGCTGCAGGAGGGACTGGTGCACTTCACAAAATAGATGGCATCATGAGGCGGGAATATTATGTGGATATATTGAAGCAACATCTCAAGACATCAGTCAGGAAGTTAAAGCTTGGTCGCAAATGGATCTTCCAAATGGACAATGACCCCAAGCATACTTCCAAAGTTGTGTCAACAAAGTCAAGGTATTGGAGTGGCCATCACAAAGCCCTGACCTTAATCCTATAGAAAATGTGTGGGCAGAACTGAAAAAGTGTGTGGGAGCAAGGATGCCTATGAACCTGACTCAGTTACTCCAGCTCTGTCAGGAGAAATAGGACAAAATTCACCAACTTATCATGGGAAGGTTGTGGAAGGCTATCCGAAACATTTGACCCAAGTTAAACAATTTGAAGGCAATGCTACCAAATGCAAATTGAGTGTATGTAAACTTTTGATCCACTGGGAATGTGATGAAAGAAATAAAAGCTTAAATATATAATTCTCTCTACTATTCTGACATTTCATATTCTTAAAATAAAGTGGTGATCCTAACTGACCTAAAACAGGGAATTTTTACTAGGATTAAATGTCAGGAATTGTGAAGAACTGAGTTTAAATGTATTTGGCTAAGGTGTATGTAAACTTCCGATTTCAACTGTATTTACAGTGCTTAATTTGAGCTGGATCCTGCCGGAACGTGATCCGGATCCGGCACCTCTCCGTTTTGGACTGTTTTGTTCCGGAACCTATTTGGCCAGATCCGGTACCTCTCGTGGCACGAACAATAATTGTAACTTTTCACAGAATATATCAAAGTTTATTCAAATAACCTCTTTGTTAAAACCTCTCTGATCTACCCATCCCGGATCCGGTATCAGGAATACAGACTCAAGCTCATTACCATAACGCAACGTTAACTATTCATGAAAATCGCAAATGAAATGAAATAAATATGCCATCTCTCAAGCTTAGCCTTTTGTAAACAACACTGTCATCTCAGATTTTCAAAATATGCTTCTCAACCATAGGAAAACAATCATTTGTGTAAAAGTAGCTAGCTAGCATAGCATTTAACGTTAGCATTAGCGTTAGCATCCAGCACGCAACATTTCAACAAAAACATAAAAGCCTTCAAATAAAATCATTTACCTTTGAAGAACTTCTGATGTTTTCAATGAGGATACTCTCAGTTAGATAGCAGATGCTCAGTTTTTCCAAAAAGATTCTTTGTGTATTAGAAATAGCTCCGTTTTATACATCACATTTGGCTACCAAAAAAACCCGAAAATTCAGTCCTCAAAACGCGAACTTTTTTCCAAATTAACTCCATAATATCGACTGAAAACATGGCAAACGTTGTTTAGAATCAATCCTCAAGGTGTTTTTCACATATCTCTTCAATGATATATCGTTCCTGGAAGCATGGTTTCTCCCCTCTATCAAATGGAAAAATTCTTGCACCTGGCTTTGCGCACCAGTTTCGACGCAGGACACCAGGCGGACACTTGGAAAATGTAGTCTCTTATGGTCAATCTTCCAATGATATGCCTACAAATACGTCACAATGCTGCCGACATCTTGGGGAAACGGCAGAAGGTCTAAGCTTATTCCTGTCGCATTCACAGCCATATAAGGAGACATTAGAAAACAGAGCTTCAGAAATTCTGCTCATTTCCTGGTTGACGTATCATCTTGGTTTCGCCTGTAGAATGAGTTCTGGGGCACTTACAGACAAAATCTTTGCAGATTCTGAAACTTCAGAGTGTTTTCTTTCCCAAACTGTCAAGAATATGCATAGTCGAGCATCTTTTCGTGACAAAATATCGCGCTTAAAACGGGAACGTTTTTTATCCAAAAATGAAATAGCGCCCCTAGAGATGCAACAGGTTAATTCCCCTGCCACCACAAAAAACTTAATTGATGGTTTGCGCAACATTGTAACCTATGTTTGAGACTTACACGTTGCCGTGGCTGTGTGAGAAGTGCGCCAGTATCTCTCACATAACTAGAATGAGATTCATGTTCTATGATCCCTCTCTGTTCTGATAGACATGAGCCTGCAACCCTCATCTCTAAATTATTGTAATCCATAAAATATTTCCTTATAGAAGGGTTCTGAAGGAACTGCAGGACACCTGATCAATTAAAATATATTTGTCAAATTTATAGAATCACTGCTGTCTGTTCAGAAATAAATGAAATAATTCAGAATAGCCTACTACACAATGAGAAGGCCTATAATTTAGCCAGGATCAATAGCTTATTTTTTTTTAAATAGCCTAGCTGTGGATTCTAGCCCAATAACAGGGAATAATAGCCTATAGTCGGGAACGCGCGGCAAGTCTGTCAGTAAAAAAACAGCATGCAGACAAAACAGGAATATTTAAAATACAATTGAGGGAAAACACAGGTTGGAAAGCAAATGGCTCCTTCTGAAAAGAGAAAACTCTATGCTTTCGGCTACCAAATATTTGATCAACTTCCAAACATTGTTTTACAAAAGAGAGAAAGAAAGAGAGATAGGCTTTTGGCATGAGCGCATCGGCTATCACCAGCAAGTGAGCTGTGCATCATTGGTCAGTCAGTGAAACTGTAAAGCATTTTTAGGACTATAATGTCCTCCTCATATAGTGGCCTGCAATATGTATCCACACACATAGTCCTAGGTTATTGATGGATTCAAGACGAGGTCATTTTAATTTTCCTCCGATTTTTCAGTTTGTTAGTGCCTGCCATTTAGATCATTTGTGCGGTATTAAAAACAATATTCTGCCAAAGTCCCCAGTTCTGTAAAAATTAAGTAGAATTGCATTTATAAAAGGCAACATTTTTCACAGACCCTAGGCTACTAAAAATGTTCTCCACGTGTGCAACTTCTGTAAGTGCCTCTGGTGTACTGCTCTATGCCACTAGCAAATGTGACGATAAAGCATGCAATGTTTTATCATAAATGTGAATTTTTTTATGTGTTCCTGTACCTCAGAACTCCCCAGGTCACCTCACTCTAGCGCTCACTTTTTGTTCTGGCACCTCCCTATTTACAAATTCAGCACTGTGTATACATAGGTGTAATCTAGAGCCAAGTGGTTGTTTTTTAATCTGAGGGTATCCTGATACACTTGTTGAATTTTGCAACTGAGCATGAAAACAACAGTAATTTATGAGGCAGTCTAGACAGCGGAGGTGACTGCAGGTAAGCCTAGACAGAGCTGTTTTTTAGTGTTTGCGGCCATGTTCCTCCTCTTTATGTTAATCTATTCAGATTTGCAAATTCACCCTGTGGTTTTATGCAAATGAGGCACATATCATTTTCTTTATTTTAACACAAAATATATTTTTTTATATGTATTTATGAGTGCATTCTAAAAAAACACATTCAATTTGACAACAAATGTAATACCTGAATTCCCACCAAAATCCCTGAACTTCCATTCATTATTTGTCTGTGCCAGTAAAATATTTCAAATTCTTAAAGTTTGAGGTGTCTTCATCCATTGTACAACTATTGCATATATTAGAACCTTAACAATTTTGATAACCGTTGCTACACACACACAAGTTATTTTTCGTGCAATTCAAAGACCAAAACAGCACTGTGCTTCACTAAACAACAGTATTCAACGAACTAGCATTACAAAGCCACAATTTAGTCAGTAGCAGCAAGCTAACGTGATCTGCTAAGCTGAAAGACATCTGCTTCAGTGAGATGTGAATTGGCAGGGAGAATATGATGCTTGTCTTGTCAGTTAACTGAGCCATTGTTTGTTCACTCACTCACATGCCCTTCTGCTAAGCTAAGCACTAGGCGTGCATGAGTGGTGTAATGTTGGAGCTGGATTCCACATGGTTTACAAGCTGCCTGGGGTGCTGACCTGTTGGATCAAATGCCATGTAGGGTGCTGCTGGTTGGGTGGTGAGCCGAGTCAGGGTCAGACAAGGCCTGCGTTAGTTAGCTTCAAGCACACAGAGATGTCACTCAGGACACTTAGGCTTCCAGGGGGCAGGGGGCTTGTCCTTGTTCTCAATTCCACTGCCCCTCCACTCTTAAAGAGCATTGCCCCTGTAGAGAAGGAATATAAATGGTGTTGCTAGCCATTTATAGCAGAGAAGGGAACATGCCCCGATCCACATCAGAGGAACTGCAGTAGCGAGAATTAGCAGTTGTAAGTTCCTCGACGTCCACATCACTGGGGACTTGACATGGACCATCAACACCACTCTTGTTAAGAGGATGCAACAGCGTTGCTACTTCCTAAGGCGGCCGAAGACATTTGGTTTGCTACCCCGGGTCCTCTCCAAATACTGCCGTTGCACCATCGAGAGCATCCTGACCGGTTGCATCATGACCTGGTACGGGAATTGCGCTGTCCACGACCACAAGGCCCTCCAGCGAGTGATGAAGACAGCCCAGTGCATCACTGGGACCGTGCTCCCACCCATCCAGGACATCTACTCGAAACTGTGCCTGAGGAAAGCCTGCAGCATCATCAAGGCCCCCACACACCCCAGCCTCGAATTATTCACTCCCTTACCGTCGGGAAGATGGTATTGGAGCATGATGTCTGATACCAACAGGCTCATAGACAGTTTCTATCTACAAGCCATCAGACTGCTCAAAAAATATTCCAAAACATAATTGATCTGGACTGATCACCTGCACTGACTCTCTGCACCTTTGCACACATGCACTCACTCACGCACACACCCACACTGATACACAATCATCCACACACACACGCACACATACACACACATATACACACATATACAAATAAACTTGCCCCCCATCCCCTCCTTCCCCAAAACACGTCTAAATATTGGACTATAAATTGTGCCTTCCTGTATTATACTTATTCTAAAATGTTTTTTCTATTCTACTGAGCCATTTACTTTATGTTCGTATTCTTATCTTATATTATTTCTTATTGTTGTTGCATTGTCGAGAAAGAACCTGTAGCAAGCATTTCATTGGACGGTGTATACCATGTGTATCCCATACATGCGACTAATAAAACTAACTTAAAACTTGAAATGAGGCAACAACAAGGCCTTGAAAGAGCCTGTTGGGCCAATCTGCTCCTGAATAGCCTGCAGTATAGTAGTGGTACAGTACAATAATAAATCAGAATGGAGGGGAGGCTAAGCCTTGGCAAAGGCTCAGATTTGTGCCCAAAAACCACCATGACCAAAAAAAGCCTCTTCTCTCCCTCCACAGCCAGCAACCTGGTCATAAATATTTTAAAATGCATTTCAAAGTAAAATGCCTCTCATGAAAGAACATTGCGTTCAGGCTAAATTTAACAGTCATTGCTGTCACTGTGAGAGGCGAGTTACCACGGTCATGCATCTCCGAACCTCATTGGAATATTGTAACACTTTCCACAGCCAGTTAAGTCAACATTGAGAAAGATGATGGGCCATGCACATCCTGACCCTCTCTCCCCCTCTCTTTCTCCCTCTCCCCCTCTCTTCCTCTTTCACTCCCTCTCTCTCTCTTTCTCTCTCTCTCTTCCTCTCCTCCTCACTCACTCCCTCTCTCGCTCTCTCCCCCTCACTCACTCCCTCTCTCTCTCTCTCCCTTGCTCTCTCTCTCTCTCCCTCTTCCTCTCTCTCCCCCTCACCCCCTCTCCTCCTCTCACTCCCTCTCTCTCCCCCTCACTCACTCCCTCTCTCTCTCTCTCCCTCTCTCTCTCTCTCTCTCTCTCTCTCTCTCTCTCTCTCTCTCTCTCTCTCTCTTTCCTGCCTTATCAGCTAGGCCTGTCAGTTCTGCCTCCATACTCCAGCCTCTCGGTTACCTTCTTACCCATGTGGAAACCCCATGACCTGTTTATTTTATTCTCATAACTCATCATGAAATTGGATGTGTTCACATGGGCTTTGTCCTGCTATTTCCCCAGATCAGTGTGACCAATTTCTCTTTTCTTAGGTGGAGAGAAACTGTGAAAAATAAAAAGTATATTTGTGTTCTTTTGGGGGCGAAATATGAGTGCACTCATTCAGGAAACATGGTAAAGAGCCATTTAGACCAGCAGATAGAATTGCTACTTCTCAAAACATAGGCCAGGAGTGTAATACTAGGTGGTTTTTTGACAACAGAAAACGATGTACATCAGAGAGAGTATGATTTCTGACCAATGTTTCATGTTTCAAGTTTTAATGTCACGTGCACAAGTACAGTACAACAATGCAGTACATATCAATGTAGCACACAAAAAAACAAGGTAGAACAAACACAAAATAAATTAAAAGAAGAACACGAGAAAGTAAGAAGCTACTGTATATACAGGGTCAGTTCCAATACAATATTTACAATGTGCAGGAATACTGAAGTAATAGATGTACTGTTGAAGTTGGAAGTTTACATACACTAAGTTGACTGTGCCTTTAAACAGATTGGAAACTTCCAGAAAATGATGTCATGGCTTTAGAATCTTCTGATAGGCTAATTGACATAATTTGAGTCAATTGGAGGTGTACCTGCGGATCTATTTCAAGGCCTTCAAACTCAGTGCCCCTTTGCTTGACATCATGGGCAAATCAAAAGAAATCAGCCAAGACCTCAGACAAAAAATTGTGTGTCCTCCACAAGTTTGGCTAATCCTTGGGAGCAATTTCCAAACGCCTGAAGGTACCACGTTCATCTTTACAAACTATAGTATGCAAGTATAAACACCATGGGACCACGCAGCCGTCATACCACTCAGGAAGGAGACATGTTCTGTCTCCTAGAGATGAACGTACTTTGCGAAAAGTGCAAATCAATCCCAGAACAACAGCAAAGGACCTTGTGAAGATGCTGGAGGAAACAGGTACAAAAGTATCTATATCCACAGTAAAACGAGTCCTATATCGACATAACCTGAAAAGCCGCTCAGCAAGGAAGAAGCCACTGCTCCAAAACCGCGATAAAAAAGCCAGACTACGGTTTGCAACTGCACATGGGGACATAGATCATACTTTTTGGAGAAATGACCTCTGCTCTGATGAAACAGAAATATAACTGTTTGGCCATAATGACTATCGTTATGTTTGGAGGAAAAGGGGGAGGCTTGCAAGCTCGAAGAACATCATCCCAACCGTGAAGCACGGGTGTGGCAGCATCATGTTGTGGGGGTGCTTTACTGCAGGAGGGACTTGTGGACTTCACAAAATAGATGGCATCATGAGGGAGGAAAATTACGTGGATATATTGAAGCAACATCTCAAGACATCAGTCAGGCAGGAATTGAAAGCTTGGTCGCAAATGGGTCTTCCAAACGGACAATGACCCCAAGCAGTCTTCCAAAGTTTTGGCAAAATGGCTTAAGGACAACAAAGTCAAGGTATTGGAGTGGCCATCACAAATGCCTGACCTCAATCCTATAGAAAATGTGTAGGCAGAACTGAAAAAGTGTGTGCGAGCAAGGAGGCCTACAAACCTGACTCAGTTACACCAGCTCTGTCAGGAGGTATGGGCCAAATTTCACCCAACTTATTGTGGGAAGCTTGTGGAAGGCTACCCACAACGTTTGACCCAAGTTTAAAAAAAAAAAACTGTTGTTGAATTTTTACCCCCTTTTCTCCCAAATTTCGTGGTATCCAATTGTTAGTAATTACTATCTTGTCTCATCGCTACAACTCCCGTACGGGCTTGGGAGAGACGAAGGTCGAAAGCCATGCGTCCCCCGAAACACAACCCAACTGCTTCTTAACAGCCGCACTGCTTCTTAACACAGCGCACATCCAACCCGGAAGCCAGCCACACCAATGTGTCAGAGGAAACACCGTGCACTGCGCCCGGCCCACCACAGGAGTCGCTAGTGCGCGATGAGACAAGGATATCCCTACCGGCCAAACCCTCCCTAACCCGGACGACGCTAGGCCAATTGTGCGTCGCCCCACGGACCTCACGAACCCAGAGTCTTTGGTGGCACAGCTAGCACTGTGATGCAGTGCCCTAGAAGCAGTGCCCTAGAAGCCCAAGTTGAACAATTTAAAGGCAATGCTACCAAATACTAATTGAGTGTATGTAAACTTCTGACCCACTGAGAATGTAATGAAAGAAACAAAATCTCTACTATTCTGACATTTCACATTCTTAAAATAAAGTGGTGATCCTAACAGACCTAAGACAGGGAATTTTTACTAGGATTACGTGTCGGGAATTATGAAAAACTGAGTTTAAATGTATTTGGCTAAGGTGTATGTAAACTACCGACTTCAACTGTATCTTAGAGGTTTACATAGGGGAGGGGATAGAAGGGGGAGAAGGAGGCGAGAGGAAAGGGGAGAGGGTGGGAGGAGAGGGAGGGGAGGGGAGGGACAGGAGGAGGAGAGGGCAGAGACAGGAGGGAAACAGGAGGAGGAGAGGGACAGGAGAAGGAGGAGGAGGAGAGGAACAGAAGGAGGAGAGGACAGGAGGAGAAAGAGGAAATGGACAGGAGGAGGAGAGAAGGACAGGAGGAGGAGGCTAAAGTTACAGAAGCAGGAGAGGAAAACGAGGGAGGAGAGGCGAGAGACAGGAGGAGGAGAGGAGAGGAGGAGGAGAGAGACAGGAAGAGGATAGGCTGAGGCATGGAAGCCCGACGATCCGGCTGAGACAAGACGTCTGTCGATCCCGCTGCAGAGAGGGAGCCCGAAGATCCGGTGGAGTGTGACGTGGGATGGGAAGCCGCCGAGCCAACCGAGGCAAGGAAACCTCTCGAGCCAGCCAGGGCGTGAAAGTCCGACGGACTGGCTAGGCACCCCCGGTTCCATTGGCGGCGGAATCCACCCCGACGTCACCAACAAAACAACAAACAAACAAAAAACTCCTGGACCGGCTGGGCGAACAAGATCTGACGATCCGGCTGAGGCCCGACGTGGGATGGGCGCCATCCGAGCCAACCGGTGCAAGGAAACCTCTCGAGCCAGCTAGGGCGTGGAAGCCCGACGAGCTGGCTAGGCACCCCCGGTTCCATCGGTGGCGACCCAGAGCCGATGCAACCATACCAACCGGAACGCCAGTACTCCCTGATGCTTTGTGTGATGGCTTCTGCATTCTGTCACATGGGATGACACTGGAGAGACGAAGCAGGTACGGGGAGTCAAACATTTAATAAAGAACGGACATGGAACGAGACAGGAACAGCATCAGCAAACAAGTAACACAAACAAAAGACAATTAATGCAGAAGTGGGGAACAGAGCTGGGGAACTGACAGTAATAGGGGAGGTAATAACAGGTGATGAGGGAGTCCAGGTGAGTCCAATATCGCTGATGCACGTGACGAGGGAAGGCAGGTGTGCGTAACAGATGATGGGAGTGCGTGATGCAGGGCAGCCTGGCGCCCTCAAGCGCCAGGGTAGGGGAGAGTGGGAGCAGATGTGACAGAGGGGGAGGATAGGGGGAGAGGAGAGTGACAGGAGGAGGAGAGGAGAGGGACAGAAGGAGGAGAGGAGAGAGGAGGAGCGGGGAGGATATGAAGAGGAGAGGACAGGAGGAGAGGAGTGTGTGATAATGAGCTAAAGGGGAAAAGCAGGATGTTTAGCCTGTCACTAGGCACCAGCATGTTCTGTTTGCCTTTATATGCCATGTGACACCACCGGACAATAAACACATTTGTTTCAGTAGAGTCAAAATCTCTGGGAGACTTGGGCTTTGAGTCTACATCTTGTCAGGACACACACACAACGGCAGGGCGTCTTCCCCACATGAGGCGTGGCAGGGCTGGCATCGAGAGGAAGCGATTGCCATTCACTCTCTCTTACCTCTCAGGTGACAGAGGGGGTTTACCTCTCTCTCCTCTCACACACTGGGTAGTGACTTACCACTGTACTGAGGACATGCCCCTAAACCTTGTCCCCAAGCAACTGCCTTTGTGGGTGCCCTCTATTTTACACTTTTAGAGGATTTGACAGCAAGATGAGGCTGTTGCATAGACTCATATTAAGTCAATATTAACACTGTTGGCCAATACCTTATAGAACCTCAAGTTTACTCATAAATATACTGTAGTGCTATAAAAGCACTTCTATACTGGAGGCACCTCTTCTAAAAGATGTCTCATATGCATGAGTGTGGGCTGAGGTGACCGTGGAAGTTAAAGTGAGCTCTCATTGCCTGTGTTAATGGCTCCAATGAACCTGGTATAGAAAGTTATCAGAGACCTCTATCTGTGTCAGGAGACATATTTTTTGGAGGTGAGTTGATACCCAGTGATTACTGATGGAAGCAGAACAGTGGGGACTCTTCGATTTGATTCACTCAGTGAGTTGGAAAATTAGAAGCATGAAAAGGCTCATTTGTTCATCGACAGGAAACACTGAGTCACTGGTCAAGCTAATTGCATTATATCACCTAGAGATGTTTCCTTCTGAGAATAGATTGGGTTTTTTCCACTTTTACTCTCAAAATATCATTTTAGGTGAGAAACAGAGCAGATATGTAAATCTGTTTACACATATCCATTCAGCAAACCAAATCTGTTCTGTGAAAGTTCCCAGAACATTTTTTTAGGTTTCGGGAAGTGTTCTGTAACACAACAACTGTCCACAACAACTGTCCAACAACTGTCCATACTGTAACACAACAACTGTCCATACTGTAACACAACAACTGTCCAATTGTGCTGATGATTATACAATGGACACACTGCTGCCATGAAGGGATGCACCTGATTGGCAATGCTGTTCAGAAATCCTGTGGCATTCAAACGCTGCTCCATTTTTATCAAGGGGCCCAATGTGTACCAAGAAAACGCACCCCAATCCATCACACCACCACTACCACACCACTACTGCCTGCTATGTTGATGCGAGTCATGGCATGATGGATGCATGTACTCATATGGTTTTCTCCATACCCTAGTCCTTTCCAGTGTTTTCATTCCTTAGCCCACTGCAACCACATGTTCTTGTTTTTTTACTGAAAGAAGTGGAACTCGGTAAGGTTGTAAGACTGCAATACCTCATTCGTGTCACGGTCTGACAAGCTTTGCATTCTTTTATGGGTCTTTGGGCACCAATGTTGTATTGGACTGTCAGTTGACTAACTGTAGCCAGTCTGTTGCTCTGCACAATTCGTGTCAGCCTCCTTTGTCCTCTTTCATCAATGACCCATTTTCAACAACTGGCCTGCCGTTGGCTGGATGTCCTTTGGGTGGTGGACCATTCTTGATACACACAGGAAACTGTTGATCATGAAAAACCCAGCAGCGTTGCAGTTCTTGACACACTCAAACCGGTGCACTGGCACCTACTACCATACCCCATTCAAAACCACTTAAATACTTTGGCTTGCCCATTCACCGTCTGAATGGCACACATACACAATCAATGTGTCAAGTGTCTCAAGGCTTACAAATCCTTATTTAACCGGTCTCCTCCCCTTCATCTACTCTGATTGAATTGGATTTAACAAGTGACATCAATAAGGGATCATAGCTTTCACCTGGTCATTCTGTGTCATGGAAAGAGCAGGTGTTCATAATGTGTTGTACGCTCAGTGTATATAATAGTATGTGTGAATCTAATGTGGCGTTGTGACCTGAGGATGTATTTAAAATAGCATTATATAAACCACCATAAACCGCTACTGTTTTTGAACACCAGGAAAGTGACTAGAATTTGGCACGGTGGAGCCTCATCCTTGGACCCCTCCTGGTTCACGGTGGAGCCTCATCCTTGGACCCCTCCTGGTTCACGGTGGAGCCTCATCCTTGGACCCCTCCTGCTTCACGGTGGAGCCTCATCCTTGGACACCTCCTGGTTCACGGTGGAGCCTCATCCTTACACCCCTCCTGCTTCACGGTGGAGCCTCATCCTTGAACCCCTCTTGCTTCATGGTGGAGCCTCATTCTTACACCCCTCCTGCTTCACGGTGGAGCCTCATCCTTGGACCCCTGCTGCTTCATAGTGAAGCCTCAGCCTTGGACCGTTCCTGCTTCATGGTGGAGCCTTAGCCGTGGACTCCTCCTGCTTCACGGTGGAGCCTCAGCCGTTGGCCCCTCCTGCTTCACGGTGGAGCCTCATCCTTGGACCCCTCCTGGTTCACGGTGGAGCCTCATCCTTGGACCCCTCCTGCTTCATGGTGGAGCCTCATCCTTACACCCCTCCTGCTTCACGGTGGAGCCTCATCCTTGGACCCCTCCTGCTTCATGGTGGAGCCTCATCCTTACACCCCTCCTGCTTCACGGTGGAGCCTCATCCTTGGACCCCTGCTGCTTCACAGTGAAGCCTCAGCCTTGGACCGTTCCTGCTTCATGGTGGAGCCTTAGCCGTGGACTCCTCCTGCTTCACGGTGGAGCCTCAGCCGTTGGCTCCTCCTGCTTCACGATGGAGCCTCAGCCTTGGACCCCTCCTGCTTCACAGTGAAGCCTCAGCCTTGAACCCCTCCTGCTTTCACAGTGAAGCCTCAGCCTTGGACCCCTCCTGTTTCACAGTGAAGCCTCAGCCTTGGACCCCTCCAGCTTCACGGTGGAGCCTCAGCCTTGGAACCCTCCTGCTTCACAGTGAAGCCTCAGCCTTGAACCCCTCCTGCTTCACGGTGGAGCCTCAGCCTTGGATCCCTCCTGCTTCACAGTGGAACCTCAGGCTTGGACCCCTCCTTCTTCATGGTGGAGCCTCAGCCTTGGACCCCTCCTGCTTCACAGTGGAACCTCAGCCTTGGACCCTTCCTGCTTCATGGTAGAGCCTTAGCCGTGGACTCCTCCTGCTTCACGGTGGAGTCTCAGCCTTGGATTCCTCCAGCTTCACGGTGGCGCCTTAGCCATGGACTCCTCCTGCTTCACGGTGGAGCCTCAGCCTTGGACCTCCCCTCCTTCATGGTGGAGCCTCAGCCTTGGATCCCTCCTGCTTCACAGTGGAACCTCAGGCTTGGACCCCTCCTGCTTCATGGTGGGGCCCTAGCCTTGAACCTCTCCTGCTTCACAGTGGAGCCTCAGGCTTGGACCCCCCCTGCTTCATGGCGGAGCCTCAGCCTTGGATCCCTCCTGCTTCACAGTGGAGCCTCAGCCGTGGACACCTCCTGCTTCACTGTGGAGCATCAGTCGCGTACCACTCCTGCTTCCCGGTGGAGCCTCAGCCTTGGACCCCGCCTGCTTCACTTTCTCCTCCTCTTTTAGTTTTCTTTTTCATTAGAATTCAGTGTCAAGGTAAACAGAAAGAAAGACCCAGTCACAGTTGATCTGCTGTCAATTCTAATAAAGACAGCATTATTAAAAAGGGGGCCCTTTAATATTATTGACTAATAGTTTAGTAATGAAATCAGTATTAATAGATCATTACCATTCATAGTGGTCCACTCAGGGATTATTGGTTAATCAATACAGCCTAATTGTAGCCTCAGTATTGCATGGCTGGTGTTGCCAGCGGCCTGGTGGTTGACTTCAAGCTTTTAAACAGCACATTGGCATTGATTTTAAGTCTATATTACTTAGCATGACAAGGTGGTGAATTAGAGCTCTGTCATCTTCAGCGCTGCTCTGCTCTCCTTACATGTTAGATGCGTTGGATGAGCTTGCTGCCGTGAATATCATTATGGAAGCTTCACTTACATGAACTTTGGCATCTCTTGTTTTTGTATGGTGTGGTCTTGCATGTGTTCACATTGTTTTTTTACTTGAAAAGACAGTTTCCTTTGTAAATCTGCCGGATTCACTGTACTTTGCTTGATGTAAGCTATTTTACGGTTTGGTATTAGACATCTTGTTCAAATTGTGTTTTTGACATTAAAATCCACTTCAGATATGGCTCTTGATTTTTTACTGTGACTCAGTGAACAGTTAAATATTTTTTAAATAAAATCATTCCTCTGGTCGAAACTGTGGTAGACTAGTGCTTGTTTTATATCGATTAATTCCCTATCGATTGTCACAATTCACTGACCTGGTATTACCTTTGACAGATCCCCCGAACAGGCACCATGGGAGCTGACTGTCTTTTCTCCCGTCCTATTGCTTCAGAGTGTAACAGAGCATACATAGCCTTATGTCTCCCTGCCTCCCTCCTTTCCTGCTTGCTGTACAGACAGACACAGAGAGCTAGCTCTGACAGCTTGATTCCACACCCCCTTACTCAGTGGCGATCTTAGCACATAAATCTTGGTGGGGCACCCTAATTTTTTTTAGATGCATGCCAACAAAGCCACTACCAAACACTAAACAATACATTAATTGCACTATAACGGTGACATTTACTGCTTAAACAAATGTTGTTTCTTACTGACAATTGAGATGTACAAACTATGGCAGAAGGGGACAACGAGCAGATAAGAGGCAATCTGTAATTTTGATTAAGACATTAACGAGCAATCTTGGACGGACAAAGTCAATATAACTATTAGTTCAGCACATTTGACATGTACAGCAACATAATTCAGAACATAGGCCGTTCTTACGGTGTTCTCCCTGTACACCAAGTCAGAACCATAGGATAAATAAAGGGGGCGTACAGTGCCTTGCGAAAGTATTCGGCCCCCTTGAACTTTGCGACCTTTTGCCACATTTCAGGCTTCAAACATAAAGATATAAAACTGTATTTTTTTGTGAAGAATCAACAACAAGTGGGACACAATCATGAAGTGGAGCGTGCAAAATTATTCAGCCCCCTTAAGTTAATACTTTGTAGCGCCACCTTTTTCTGTGATTACAGCTGTAAGTCGCTTGGGGTATATCTCTATCAGTTTTGCACATCGAGAGACTGACATTTTTTCCCATTCCTCCTTGCAAAACAGCTCGAGCTCAGTGAGGTTGGATGGAGAGCATTTGTGAACAGCAGTTTTCAGTTCTTTCCATAGATTCTCGATTGGATTCAGGTCTGGACTTTGACTTGGCCATTCTAACACCTGGATATGTTTATTTTTGAACCATTCCATTGTAGATTTTGCTTTATGTTTTGGATCATTGTCTTGTTGGAAGACAAATCTCCGTCCCAGTCTCAGGTCTTTTGCAGACTCCATCAGGTTTTCTTCCAGAATGGTCCTGTATTTGGCTCCATCCATCTTCCCATCAATTCTAACCATCTTCCCTGTCCCTGCTGAAGAAAAGCAGGCCCAAACCATGATGTTGCCGCCACCATGTTTGACAGTGGGAATGGTGTGTTGCTTTTACGCCAAACATAACGTTTTGCATTGTTGCCAAAAAGTTCAATTTTGGTTTCATCTGACCAGAGCACCTTCTTCCACATGTTTGGTGTGTCTCCCAGGTGGCTTGTGGCAAACTTTAACTTTTATCTTTAAGAAATGGCTTTCTTCTTGCCACTCTTCCATAAAGGCCAGATTTGTGCAATATACGACTGATTGTTGTCCTATGGACAGAGTCTCCCACCTCAGCTGTAGATCTCTGCAGTTCATCCAGAGTGATCATGGGCCTCTTGGCTGCATCTCTGATCAGTCTTCTCCTTGTATGAGCTGAAAGTTTAGAGGGACGGCCAGGTCTTGGTAGATTTGCAGTGGTCTGATACTCCTTCCATTTCAATATTATCGCTTGCACAGTGCTCCTTGGGATGTTTAAAGCTTGGGAAATCTTTTTGTATCCAAATCCGGCTTTAAACTTCTTCACAACAGTATCTCGGACCTGCCTGGTGTGTTCCTTGTTCTTCATGATGCTCTCTGTGCTTTTAACGGACCTCTGAGACTATCACAGTGCAGGTGCATTTATACGGAGACTTGATTACACACAGGTGGATTGTATTTATCATCATTAGTCATTTAGGTCAACATTGGATCATTCAGAGATCCTCACTGAACTTCTGGAGAGAGTTTGCTGCACTGAAAGTAAAGGGGCTGAATAATTTTGCACGCCCAATTTTTCAGTTTTTGATTTGTTATAAAAGTTTGAAATATCCAATAAATGTCGTTCCACTTCATGATTGTGTCCCACTTGTTGTTGATTCTTCACAAAAAAATACAGTTTTATATCTTTATGTTTGAAGCCTGAAATGTGGCAAAAGGTCGCAAAGTTCAAGGGGGCCGAATACTTTCGCAAGGCACTGTATAAGCAGACAATGAAAGCTATTACAGTATTCAATGATAACACTTATGAACAGCTTACAACACCACATACACTTAACTTTCTTAGCTACAGTATACAAATCTCCCTGGCATATTACATCATTTATGCAGCAGCATACAAGACATGTTTGGTCTCACCTTGTTGTGCTGTGGAAGGAGGCGCAGCGGTCCTTTGTGGGCAAATTATGTCATCAAACTTTGTCATCAGTCTGGCATTCTCTGGATTTATAGTGCTTTCAAGACAACTGGGAGCTCTGAAAAAACAAGGTTGGACCATGACGTCAGTGATCTTCAGGTCGGACCTCTAGAAAGATGCCTGAGTTCCCGATTTGGAATTCTGAGTTGGATGACCGTTCAAAACATATTTTCCCAGAGCTCGTTTTTTTTCGATTTCCCAGTTATCTTGAACTCACTGAAGTCTGAGATTTCTCAGTTCCCGAGTTTCCAGTTGTTTTGAACACGGCAGAAGTCATGCTGGATTGACATGGCCAATGTATTAAACCTTTTCTGGCCCATCGTGTTGAATGTTTATACTTTTTAGCATGGAAAAGAGACCCTTAAACCCAGACTTGGACCACACACCTACTCCACTGAATAGCAGGCTAGTGATTGCTTTGCAACGCTTGCAGTTAGCCACTAATTCCTTCCAAACCACTCATTGTTGAATTTGCAATTTCCAACTTGTTGTGTAATGTTTATGTCCAATGGCCGATGAGCAGTGATAGGTTTTATCTATGATTTGACAAAGATTGTAAAGGGATTTGCCAGTAGATTGTCAACTTGATTCATGATGATGACTGCTACGTAGCTTGCCCCAACACCACAGAAAGCACTGAGGTAGGCTATAACACCTGCATTTTGGAGCTGCCTTACTCAATAAATAAAAAAAGCAGACCATGTTTGTTTGCGCATTATTAACACATTGTTTGCAAACTGATATGTGACACATATTAATGCCAA
Source organism: Oncorhynchus clarkii lewisi (assembly GCF_045791955.1). Lineage (NCBI taxonomy): Eukaryota > Metazoa > Chordata > Actinopteri > Salmoniformes > Salmonidae > Oncorhynchus > Oncorhynchus clarkii. Next base: position 21,066,295 of record NC_092177.1, read on the forward strand.
AATAACATGCAAAACAGGTGGGGAATGGCAGGTCGCCACTGCCCTTACTTCTCCTCCACACACTAAGAGAAGAAGACAAAGTTATCTTTCTCTGCAGAGAACAATAACCCCAAAATCATAGCTGCTTTTTTTTTTTTCAAGAGATACTGCATGGAATAGGAAATACACCATGGTTTGTTCAACTTTGTACATTTTCACATCACAGATAAATTGTAAGCAGGGGTTGGAACCGAAATGATTTTCCAATCGTTTGGTTCTGAACAGAGCAATTCTTTTTTTATTTTCGTTACACTGTTTGACCTGCAAAATAAAGTTCTGAACCCGTTTGAAACAGAAGAAAGTACTAGTTTATACCGTTCCTTTCTGTTCCTTTTTAAACCTCTGAAATCAAGACTAGCTTGACATTAAATTACTTCATCAATCAGTGCGGATAGAGCAGTTTGCTATGGAGAGGCCAAGCTATAGTTGTTTTAGCCTAGACAGCTGATAGTACATGGGTGCTATCGGCTGCCTAGGCTGTAGTTGTTTACATGCACAATGGACATCCAAGTGTAGGACGAGATGCGTCTTACATTTTGCAGGTGGGGAGAGAGCAAGAGAGGGTGGAGGCATGGCTTGAAGCGTTGGGCATCTTGTTATGAAATGCATTATCTGAATTAGGCCCATAGAATTATACCTACCAAGGAGCAGCTTCTATGGAGGAACTTTGAATGTCTTTGAGCCTTGGAGAGTTGAGAGTTGGAGCAGCTAGCAGAGAGCCACCAGAATTAAAATCGCATCGTACCTTTTTGCAGATAATACATCCAATGTGAAAGGTTTTAACTATAGTATCCGTAACTAGCATTGAAAAAAGTTAACCTATTCATCTATAATTAAAATATCTCCCTAATTTCTGAATCACGCTTGTAACATCAGAAGGCTACTGTAGCGTAAGCTTCAGAGGGGAGGGGCATGTTGCCTAGACACACACACACATAATGGGAAATATTTTCAGCTGGCAGGCAGACACGGGAATACGCTTCTGAGTGACAGAGTGAGGGCTTTGGCATAGGCACCTTGTTGCATTTTTTTGTGAAACTGAACATAATGCCCGGAACGTAATATAATGTTATTAACCGGTTCCTATGTTTTTAAAATAATGTTTCTGTTCCGGAATAGTATAGATTACTTTTGTTCTGATTCTGTTCCTCCAAAAATGTTGTTATTTTCCCGTTTTTCTGTTCTGTGAACCGGTTCCAATCCCTGGTTGTAAGTATTGTAAAACGTAGCTTGGTTATTATCCAACAAAATCTGCAATTAACTTCTACTTCCTTTTAAGCATGGAAATGAATGTCAAGTTAAAGCCAGTCCATAGCCAAACAGGGCTATATTGGAAAACTCTGAAATCCCAGAGAGGATATTTTTTGGCTGTCGGAGTAAGTAGGAATCCAGCTACACCGACACACTTCCCTGTGTTGTACTCATTTGTCACAGTGATGGAAGGCTAGTGCAGGCCCTGCTGCTGGTAGACTAATGTTCTGTGGTGCTGCTCTGAGAGACTCACTAGATGTAATGTGAAAATGTACATCCACCTGATCGCTCATTACCGACTGCATAACTGAGCGCCCAAACAGACTAAGTGTCTGTACCCAAGCCAAGGGGGTCACCATTCCGGTTTGGTCCGGTTCCACTGGAAGATGTCGCATAGCAAGATTTGAGCCATCCTTGATTTCCTCCTTAACTACATGCAGGGCAGCATATCACTCACTGAATCAAACACAAACACGCAGAATGTATACTGCAGAATGAATAGCCTTGTGAATATATGACTTTCTGTCCCTTATCATATTTGATCTGCAAAACACTTTTATACTAATAGAACAGTTACTGCAGAAAAAAATATCCAACATTAGCCATTCGTAACTCCATATTTCCCACAAATAGTGAAGAAGATGACAACATTTAGGATAAAGTTAACAGAATGTTCTGGTAATGCAGGGGTTTACCCCCATGCACACAAACAATGTCCTGTGAGCCCATGTTGGGGATAACAAGGTAGGTCCCTTCCCAGAGGGCTCAGAAGACAATGTCTCGGAATCTCCTGTTTAGGCTGCCGGACAGAAACAGCAGATGAACTGTTTCTGTGACATTGTGTTGGATTTGGACAAGGTATTGGTGGGGTGTAGAGTGGAGCGAGAGAATGAGGGAAAATGGTCCCATTATGCTGTAGTGTCATCCTCAATGTCACTGCAGTAACACTTCACCAATTCTCTCAATCGAGGAGTGTTGGAGCACAGATTGATATACACTGATGTGCAATGACTGTGATTTACAAGCCGGGCCGGGCAGGTGGAGGAGTGGAGCAGGGCAGGTGGAGGAGGAGTGGAGGATGGCAGGTGGAGGAGTGGAGCAGGGCAGGTGGAGGAGGAGTGGAGCAGGGCAGGTGGAGGAGGAGTGGAGCAGGGCAGGCAGAGGAGGAGTGGAGCAGGGCAGGCGGAGGAGGAGGAGTGGAGCAGGGCAGGCAGGTGGAGGGGGAGTGGAGCAGGGCAGGCGGAGGAGGAGTGGAGCAGGGCAGGCGGAGGAGGAGTGGAGCAGGGCAGGCGGAAGAGGAGGAGTGGAGCAGGGCAGGTGGAGGAGGAGTGGAGCAGGGCAGGCGGAGGAGGAGTGGAGCAGGGCAAGCAGGTGGAGGAGTGGAGCAGGGCAGGTGGAGGAGGAGTGGAGCAGGGCAGGTGGAGGAGTGGAGCAGGGCAGGCGGAGGAGGAGGAGTGGAGCAGGGCAGGCGGAGGAGGAGGAGTGGAGCAGGGCAGGCGGAGGAGGAGGAGTGGAGCAGGGCAGGCGGAGGAGGAGGAGGAGGAGTGGAGCAGGGCAGGCCGAGGAGGAGGAGGAGTGGAGCAGGGCAGGATTGGAGCAGGGAAGGTGGAGGTGTGGAGCAGGGCAGGCCGAGGAGGAGGAGGAGTGGAGCAGGGCAGGCGGAGGAGGAGGAGTGGAGCAGGGCAGGCCGAGGAGGAGGAGGAGTGGAGCAAGGCAGGATTGGAGCAGGGAAGGTGGAGGTGTGGAGCAGAGCAGGATGAGTCAACACATTCCGTTCTATCCTCCAGTTAAAAACAGACGACACTATACTGGAAATGAACCAGTTGTTATGCATCTTTCTCAATGCCTAAGATTGGGTTATTTCCATCCTGTACCACTCATAAATGTCTGTGGTAGGTCTATTGTATGGAATCCAGTACATTTGGATGCTACTGAATTATTGTGTTGGGTCTGGATAGTTTGCTTAGAAAACAGATATTGCTAAGGACGAAGAAGTAAAGAAACTAAAATGTTCCTAAATGGCCTTAGTGTTGTTGTAGTCAAGAAATCTTGAAATAACCTTTATCATAATAAGAGCCAAATGGACTAGATGGCCTTCAGCATGATGTTGTTTGACTGGGCATTATTTCCCATGTACAGGAACCCAAATACAATCAGTCAGCTGCGTCAAAACTTTAAGCTTACGTTCTTTAACCATTGTCACTAAAGTGACTGCTTATGAGAACATAATGAACAGCTGGCCAGTAGATGACCAATAAGCTTATTAAATTAATTCTGATGTAAACTACAATAAACCAACTTTCACCAAAATAACAACTATATCTGTCTCTCCATCTCTCAATGTGTTCTAAATTGTGTCAGTCCAAACAGTTTATCTACTGATATCATGGCCAGGATTTAGCCTGACACTAGATAGGAGGGGAGAGGACACGTGAGGAGTGGATAGGACAGGAGAGAAGAGGAGAGGCAGATTTGCTCAGAAAGTTAGCTTCCCGTCTCTCCAGTTTTTGTTAAATTCCCCATTTCACTTGTCATCTCTACCTTTTAATAGTTCATTAGTGTGACATGCTTGTCACAGTCTCACAGCTGGTGAGCCTCAAAGTAGAGTTGTTTACACCACTAAACATATCAATACACACCCAGCTCAATGTGAAATATTCCAGTAGGAATCACAGAGGCTACTATGATTTCATATGTCTGATGGCATTGAGTAATTATTCAGTTGGGCTAGCTTGAGAAGATAATTACAGTACATGTTATTTCACCCTGTCATCATGATCCACATAGAACTGCCCACATGAAAAAATACTGCAGTATATAGAGTACTGCAGTATATTAATTATATAGAATGTTGTAGAATACTGTACTACACAATGTAGTGTCCCTCGATCATGTGTAGTACTTACTATAGAATGTCGTATTATACTCTAGAATACTAAAGTAAATACTACAGTAATGTCTGCAAAAACACTAAAGTATTTCTCCAGTAGGTTTCCACAAGGAGAAAACCTCCACTTCTATGTCAAAGATAATTAAACAAAAACACTATAGTAAATACTACAGCAATGTCTGCAAAAACACTACATTAAATACTTCAATTTAGTACCGTCCGCAAAGCACACAAAAGTAAATACTACAGTATACTACAATCCATAAAAACACTGCATTAATTACTATAGTATATTCTACAGTTTCCTTTTACTACAGTATGTATACTACAGTTAACTGTAAATACAACAGTATACTACAATAAATAGTACAGTATAATACAGTATCCTACAATAAATTCTATAGTATAGACTATAGTATACTACAGTAAATACCATAGTAAATGCTACAGTATTCACTGTGGTGTTTTTGAAGACTTAAGTCCGTAAAAACACTATTGTGAATTCTACAGTAAAGTCAGCAAAAACTGTACAGTATAGTACAGTATATTTACAGTTGAAATCGAAAGTGTATATACAAGGTGTTTACATACAAGCCAAATACATTTAAACTCAGTTTTTCACAATTCCTGACATTTAATCCTAGTCAAGGGTAGGTAGCAACACATCTGCCACTCTGATCAGGGGTGTGTGCTCAGTCCCCTCCTGTACTCCCTGTTCACCCACGAATGCATGTCCAGGCACGACTCCAACACCATCATTAAGTTTGCTGACGACACAACATTGGTAGGCCTGATCACCGACAACGACGAGACAGCCTATAGGGAGGAGGTCAGAGACCTGGCAGGGTGGTGCCAGAATAACAACATATCCCTCAACTTAACCAAGACTAAGGAGATGATTGTGGACTACAGGAAAAGGAGCACCGAGCACATCCCCATTCTCATCGACGGGGCTGTAGTGTGGCAGGTTGAGAGCTTCAAATTCCTTGGTGTCCACATCAACAGCAAACTAGAATGGTCCAAACACACCAAGACAGTCGTGAAGAGGGCACGACAAAGCCTATTCCCCCTCAGGAAACTAAAAAGATTTGGCATGGGTCCTGAGATCCTCAAAAGGTTCTACAGCTGCAACATCGAGAGCATCTTGACCGGTTGCATCACTGCCTGGTACGGCAATTGCTCGGCCTCCGACCGCAAGGCACTTCAGAGGGTAGTACGTACGGCCCAGTACATCACTGGGTCAAAGCTGCCTGCCGTCCAGGACCTCTACACCAGGCGGTGTCAGAGGAAGGCCCTGAAAATTGTCAAAGACCCCAGCCACCCGTCATAGACTGTTCTCTCTACTACCGCATGGCAAGCAGTACCGGAGTGCCAAGTCTAGGACAAAAAGGCATCTCAACAGTTTTTACCCCCGAGTCATAAGACTCCTGAACATCTAACCAAATGGTTACCCAGACTATTTGCATTGTGTGCCCCCCCAACCCCTCTTTTACGCTGCTGCTACTCTCTGGTTATCTTATATGCACAGTCACTTTAACTATGCATTCATGTACATACTACCTCAATTGGCCTGACCAACCAGTGCTCCTGCACATTGGCTAACCGGGCTATCTGCATTGTGTCCCACCACCCGCCAACCCCTCTTTTTACGCTACTGCTACTCTTTGTTCATCATATATGCATAGTCACTTTAACCATACCCACATGTACATACTACCTCAATAAGCCTGACTAACCGGTGTCTGTATATAGATTTGCTACTCTTATTTTCAGTCTTTTTACTGTGGTTTTATTTCTTTACTTACCTACACATACACACACACACACACACACACACACACACACACACACACACACACACACACACACACACACACACACACGCACACACACACACACACACATACATACTTTTTTTCTCAGCACTATTGGTTAGAGTTTCACTGTAAGGTCTACACCTGTTGTATTCGTCGCACGTGACAAATAAACTTTGATTTGATTTGATCTGAATGCCCTGTCTTAGGTCAGTTAGGATCACCACTTTATTTGAAGTATGTGAAATGTCAGAATAATAGTAGAGAGAATTATTTATTTCAGTTTTATTTCTTTCATCACATTCCCAGTAGGTCAGAAGTTTACATACCCTCAATTAGTATTTGGTAGCATTGCCTTTAAATTGTTTAACTTCAAACGTTTCGGGTAGTCTTCCACAAGCTTCCCACAATAAGTTAGGTGGATTTTGGCCCATTCCTCCTGACAGAGCTGGTGTAACTGAGTCAGGTTCGTAGGCCTCCTTGCTCGCACACACTTTTTCAGTTCTGCCCACAAACTTTCTATATGATTGAGGACAGGGCGTTGTGATGGCTACTCCAATACCTTGACTTTGTTGTCCTTAAGCCATTTTGCCAGAACTTTGGAAGTTTGCTTGGGGTTCTTGTCCATTTGGAAGACTCATTTGTGAACAAGCTTTAACTTCATGACTGATGTCTTGAGATATTGCTTCAATATATCCACATAATCTTTCTTCCACATGATGCCATCTATTTTGTGAAGTGCACTAGTCCCTCCTGCAGCAAAGCACACCCACAACATGATGCTGCCACCCCCGTGCTTCACGGTTGGGATGGTGTTCTTCGGCTTGCAAGCATTCCCCTTTTTCCTCTAAACATAATGATGATCATTATGGCCAAACAGTTCTATTTTTGTTTCATCCAAAAAGTACGATCTTTGTCCCCGTGTGCAGTTGCAAACCATAGTCTGGCTTTTTTTATGGCGGTTTTGGAGCGGTGGCTTCTTCCTTGCTGAGCGGCCTTTCAAGTTATGTCGATATAGGACTCGTTTTACTGTGGATATAGATACTTTTGTACCTGTTTCCTCCAGCATCTTCACAAGGTCCTTTTCTGTTGTTCTGGGATTGATTTGCACTTTTCGCACCAAAGTACGTTCATCTCTAGGAGACAGCCATGACATCATTTTCTGGAATTTTCCAAGCTGTTTAAAGGCACAGTCATCTTAGTGTATGTAAACTTCTGACTCACTGGAATTGTGATACAGTGAATTATAAGTGAAATAATCTGTCTGTAAAACATTGTTGGAAAAATTACTTGTGTCATGCACAAAGCAGATGTCCTAACCGACATGCCAAAACTACAGTTTGTTAACAAGAAATTTGTGGAGTGGTTGAAAAACGAGTTTTAATGACTCCAACCTAAGTGTATGTAAACTTCCGACTTCAACTGTAAACCATTGTATACTATATTAAATATACTGTATTAAACCCAGTGCTTGACTTCAGCCGCAGCTGTCCGGAGCGCCGTACCAGCAAAACAAATTTTTGTGGAATTACGTACTGGCTCCTCTATGAAACAAAGTAGCCTATCGCCAGCCCAGATTCACACACAGAAGCAAAAAAGGACATTCAGAGACTTGTCCCGAAGCCACTCCTACGTTGCCTTGGCTGTTTGCTTAGGGCCATTGTCCTGTTGGAAGGTGAACCTTTCCCCAGTCTGAGGTCCTGAGCGCTCTGGAGCAGGTTTTCATCAAAGATCTCTCTGTACTTTGCTCCGGTCAGCTTTCCCTCGATCCTGACTACTCTCCCTGCCACTGAAAAACATCCCCACAGCAAGATGCTGCCACCCATGCTTCACCTTTGGGATGGTGGCAGGTTTCCTCCAGACGTGACGCTTGGCATTTAGGCCAAAGAGTTCAGACCTTCAGGTGCCTTTTGGCAAACTCCAAGCGACCTGTCATGTGCATTTTACTGAGGAGTGGCTTCCGTCTGGCCACTCTACCATAAAGACCTGATTGATGGAGTGCTGCAGAAATGGTTGTCCTTCTGGAAGGTTCTGTAATCTCCACAGAGGAACTCTGGAGCTATGTCAGATTGACCATCAGGTTCTTGGTCACCTCCCTGAGCAAGGCTCTTCTCCGCCGATTGCTTAGTTTGGTCGGATGGCCAGCTCTAGGTAGAGTCTTGGTGGTTCCAAACTTCTTCCTTTTAAGAATGATGGAGGCCACTGTGTTCTTGGGGACCTTCAATGTTGCATACATTTTTTGATACCCCAATGTTGCATACATTTTTTGATACCCTTCCTCTGTGCCTCGACACAATTCTGTCTCGGAGCTCTACGGACAATTCCTTTGACCTCATGACACCTCATGACACATGCACTGGCAACTGTGGGACCTTATATAGACAGTTGTGTGCCTTTCCAAATCATGTCCAATCAATTGAATTTACCACTGGTGGACTCCAATCAAGTTGAAGAAACATCTCAAGGATGATCAATGGAAACAGGATGCACCTGAGCTCAATTTTGAGTCTCAATGCAAGGGTGCGAATACTTATATAAATAAGGTATTTCTGGTTTTTGTTTGTAGTAAATTAGCAAACATTTTTGTTTTCACTTTGTCGTTATGCAGTATTGTGTGTAGATTGATGAGGGGAAAAAAACATTTTATCCATTTCAGAATAAGGCTGTAATGTAATAAAATGTGGAAATAGGAAAGGGGTCTGGAGACTTTCTGAATGCACTGTATATAAACATATCTAGTTAGATACCTTGCTTTGAAGTAGCCTACCTTATCCATTTAAGCTCTGATTCATTGAATGAGGGAATCATTTTATAAAGCCAAAAGCATTTGGTTGTACCGTTGCAATATTGTATATCAAGGGTGGCAACCATCCTCCAGGATAGCTACTGGGTGTGCAGGCTTTTGTTCAAGCCCTGGTCTAACCACATTGTAGCCTAAACATCAGCTGCTCAACATGACCTGGGTGTTTCAGGGCAGGATCAAAAGCCTGCACACCCAGGAGCTCCCCAGATGGAGGGTTGACCACATGTTGACAACCTGTAACTAACAGTGCAGTTCTACTTTGTGGGGGGTTAAGTGCCTTGATCAAGGGCACAACGGCAGGTTTACATGGGATCAGACACAGCAGCCTTCCAGTGTCAATAATCTTACTTTATCTATGTAGGCTATAATAATAGTCATGAAAATGTGGTTAACATTCATGGAGAAGTCATGAAAAATATGTATGAAACCTTAACAGTGAATAATCATAGGTCTCTATTAGAGGTCGACCGATTATGATTTTTCAACGCCGATACCGATTATTGGAGGACCAAAAAAAATCCGATACTGATTAATTGGACGATTTGATTTATTTATTTGTAATAATGACAATTACAACAATACTGAATGAGCACTTTTATTTTAACTTAATATAATACATCAATAAAATCAATTTAGCCTCAAATAAATAATGAAACATGTTCAATTTGTTGTTCAAACAAAGTGTTGGAGAAGAAAGTAAAAGTGCAATATGTGCCATGTAAGAAAGCTAACGTTTAAGTTCCTTGCTCAGAACATGAGAACATATGAAAGCTGGTGGTTCCTTTTAACATGAGTCTTCAATATTCCCAGGTAAGAAGTTTTAGGTTGTAGTTATTATAGGTATTATAGGACTATTTCTCTCTATACCATTTGTATTTCATATACCTTTGACTATTGGATGTTCTTATAGGCACTTTAGTATTGCCAGTGTAACAGTATAGCTTCCGTTCCTCTCCTTGCCCCTACCTGGGCTCAAACCAGGAACACAAACAGCCACCCTCAAAGCATCGTTATCCAAGGGGAACAACTACTTCAAGGTCTCAGAGTGAGTGCCGTCACCAATTGAAACCATATTAGCGCACACCCCGCTAACTAGCTAGCCATTTCACATCTGTTACACCAGCCTAATCTCGGGAGTTGATAGGTTTATCAACTTCCAAGCCTTTCAACTCTCAAGATTAGGCTGGTGTAACCGATGTGAAATGGCTAGCTAGTTAGCGGGGTGCGCGCTAATAGTGTTTCAAACGTCACTCGCTCTGAGACTTAGAGTAGTTGTTCCCCTTGCTCTGCATGGGTAACGCTGCTTCGAGGGTGGCTGTTGTCGATGTGTTCCCGATTCGAGCCCAGGTAGGAGCGAGGAGAGGGACGGAAGCTATACTGTTACAGTCATAAACAGTGCAATGGTTGAAGCATTGCAAAGAGCTGCTGACAAAACGCACGAAAGTGCTGTTTGAATGAATGCTTACGAGCCTGCTGGTGCCTACCACCGCTCAGTCAGACTGCTATATCAAATCATAGACTTAATTATAACATAATAACATAATACACAGAAATACGAGCCTTAGGTCATTAATATTGTCGAATACGGAAACTATCATCTCGAAAACAAAATGTTTTTTCTTTCAGTGAAATACGGAACCGGGTGGCATCCAAAAGTCTAAATATTCCTGGTACATTGCACAACCTTCAATGTTATGTCATAATTACGTAAAATTCTGGCAAATTAGTTTGCGTGACTCTGCGTGCAATGAACGCAAGAGAAGTGACACAATTTCCCTAATTTAATATTACCTGCTAACCTGGATTTCTTTTAGCTAAATATGCAGTTTTAAAAATATATACTTCTGTGTATTGATTTTAAGAAAGGCATTGATGTTTATGGTTAGGTACACGTTGGTGCAATGACAGTCCTTTTTCGCGAATGCGCACTGCATCGATTGTATGCAATGCAGGACACGCTAGATAAACTAGTAATATCATCAACCATGTGTAGTTAACTAGTGATTATGATTGATTGATTGTTTTTTATAAGATACGTTTAATGCTAGCTGGCACCTTACCTTGGCTTCTTACTGCAGTCGCGTAACAGGCAGGCTCCTAGTGGAGTGCAATGAGAGGCAGGTGGTTAGAGCGTTGGACTAGTTAACTGTAAGGTTGCAAGATTGAATCCCCGAGCTGACAAGGTAAAAATCTGTCGTTCTGCCCCTGAACAAGGCAGTTAACCAACCATTCCTAGGCCGTCATTGAAAATAAGAATGTGTTCTTAACTGACTTGCCTAGTTAAATAAAGTTTTTAAAAAAGAATCCGCCTCAATCGGTGTCCAAAAATGCCGATCACCGATTGTTATGAAGACTTGAAATCGGCCCTAATTAATAGGCCATTCCGATGAATCGGTCAACCTCTAGTCTAATGGACCGACTTGGAAAAATACAGCTCCTGCTCTTCTTTCATCCCAAGTGAAGCACTGATTAAACCTGTCATGCATCTCTGTCTGGGTTTCGTGACTGTGGTCTTCCTGTATTATTCAGTAGCCCACAAATAATGTGTTGCATGGAAGCATCTGCTGTTCTGATAAAATCTTAGATTTGCATCACTTTACGCCCAGTAAGATTATAATATGTGTATATTGATTGCCTCTTTGTGTTTGCGGTGGCCTGCAGCAGTTTGTCAACAGTGTGAATCTCTTCATTAGTTTTTTGTCACTTTTGCCTACTTGAGGTTCTTCAATAGGGCACCAGTCTCTGGGCTGGCCCCTCACTCTGGCCAGCTGTGACTGTGAATTTATCGTCAGATTCCCTCATGCCAGGCACAGATAAATGGGTTGCTGGCCCTGAGCTGGGGTTGCAGAGGTGATGCCACAGGAGAACGAGGCCCCTGTTACTGGACCCCCCCCCCCCCCTCATTTCCTCTACTGTCCTCTCTCTCCTGTGTGCTGTGGCTGCCGACCTCCAGAGAGGCCATAGGAATTTAGGCTCCACCCTGCATAGCTCCAAAGAGGCTATAGGGATTTAGGCTCCTCCCTGCAGAGCTGAGACTGTAGTCAGCCCCCCCACTCCACTCCAACCGAGCAACCCAGCCCCAGTCCTAGTGTCACTTCTCATCTCCAGCCCCTCACCCTAGCCCCAGGACTAGTGTCCTTCCCCAGCTCCAGCCCCAGCCTCTCACCCTAGCCCCAGCCCCAGCTCTGGCCCCAGCCTCCCTCTTCAAATAATGGTAAACTAATTTGGAGCCCAAGCTTAATCACTGCACGGAGGATTTTTATAAATAAGTGGATTATTAAAGCAGCAATCACCTGCTAATTCTGCATTAAAATGACTTTCATCATAAAGGGGTTGTTGTTTAGTTTTCTTTAACTTTCACCCTGGCATTACCAGGGCTGGTGGTGCCACGTCAGGCAATGGGCAGACTCTAAGTTAGAAATCAACTGTCAGGGGGCCTAACTAAAGAGGAACGTCTTAGAGGCAGAGTGAGAAAGTGACAGGCTGTCTAATGAAAGCAGGATGCTGGGAGATGAAGAGAGGGGGACAGGAAGAGAGGAGAAGAGGCTTCATTTAATCTGCCCTGATGGTCCCCAGATAAATGATTTATTCTCACTTGGTAATGAGCTGGATAATTAATAACACTGACATCCATTACATTCTCAACAAGCCCATTGTCTTGGAAATTGCTCCTTTAATCAATTTCAGACAATGAAGCAGGTAGGAGAAATTAATGAGATGGGGGGATTAAGTAGGTATGGGAATGAAGGAGGTAGGAATAATGAAGCAGGTGGGGGAATTAAGCAGGTATGAGGAATGAAGCAGGTGTGGGAAATGAAGCTGGTAGGGGAAATTAAACTGATAGGTGAATGAAGCAGGTAAGGGAATGAAGCTGGTAGAGGAATGAAGCAGATAGGGGTAATGACGTAGGTAGGTAATTAAGTAGGTAGGGGAATGAAGCAGGTATGGGGAATTAAATTGGTAGGGTGTAGAAGTATGTAGGGGATTGAAGCAGGTAGGGAAATTAATCAGGTAGTGAAAGAAGCAGGTAGGGGGAATGACCATAGGTAGGGGAATGAAGCAGGTAGGGGAATGAAGCAGGTAAGGGCATGAGGCTGGTAGAGGAATGAAGCAGATAGGGGTAATGAGGTAGGTAGGGAATTAAGTAGGTAGGGGAAGGAAGCAGGTAGGGGGAATTAAATAGGTAGGGGGTTGAAGTATGTAGGGGATTGAAGCAGGTAGGAAAATGAAGCAGGTAGGGAATGACCATAGGTAGGGGAATGAAGCAGGTAGGGGATGAAGCAGGTAAGTAATGAAACGTGGGATTATTCAAGCACACTTTATTGAAAAAGGTAATTGTTTCTCTTCTGTTAATTTCGTAATAAAAGGAACAGGAAGTGTACATATTAATGACTAAGCCTTATGATCTATGAATACATTACAGGCTGAGGGAGGCTGCCGTTCCTTTGTCTCTAGACAGAGAGAGGTTTTGGGGAGCTGTTTCTCCGTGTGTTCACTGGTCAGTTGCTAATGTATTTTTGTATTTCACAAAGATCAGACCATATTGGGGCCAATGGGGTTGTCCTTAAAGTACACTGGGAAAACCCTTTGTTTCTCCCATTCAAACGGATACATAGATAATGTATGTAGATATGATATCTGCTGAACAGAATCCCCTCAGGTTGTCCAATTTGCAGGAACAATCATATGTTTCAATACCTCAGTGCGATTGTATTGCTACCTCCTTTTTCAGGCCAACTCCAACATTTTGTATGACTGTAACTTTGTCACCCTAACATTGCATTCACAGCCTGGTCTGCCTCTGACTCTCAACCCGCATGAGTGCATCCCTCCATCAGGCCCCCAGACGAGACGGCTGCCTGCTTTACCAGAGGGCCAACTCATATCATGCTTCTGTATCAGGGGACGATGACACAGAGGCTAAGTCCTCCATGACAGACATACTTTCAGACAGCACACAGAGTTTAGATGAAGAAGAAAATATATTTCTTGACATCAAGGTAAACATCTCCTCTATGAGATTACTCATGTTTCAGAAAATGAGAAATGAAAATGCACTTTTAGAGAATATTTTTTGTTTTGTTTGGTTGGCGTTGCGTAACTATGGGATGGATGAGAAAGGATTCACGAATGCTATTTTTACATGGTAGGTTTTTCAGCATGTAGTAAATAATTCATCCAATGAATGGAGGTGATCTATGTTGAGTCACTCAGCCAACCCTCCCTGTCTATAACAGCAGTCTAAACTGGCTCCATTCTCGACAAAGAGAGTAGGGTGAGATACAGTAAAGAGAGGAACATGGAAGGAGAACAGGCCGTTTATTGCTTTTCCCTGAGCTGACCTCGGTACTGTTGGTCACTCTGTGATGCATGGTCTGGACCAGAGAGTCACAATAGAGGACAAGCCCAACAGAGGGAGGGAGCTGCCGGGTTGTACTAGGACATGGCACAAAGTCCCATTTTTGAGAGGAGAGAGGGAATTATTGAAATTTGTTCAAATGTGCAGTGCCACGTAGCAATCCCACAGGCATGTGTTGGAGTAGGTTAATGGGGCTCAGCTGACAAAAGGGATTTGCTCATTTACATGGTGCTGAAGGGCTCACAGACATTTCCTCTATAGCCTGGAGTTTGCTGTGTGCTCTGTGGTAGTGGTACTGTACTGCAACCTAGCCCTGCGTAGATCAGACTATTGTGGTAATGTTGACTAGAGGCTTCTAAAATGGCAGCCTATTCCCTATATAGTAACTGACTAAACAGGTATGACAGGTAACTGACTAAATAGGTTGCCATTTCAATCTAGCCTTGTGAGGATCACTCTAACGTAGAGGTCGACAGATTAATCGGAATGGATGATTAATTAGGGCCGATTTCAAGTTTTCATAACAATCGGACATCTGTATTTTTGGACACCGATTTGGCTGATTTTTATTTTATTTAAAAAAATATATATATTATATATTACTTTATTTAATCTTTATTTAACTAGGCAAGTAAGTTAAGAACACATTCTTATTTTCGATGACGGCCTAGGAACGGTGGGTTAACTGCCTCGTTCAGGGGCAGAACGATATATATTTTTACATTGTCAGCTCGGGGGATTCAATCTTGCAACCTTACAGTTAACTAGTCCAATGCTCTAACCACCTGATTACATTGCACTCCACGAGGAGACTGCCTGTTATGCAAATGCAGTAAGCCAAGGTAAGTTGCTAGCTAGCATTAAACGTATCTTATAAAAAACAATCAATCAATCATAATCACTAGTTAACTACACATGGTTGATGATATTACTAGTTTATCTAGCGTGTCCTGCGTTGCATATAATCGATGCGGTGCGGATCTTTGCTCCAATGTGTACCTAACCATAAACATCAATGCCTTTCTTAAAATCAATACACAGAAGTATATATTTTTAAACCTGCATATTTAGCTAAAAGATATCCAAGTTAGCAGGCAATATTAAACAGGTGAAATTGTGTCACTTCTCTTGCGTTCATTGCACGCAGAGTCAGTGTATGTACAACAGTTTGGGCCGCCTAATTTGCCAGAATTTTACGTAATTATGACATAACATTGAAGGTTGTACAATGTAACAGCAATATTTAGACTTAGGGTTGCCTCCCGTTAGATAAAATACGTAACGGTTCCGTATTTCACTGAAAGAATAAACGTCTTGTTTTCGAGATGACAGTTTCCGAATTTGGCCATATTAATGACCTAAGGCTCGTATTTCTGTGTGTTATCATGTTATAACTAAGTCTATGATTTTATAGAGCAGTCTGACTGAGCGATGGTAGACAGCAGCAGGCTCGTAAGCATTCATTCCAACAGCACTTTCGTGCGTTTTCCAACAGCTGTTTATGACTTCAAGCCTATCAACTCCCGAGATTAGGCTGGTGTAATGGATGTGAAATGGCTAGTTAGTTAGCGGGGTGCGCGCTAATAGCGTTTCAAACGTCACTCGCTCTGAGACTTGGAGTGGTTGTTCCCCTTGCTCTGCATGGGTAACGCTGCTTCGAGGGTGGCTGTTGTCGTTGTGTTCCTGGTTCGAGCCCAGGTAGGAGCGAGGAGAGGGACGGAAGCTATACCGTTACACTGGCAATACTAAAGTGCCTATAAGAACATAGTCCTATAATTCCTATAATAACTACAACCTAAAACTTCTTACCTGGGAATATTGAAGACTCATTTTAAAAGGAACCACCAGCTTTCATATGTTCTCATTTTCTGAGCAAGGAACTGAAACGTTAGCTTTCTTACATGGCACATATTGCACGTTTACTTTCTTCTCCAACACTTTGTTTTTGCATTATTTAAACCAAATTCAACATGTTTCATAATTTACTTGAGGCTAAATTGATTTTATTGATGTATTATATTAAGTTAAAATAAAAGTGTTCATTCAGTATTGTTGTAATTGTCATTATTACAAATACATTTTAAAAAATCGTCCGATTAATTGGTATCGGCAGTTTTTGGTCCTCCAATAATCGGTATTGGTATCGGCGTTGAAAAATCATAATCGGTCAACCTCTACTCTAATGTGTTAGTGTTGAGTGTGTCTTCGGCTGAAATGAGATATTCCCTATATGGTGCAATAATTTGTACAGGTCTATTTGACAAAAATTCCAATGAGGCATTGTTAACAGAATAGATGGATGCAGTTCAATGCATGATTCATTTAATTCACCAATACAAAGAATTGCTATTAAGTTGTAAAACACAGCTGCCCTGGTACATTGTTTGCTATCTCCACCCATTCTGGATGCACTGTTTCAGTTTACATGGCTCAATATTTTTTTTACAAAAACAGACGACTAACTAAGGCTGGGAATGTCAATACAATCAAACTAGCAAGGGCAACGATCACAAGTCAGTCATAACGTGGCTAATAGGCAAGTGCACGTTTCAAACACAAGGCCTGCGGACCGAATAGGACACATTTCAGGTAAAATAATAACTCAATGTTTACATCCCAGGAAAAATTAGCTAGCAACAGCAAGCTAGCTAAATAGGACAAATTAGCTAGCAAGTGCAAGCTAACTAGCTAAATTTCCATACATGCTTAATGCTTTTCGACCTGTCCCCAAATTAATGTAATTGGTTCAGAGTTTATTTTGATATTTTAACCTGCGTGTCGTGATCGCGTTTGGTGTAGGGGGACAACATCTATTTATGCACGATGGCGGTTTGGGTTCCTGTGTCACATGCTGATCAGACCGGACACAAAATAAATTTAGAAATCCATGTTATTCAATTATTGCACCCACGCTGCTTGCACGCGCCAATAAGCGTCTGTGATGCCAAGGGCTAAAATAGAACTCCTTTCTATTTCTGACACAGATCGCCTGAAAGTCTTGCCTCTCCCATCTCCTCATTGGTTTATAGAAGCAGGTACCCACGTGCCATCTCCTCATTGGTTATACCCACGTGGGTGATTGAAAGACGAAAAGTTTTGCCGGTTGTTGTGGTAATACAATGAAAGTTTATATGCGATCACCATATAAGTTTAAAGATGAAAAAGCCTGGAAGGAGGAGAGATGGCTAAAAACGATTTGTTTGGCTGTTTTATGTGTGGATTAATTGTTGGAGTAGAGGACCTTATGCATTTCAGGTAAAATAACAACTCAATGTTTATATCCCAGGACAAATTAGCTAGCAACAGCAAGCTAGCTAAATAGGACAAATTAGCTAGCAAGTGCAAGCTAACTAGCTAAATTGGCATACATGTTTAATGCTTTTTGACCTGTCCCCAAATGAATGTCATTGGTTCAGAGTTTGTTTTGATATTTTAACCTGCGTGTCGTGATTGCGTTTGGTGTGGGGGGAAAAAATAAATTTATGCCCGATAGCTCACGATGGCGCACGCGCGCGGCCGGTTTGGGTTCCGTGTGAAGCGCTAACATCAGTGAATTCAACTTAAATTGCGCTGCTTTCGTGTGTCCCGTTTTTAGCGCGCAGCGGAGAGAAAGTGTACAGACACATGTCAGTCTTGCTAGGCTTCTAAAATGTTGTAGTCTGGCATCGGGTTTTAAAGCTTGACAATGAATAACCAAAAAACAAAACCTGCAACAAAGCACCATATAAAATAGAAACAAGTAGGCCTATTACATCAACATTTGAGCAGTAGCCTAGGCTGGCTACTCAACTACAATACACTTTGAGTGCACCATACAGCAATGCTGCGTTCAACCACACCGGTGATCCATTCAGTGCAAAACAATTAAAAACATGTTTTAAGTTGACATTTTACAACAACCTATAGCTACGTTTTTGCTATTTGGAGTTGTTAAATACTTTTTGATTGGGGTTACAGGATATTATGCACATCTGCAAGCTTAGCAGCAAAGGCTGGAAAAATATTTTGTTTTAATATGTTAAAATGCTATATACAGCGTCCTATGTACATAAATGGACATTATAAAAGGACATCTTTTTTCAAATAAAACAATGGCCAGTTTGGGTCGCAGTAGCGCTTTTTAAGAAGGTTTAAGGTTTAAGAAGGTGTATCTAAATATGCAATGTCTGGCCCATGAATTTGTTGTGTTTTTTCAATATGGCCCATGCGCTGATTGATTTTGATACCCCTGGGCTAGCGTATCTGCTTATGTATCTAGATATTTATTTAGCATGCTAAAAACACAGAGCCTAACGTTAGCTAGATAATTACCTAGCTGCTGGGAGGATGTCATGTCATTGGAGGAGTGGGTGAGTGACTGACTTTTTCACAATTACATAATTTTTTTGTGACTACAGCTATCCAGGTAAAATTTGGTTAGCTAGCAAGCAATGTGAATTACTTTGCTATCTAGCTATGCTGAACTTGAATGACTGTTAACCACAGTTAGCATATCTCTTAGTTGTCAATTAAATGTATTTGACAACGATCAAATGGGCAGGAAGGAAAATTTCCATTCAGTTGTCAAAACGTGGGTTGGGACGAGCATGCATTGGCAGGCAAGCTGCAGAAGGACGAGCAGGCTACTGTTCCCCATCGTCTATCAGTGCAATTCTGACAGCCAACTAGCTGAAAAGGTTTAAGAACATTTATCTAATGTTCCCTGGTTAGATTTTAGCTCATCTTGCTCCTGCTAGAATTAGTTGTTGGTCCTGTTGTTGATGTGCATAGGAACCTGAGGGAGAGACCCTACCTTTTCATGGTTGTTTGATCAATAGGACTGTGAAGTTCTTAAATGAAAGAGGACTTCCATTCAGGTGTATTGTGTGGTTTTTGACAAATGCGTTCTAACGATCTAAAGTCTTGCTGTTGCTACTGCCTGTAAACACGGAGGTCAAAGTGGATGATGGCAGACCCGTGTGTCACTGCCACTTTAAGGCATTTTATGGTTAGAATCAAATTTCTAATATCACATACAAAGTATGTGTAACTTTTAAGATTCTAGTGATTATAAATACATACAAAGTTGAAACCATTGTTCAAGATGTATTAGTGTTTCAGCCATTTCCTTTGATTCTGTTGAAACCATTAAGGAGTACTGTAGGCTCAAACTGGACAGAGGATACCCTTTGGTGTATAAACTAGAGAATGATCTGATGAGTTTGTCAAAATGAATTTGTTTTAGAGCGAGACACTCAAGACCTTTAGCTATCACAACGGCAGTTAACATTTCTAGAGACAGACAGTGCCCGATGTTTCATTATACAGCAGCGTACTCAAGGCAGTACTTGACATTTTAGAAACACTTAATTTACTATTTAAGAGTTAAACCTTTAAACTTGTAGGGATAAGACAAAGCTGTGGCTGCTCTAAAGGTTACTCAAAACGGGCCAAATCATAGCCATATATTTTGAGAGTTAGTACATTGAGGTTTCTGCGTTATGATGAATTTGCAGCCATCTTAACTCCCTATGTGCAATATTGACCATTTCTAATTTTAAACAATGCTATGTACAAGATTCCAAATGATTGTCATGAATTTAATAAATGGAATGCTCAAAGGCACAGGTTCCTTCTAAAAGTTTGCCCAACTCTCTAAACATATGACTCTGGGCCGGATATAGGAGAGCATTTGAAGAGGACTTTGAAAGCCTGAAGCTCTAATTTTATTTCCGCAGAACCACAGGGTGACTTGAAAAGGTTGCAGAGGAAGTCAAAGTAATGTTATTAAATACTTTTATTTAAAAACATTTTTTGTGTGTATCAATGCCTTTTCGAATAGAGATTCTCCATTCAAGCTTCTCTTGTGGGTCATTTCAGATGTGTAAATCCATTCAGCTGTATTGCCATTTTCACATCATGCTTTAATGAGCTAGGAGATTATGCCATTAACCACAGAGTTGATGTCATCCTGCTCTTTCATCCCGGGTGTAAAGCTACAAAGAAACAAAACAATTACCACTTTAACGAAACATATTTTTTAAAAGCCTGGATTGAAAAATGGTCAGTTAAACAGAGGGGGCCTGAGGAAAAATAGTTCCTGTTTGGTTGTGTAGTTCAGACGCTTCACACCCTCTCCTCATGAGCCGGCTCTTTAGCTACAGTATTAACTCTGTGGGAAACTTTGCCATAGTCTTGATTAGTAATGCAAAGGTAGCAGACCAATTTAGAGAAAATAAATGCACGGCAGATGCTAGACTTTGGGTTTGAACGTTTCCCAGTGTGTCAGCAACAAATAAGTTATTTTGGACAACTTTCAAAATTCCAACATAACACGACCCAAGCACAGATGTGTTGAATCCCCCGATGTGAATGAATTGATATCAGTTTTATATTTCTATGGTCGGAGGCTCCATCTTCTTCCCCGCCATTGAGTCACTCACTCATATTAATTTGAAGCGCTAACTAACAAAATGTCCCACCATCTGCTGGCTGTATCGTGGCCGGGGCGGACAGCAGGGTGGACAGCGGGGCGGACAGCGGAGCACAGCAGGCATGTGTGGTATGAGTCCAGCTCCTTGTGAACCACGGCCCAAGCGGATGATGGAAACGTCTGCAGATGGGGCCCTTTACTGGGCCTCTTGGAGGGAGGAATTGCAGTCAATTAGACACCTTTCACAAGCCATTACTGATTTCATACATAATCGGAAGGAACTCATTAAACATGAAAGTGTCTGAAGCCGACAGCCCATGCCAGATATTAAACTTTTGCCACTCTGTTAAACTCAGTGACTGCATGGAGGAAAATGAGGCACTTGCTTTTAGACATGACCATAAGCGGGCAGGCTTCTGCTTCAGCCCCATTACGATGTTCTCCACAGGTACAGGATTTCACAGCCATGCAGTATTATGTACCTGCCAATCATTGTCTGACAGTGCTCTGAAGCAGAGCATGTACTGCAGGCCACAGTCCTGGCCATGCAGCAACAAACACAAGCTTGTTGTTGACAACTTGAATGGAGCAAGGGGTTTGCAGTGTGACACATCATATGGCAAATCAGCTAAGGCCATGTGCATGGCTCTCGTAATTCATTGCTAATACTCTATGAAGCCATGTCCACCAATGACTAAGTCCATAGTGAATGCTATGCTATTATAAACAGCACTGTTAAGTATAATAGCTCTTAATTGTCTGTCTAATTTACAAATCCACTTAGGTATTTTATATCTTTTAATTTAAACAATTATTGAAAATATTATTACTTAATTACCACTTTTAACCTCAGTACAATGTCGCCTGGAATGGAATTATCCACACAAGTAAAGTTAAGTGACCTCTATTAAAGTCCTGTAATGGGCTTTCTAAACGTGCAGCAAGGAAATCGCTCTACTTAGGCTCACTCTTAAAGCCTACGTGTGTGTGTGTGTGTGTGTGTGTGTGTGTGTGTGTGTGTGTGTGTGTGTGTGTGTGTGTGTGTGTGTGTGTGTGTGTGTGTGTGTGTGTGTGTGTGTGTGTGTGTGTGTGTGTGTGTGTGTGTGTGTGTGTGTGTGTGTGTGTGTGTGTGTGTGTGTGTGCGTACCATGGACATCATGTGTATTTATTTTCCCAAATGACCTACTTTGTCACCTGCCAAAACTATCAGGACCACGTTTGATCTTATTTTCAAACATTTAGCTTGGGATCTTTGAGTGCCAAATGATCATTCCTCTTTTGTTTTTCTGATGTTGCCCTCTGACCTTGGTAAGGCTTGCATAACATTGACCCAGGGTCAATACCATACATATGGATGAACTTTATACATTTAAAATAATTGGGAGGAGGGGGAGGTATTTAATAGTTGTATTCACTGCATTTTCACAGTGATTGGTCCGGACTGCTCCCTTAAGGCGAAATGCTAATTAGTTTTCTCAAACAGCAGTCAATGAATTAATCTGGCGCCCTGGATGGGGACAGAGCGCTCTCAGAAGGGATGGGGCTGCTTAGTTGAAAACTGTAATAATGGGAAGCATATTCTGTGCATTTCAAATAATGAAATGTGAACTCTTTATTCACAGTGCTTTACCTCCCAGCTTTAGTCTATCTTGCAAAAAACAACTGTCGATTTAACATATTTATTCTGTTTTTATTTCATCACTTGGCATTAGAGGGGTCCCCAGTCATTTTGAATAGCAGGCAGGGAATAATGTCATAAACAAGGTGTTTAGAGATACTGTAGATGACTGTCATATTGTTGACAGCAGTCTGCAGGAACATATTCTCTCTATTTGATGGAGTAGCAACATCTCTATTGTCCAATATTTTCTTTTTGGTGTCTCTCTGGATCACAAATGATACAAAATCTATTTAGGTAAATTTAATTTTGTTGCAAAATCTAGCCGACACTAAACTTTGAATTCATACAAGACTGAGACAAGGAGGAATGTTGAAGTGTTCTATGTATTGTTCTCATTCACACACATACACACATGTGCACTCATCCCACTGTTGCATGTTCTAGGTGGCTGAATTATGGTCAGTAAAATAGGTGTGGGTCAGTAAAATAGGTGTGGGTCGGTATAGTAGGTGTGGGTCGGTATAATAGGTGTGGGTCGGTATAATAGGTGTGGGTCGGTATAATAGGTGTGGGTCGGCATAATAGGTGTGGGTCAGTATAGTAGGTGAGGGTCAGTATAATATGTGGAGCTTTTCTATCAGTGAGATTGTAAAATGGCAGTCTGGGTATTGTGCACACTGCAAAAAGGGAAATGGCTCAAAATCTGTAGGACCTGTAGGACATAGACATGACTTTCAGGGCGAAGGCCGCATTTGGATTCAACATCTCCTTGGAGCCGCCAGGGGAAAACTGAGTACAGGATGGGTGTACGCGTGGGAGGTACCAAACACGTTTAGCCAAGGCATAAAGCCATGAGCAGGGAGGTTTTGTAGTAGAGGATCTTCAGATCCACCAACTCAAGAGGCTCAAATGGGGCCTCACAAAGTGCCTCCAAAGCCAGTCCCATGTGGGTGCAGTAGGTTTAGAGACCCGTCTGAGACGAAGTACACTTTTCAGGAACCACACCACCAGGGGGTAAGCCCCCGGTTCCTTCAATTCTCACATGGCATGATGAGACACAGGCCATGTAAACTTTTAATGTGGGGAATGCTTGAAAAGCTCCCGTAGAAACATAAGGATATCCCTCACAAAGAACTGAAAAGGAACCAGTCCTTTATCTTGACACCAGAGCTCAAACGCTTGCCACTAATACGCTGTGAACGGATCAGCTTGTCCAAAGCACCCTAACACAGGCAGGAGGCATAAAATGAACAGACCAGAGGCAGTGGTTGGGGTTCCTTTTCTTTTGTATCGTTTACTAAATGGGTCTTCTTTCGCCTGACAAAATAACTCCAGTACAGGGAAGTCCAGCGCTGAAACACCAGCGTAACAAAACAAATAAACATAAACTAAGCCGTTGACCAAAAGGCTGTGGCCAAAAATGGAAAGCAAAACAACAAATGGATACTCCTGTCTTAGACTATCGTCTACACATAACAGTTACAGGAGGAATGCTTCTCTACCTAAAACATGTCATGATTAACATAGTCACAGAAGCTTTCTCTGAAGTAGGAAAAACCAACGTCTCTACTCCCAATCCTCCCCCAGCTTCTCTTCTGGCACACCTATAGAAAGACACGAAGCAATTAGTGGGCCCAGCAGTGTACTAATTGGCTTTACACTGAGTACCAATCCCCTGAGGAGGGTGCTGTCATGTCATCTTCCTCCAGCTGGTCACTGAACTCTACCTTCCCTCCCAAGATCGACCCAGAGGGGCGTGCACCAGACGAGACCCCGGGTCTCGACGGGATAGCGCATCTGCATTGCCGTGTGCTCTCCCTGATCGGTGAACCACCCGGAAATTAAAGGGTTGGAGCAACAGGAACCATGTTGTTATTCGACCGTTCGGGTCTCACTTACCCGCCATCCACTGGAGGGGCGCATGATCCGTGATCTTAGGTATTCCAGGGCCCACTTAATTGCTAGTGCCTCCCTCTCTATCATTGCATACTTCCGTTCCCTGTCGGACAGCTTGCAGCTTATGTATAGGACGGGACGTTCCTCCGCATCGTCCCCTTGGGACAGAACAGCCCCCAAGCCGGTGCTGGAGGCGTCGGTGTGGACAGTGAAGGGCTGCTGGAAATCTGGGGCTCTCAACACCCGCTCAGAGCAGAGTGTGTCTTTGAGGTGGAGGAACGACCACCTCAGCTTTCTATGTCCATACCACACTCACGGGCCCCTCTTCTTTATCATGTAGGGTGGCGATGGTGGCATAGCTTGGGATTTTCCGAAACTGCTTGATCAGCTCATTGACCCTCAGGACGGGGTAGGCGTTGGACCTGGAGATGGCGTTGAGGGCTCTGAAATCATTGCAGAAACGAATAGACCCATCGGGTTTCAGCATCACTAGGATTGGGCTGGACCATTGGACCTTCTTCCCTGGCTCAGTGGCTATGCAATGGCAGAGCAAGGAGGTCTGCCCCGGAAGAGGGGGAAGACTCGTTAGTTCTGGTGGACAAACTTTAAGGTCTCGTGTCTGCTGAGCCGTAAGAGGGGTGCCAAAAGGCACCTTTTTTGGCGGATGTTCCTCTCGGTCTGCCTTAAGTCTCATCATCACCTGTGCCTCTCGTTCCACATAGGCTTTCAACAGGTTGATGTGGTATATCTGCTGAGGGTGCCATCGTCCAGGGCTGACTCACCCTGTAGTTGACCGGGGAGACTTGCTCTGTCACCACATATGGGCCCTGACACTGAGCCAGGAGCCTGTGTTCCGGCGTGGGGATGAAGAGGAGTACCTTATCTCCTGAGTGGAACTGTCGAGGCTGGGCCGTTCTACTGTATGCCCGGGCTTGGATTTCCTGCAGGGTCCCGGTTTTGGGCGGTTCCAAATTGGTCCATTATTTCTTCCGACAGGGTGAATGTTGGGGCGAGGGAGGGGGAGCTCCTGGTCGGGATCGGATGACTCCGTGCCAAAGCCCCTCCAGGTGCTCTCCCTCTGACTCCTTAAACAGCTGGCGTAACCACTCCCTCTGGAGCTCGTCAACTTGACTCAGGACGGGGGTCTGGTTAGATCCAGCTCCTGCCAAATCACTCTCGAACCCCCTCCAGGTGTCTTCCTCTGTGGTCTCCTGAAACAAGTGCCTCAGACGGTAATTGGGAGAGTCTCCTTCCCCCTTGGTCTGACGAGGAATCCCGGTTGCTCTGCCATGCCTCCTTAGCTTAATCTCGTCCCTTCCCCTGTGCTGTGCACCACCAAGGGTGTCTCCGGGTGGGCTCTGAGTGCACCAACCAGTGTTTGGAGATTAGAGTTGTTCGGTCTCTGTACTCTATCAGGGCCACTCCCTCGGCCTGTCTTCCTCCACAAATGCTCGAACAGGGGGTAGTCCCACCCCAGTAGCACCGGTACCTTAATTTGGGGAACAAACCCGACGATCAAGGTGGTCTTCCCGGCAGGGGTATGGAAGCTGACTCGTGCTGTGGGGTAGCGTTTGGTGTCCCCGTGGATGCAGGCTATGGCGCTTTCCGCCTCAAGACAGGGCGTGTTGGCCAGGACCTCCTCCCGTACCAAAGACACCATGCTTCCTGAATCCAAGAAGGCCTCCCAGTCCTGTGGCGTGGGACATACCACCTGGTCACAGGGAGTAGCTGATGATTCAGTGGGCATAGAGATGTCTACACTGGGGCAGTGTCTTGCCATATGACCATACAGTGGTTCCTCCTTTAAAAGTTGTGAGCTTGAGGACAAACAATAGAAGATAATGTCAATAGAAGATACTGTATGTGATGCAGACACCTATCGGTGTGTACCTGAAACATTTAGAGGGCTATGTGTCTCTCCACTTGGTTATTGCAAGGCTAACCCCCAGGAAAATCATGACTTGGCAGCAACAGATAGTCCAGTGAAAATGGCTGTGTTTGTGTGGTTTAAATCAGAAAATTAGCCGCTGCCATCTTAAGGGTTTTTTAATTAATGCATGTGAGACATTCAGAGATGAAGGGAGAAAAAGAACACAGAACAGTTTAATTACCTCTGGTTATGGACACTTTTGCTATAAAGCGTCCACGTCCTGGGAAAGGAATGAGACTGGAACAACAATATGTTGCAAGTTGGGGGGGGGGGGGGAATAATAGCTGAACAACCTTTACTAAAGAATAGTCTAATAGCCGAGCTAAGTGTGGAAAAAAAACTATCATAGACCAGATTTACCCTAATGACCAAGGGGTAGCTTGCTACTCAATGCAATAAAGTAATGACTTTTCAAATAAGTTACCTACACGTTATGTTGGCTGACAATTTGTTAGCTACGCTGTCCATATGAACATAATAGCATATAATTATGTACAGGTATGTTAGCTAGCTACCTAACGTTAGTAGTTATACATCAAACTTGCCAGTATATTAGCTATAGGCTATCTTACTACCCAACGTTTATTGACTTGATTATTTCCGTCATTCTTTGCTTAGCTAAATGGTATAGTCCTTTTGCTTTCACACGGATATTCGGGTGCCTTTGTAAATTCGCTCTGGCTAGCTATAGGCTGGACAATAGAACGAGTCAAAATTCACCCAAAGCTGAAAAATGACTTAAGAACGTTGGCTAAACTGGAACACTAGCAAGAGCCCATAGCAAATGAATGGAATCGAACTTTCGCAGAGCCTGTTTTGACTGGAGTGATGCTTATAATTCCATTTAGCCTAATTAATAAAACTAATGTATCCCTTTTTATTTTACCACTACAATCTGTTCTTCGGACAAAACTGGAAAAAAACTACTTGTGTAGAAAGTAAACATCCGCACCTCGATGGTTTCAGCTGTACTGATGTCTGCATAATGAGAAAGTAGGGGGGGAATTCTGAATATTTCTGGTCTAGCGATCGATGACAAACGAGCTAGCTGCCCAGGTTTACATAATTAGAAAGAGGAGATTCTCCTGATTAAAATGGCGTCCGACTTGAAAAAATCGAAATATACACATTGCGAGATATTTGGCGAAATAGACAAACATGCCTATATTTCCCCAATACTAAACAATGGGAAGACCGCAGAGTTAAAAAATTATTTTTGTTGTTGTTTACATTTTAACTATAAAACAACGTGAGCAGGTCTCATTGCCAACAATAGCATAGCAAGCATTGTGACATTGAACAATAAGCTGGGAATAGAACGTTCGGAAGGCGAGTTGGTGCCACGGTGCTCAATAGAACTAATAGGAACTGGCAGGGTGAAAAATGCACTAACATAAGGCCTGTTTTCGCAATTACTTCAAAACGATGGCAAGCAGCTGGGAAATACGGTCATATTTTGAAACTGGACTCCACGGTGGATGCAATGAACTAGTTTTTTTTTCAGAAAAGAACGTTGTTAAAAATGTAATGTGTCCAGCCTACTATCTACACGGATTTCAGAGCACTCTCGTCTGAGTGTACCAGAGCGCAATATAATTAATTTATGAGTGCTCAACACCCGTTGAGTATGGCCGGTGTCAATAAACGCCGGAAAAAAGCGTTATTAAATTGTTTCCAGCAGCACATTTACAGTCACCAACGCTCTGGTTATTAACATGAAAACTGCCTTACCAGCTCTGCTAGGGTGAGTAAAATGGTCAGAGTGTCTGGAAGTAGCTAGCAAGCTTGCCAACGTTAACTTGGGTGCTTGACTGCCGTTGTAAGGCCAGAACGTGCAAATCAACCCTACTCCTCAGACCGAAATGGACTGAATTTACAAAACTGACAATCTGACAATGCTCTGAATTCATGAGCGTCATGTTGTACAGCGCCATATTTTCTGTTCCATCCTAATGGAAACCCAGAGGGTTTTTCATTTTTCATGGACTAGAAACAACATAATATTAATCAAATGAATTAAGCAAGTAACGTTACCAGTCAAAAGTTTGGACACACCTACTCATTCCAGGATTTCTTTATTTTTACTATTTTCTACATTGTAGAATAATAGTGAAGACATCACAACTATGAAATAACACCGGTCTCCCGCATGCCCTGCATTCTGTAGTACAGACATGGCCTGCTCTCCCTTATGTAAGGAATTAGGCACTTTCCCATGTTTACTACAGTATGCATTGTAGACTGCACAGTAGGCTAATAAACAAATAAACACATTTCTTTAATAACATTTTGATAAAAAAATACTCTTTCAAAATGCAGATGTTGATTTAGTTATAGATCCATAACGAATTACTATGGGAATAAATATCACTGATTTACAGAAATATTGGAACAAAGTTGTCAAATGAAGGCAAACAATTTAGAATCCTCCAATCCTGTAACCTACTCCTGACGGTCATGTTGTACATCGCCATATTTTCCATTCCATCCTAACAGAAACCCTGGAGGTTTAATTTTTCGTTTTGCTCTGAATAGAAACACCATAATAATTATCAAATTAAAATCAATCCCATATACTATGTTATTACAAAAAAGGTTTTAAATTCTCTGGTAATGCCAATACGGAAAACTATCAAATGCTTCTCAAAGATGCCCCCTGGTGGTCAAACTAGCAATAATTTGCAGTAACATAAAAGATGGGTAAGAATTAAATGACGTGCCACAAAATGCTGCAAGGTGTGCCGAAGTATGATGCAACTTGTAAGTGTTGCACTTGAAACACTGTATAGGGCCCTGATGCATGGCCTTACTTAGTCTTGACTATGGGGCTAGGTAATAGCTTGGCCTTGTCGACCCTCCTGCTATCCATGGCACGTACCACAGGGGTGGTCTTCTCGCCCCTGCTAAGGGCAGCAAGGCTTATAGTAGACAAGTATAACTCAATGCACTGGACTAGGTGGTCAACTGTAACTGGATTTGCCTGACCGACTATCCTCTCCTTGTTGACGGGTAATATCCTCAAACACTTGTCTATGACCAGATTGTCTAACATTTCGGCAGTGGTTTTAGTGGGGCATAGCCACCCCCTTACCAGACGGATACGTTTTTTTTAATTAAATGTCCAAAGCATACAATATACTGCAGTGAAGCCGCTCAACAACTACACCACACCAGTCATCAAACAGACTCCCATCCAGGGTCAATGCCCTGCCCAAAGGCACATTGACAGATCTCCCACCAGGCCAAAAAACGTGAACCTGAACCCTCCAAGATCTCCCCCCACAGTTCCCCAAAAGCTGTCCCTCAACCATCTGAGACCACTTCCACAGCCTCCCCCCCCAAGAAGAACAAATTAAATAAAAATACAATTAATTCCATTCCCCACCCCCAAGAACCCCCCAATGCACCAACAACAAATAAAATTAACTAAAGAGAAAAAAGAAAGACAGAAGAAAACAGCAAACAACCATGCAAAAAAGTGAGCGAGTGAGCCAAGGTGAGCCAAGGTTAGGAGGGAGAGAGACAGTCTCTTCCCTTCTGTTGATGCACGCCACCACTGACATATTTGACCCGTTTCAGGAATCTAGGCGAATGTAGTCACTACTTCACAGGAGAGGTATTTGAACTTTTAAAAAAAAGCTTTGATCAAAATGCATTTTTGGGCAGAAATGCATTCTAGAGCATGTGAACTTTCATATGCTTTAATTACGAACTTGTATTCCATCCGTAAATACAAATAAAATTGTTAGATTACGAGCCTAGTTGGTTTAGCCACAGAAAAAGTCAGGAACCTTCCCACTAGCCATGATTGGCTGAGATAATGGATGGGCTGGACATGCCGGGAGATGAGTTTGGATTGGTCTGCCATGTAGAATGCTTCTGTCTGTAACGTGAGCTGTTCAGTATATATTGATAGTGCTTTCTACTGTGACATTTTTGAAAGATATAACGTTAGCCATCGAGAACTACAAAAGTTTTGCTACTTTTCTCAACAACATTGATGCCCTGATTTTAGGAGGCGCTATTGACAGATCAGTTGGAAAAAGTGATGGGCTACTTTCTGGTCAGTGTGAACCGGAATGACTTGACACAATGCTGGCTAAACAAACAAAACAAAGTTAAATGTTTCCAGTCTTGAAGAATTCATCCATGTATAAGAGCCTAGCTACATTTTCAGTTATTGCAAGTTTCTAGTTTTGTCAGAAAGTCATTTTCATTGCAAGTTAAAGCGTACCGTTCGCTAGCAAGCAAACGTTACTGTCGCTGGCTCGCTAGCTAACGTCACGCGTAAGATCTGTGTAGTAATATTTTTCAAATCAGAAACCATTTGAATTGCTAGTTATAGCCTAATGTTAGCTAGCTAACATTACACCTATTTGGTTAGCTCTTTAGCTACCTGCAGATGTATGTGTGTGACTGAGACCCTACGTGAAAGGTGCTGTTGGAGTCACTCAACAAAAATCCTAGCTTACATGTCAGCAACACAAAAGTTCAGCAGAGTTTGGTGTAAAATATGAAAGATTTTCCAGTTTGCCATTACATACTGCAGCAGGTTGGTTAGTTCTTTAGCTACCTGTAGATTTCTACTACAGCTATGACAATGTTTGTATTGGTAGTAGTATGGGTTGGTATTATTCCGTTTCATTGTTTAGCTAGCTAGCTAGTTAGGTTGTTACATGTTTAAACAAAAGACTCCACTTCGCCAGACATGACCCATCATATTAGCTAGGTGTGTCTGGGGGTGATTAAGGCCATCTATTGTATTTCATGAACATGTGTACATGTCTAGACAATAGTGACCCATCCACTTATCTAGATATGGCTGGGGGTGGTAATGGCATTTCCTTCACGTGACCCATCAATTTAGACAATTGTGTCAGGTAAGCGTCATCTAATATTTTAAAAATATATTTTATCTGGACACTTTCTGTTTTTGATATTGCTACTATACAAGTAACCATTTCACTGTAGCATTTACACCTTCTCTATCCTGTGCATGTGACAAATAAACAGATTTGATTTTATATGTGTGTGTTTACCAGAGACAGTAATGTGAAGAACAACATGACCTGCACCAAAGTCTGATGAGGATACAGGCCAATGACTAGATAAAGTGTAGTTTTACCTGGAGTTTTTTTCTTATTGTCCTTATTATTCTTACTTTTGTCACTTTTAGTCTTGAAATCTTTGGTTGTTTACTAAACTGCTCACTTTGTTTAGGACATGGCCTCTCATGTGAATCTTTAAGGAAATGGGTGAGTCTAAGGCTTAAGAGAGTGTGAACGATGCTGAATGGGTGGACAAAGTAAAGCTCTCCAGTAAGTTCATTCAAGAGCCATTTTCCCAAAAGTGGGGTTACCCAAGTTTATTGACCAAAGCAGAATAACTTTCCCATTGTTTCTCAACTGCAGTGTATGATATACCATTTTCTAGCTCTGAGTCTCTACTTTAATCCAATGTAAAAAAAAAAAAAATTAAAAACACAATTTCAAATGTTGCTAAAAAGACCGATTAGAGGCTGTCAGTCACATATTGTTGATTCTGACCACCAGAAGCCAACCCAACAAAAACAGGGGGAAGCGCTTGATACTCGGGGTAACATCCCCATGGGGGGATGCATCTGTCATGATCATTTTGCGGGATACAACTCAGCCCATGGGAGCCCCCTGAGGGTCCCACCACTGAGCCATGGCACGTAGGCCTGACAGGGACACCCAATGCGACCGGCTTAGGCTGCGAGATGCGTCCAGGTGAGTGGCTAGCACCAACAATAGCCCTACTGGAATGACTTCCATCATGGAAGACATCATCCCCAGTAGGCCTAGGTAGGCACTGACGAAAATGCACTCTGTGACCCAGCCAAAATGTGGCTATGCAGAGCCAAACCCCAGATACCCTCTGTGGTTTTAGAAAAGCGTGATACGCGTGTCTAGCTTGAGACACAGAAACAGAATGCGATGAGATGGAGCCAGACAGCTCTTTTTCTGATTTCTTATGAAGCCTAAAGACTGAATATGGGACAGTAGCATGGATGTGTGTAACACTGCTTACCATGGGAGTACTGATGTCACAATGACAATTACATGAAGTTGATGCAAAGAGTCAATATCTGCAGTGTTGACCCTTCTTTTTCAAGACCTCTGGAATCCGCCCTGGCATGCTGTCAATTAACTTCTGGGCCACATCCTGACTGACGGCAACACAGTCTTGCATAATAATGCTTGGAATTTTTCAGAATTTGTGGGTTTTTGTTTGTACACTCACCTCTTGGGGATTGACCACAAGTTCTCAACGGGATTAAGGTCTGGGGAGTTTCCAGGCCATGGAGGCAAAATATTGATGGTTTGTTCGTTGAGCCACTTAGTTATCACTTTTGCCTTATGGCAAGGTGTTCCATCATGCTGGAAAAGGCATTGTTCGTCACCAAACTGTTCCTGGATGGTTGGGAGAAGTTGCTCTCGGAGGATGTGTTGGTACCATTCTTTATTCATGCCTGTGTTCTTAGGCAAAATTGTGAGTGAGCCCATTCCCTTGGCTGAGAAGCAACCCCACACATGAATGGTCTCAGGATGCTTTACTGTTGGCATGACACAGGACTGATGGTAGCGCTCACCTTGTCTTGTCACATTTGCTCCGACCACCCAATCTCTGCTTCTTTCACCTCGGTCCCAGCCATGGTACCGGTGTCCGGGAAAGGAAAGTCGCCATTTGTAATTCCAAGCTTCCTTAAGAATGCTACATGTCTTTCCATGGAGTTTGTAGGCAGTATGTGGCAATGTGCACACGGACTGATTTGAGCGAGGGCTGCCTGAGCGTACTCCAAGCCCAAAGAAACTACACATAAAACTAGTTTTCCAAGTTTGTTTTAGTAGTGTGCATCATTCCTGTTCACACCGAGGTGAAAAGCGTAATAATTGAAGGAATGAATCCGAGACTCACACTTATCACCTGTGGAAGGCGGGGCTTCCAGCGAGGCGCAGATTTCGCCTTGTCAGGCGTGATTGTAGATCTTTCAACCAAAGTCGCAAGAGTGTAATATGTTCTACCGAAGTTGACTGACTCAAAGGGAACCCTTGGTTTGTCTGAGTCAAGAAACTGTCTAGTTGCTGCACAACTGTCTGTTGCTAAGAAACATGCTGCTTACAGTAACTGTCGACTTGCTATTTTGTGCCAAAAACTATTGTTGTAAATCCTGTTTGTAACTTTGCCCTGGAGACCGTATAACAGATTTGAGAGTGATGGATATTCATTGCATAGTCATGGATATTAAACTACAAGAGGTTTCATTTGCAGAACATCCCTGCAGATGGCTATTTGCCATGTAGGCTATATGCCTTACTTTTATCTGCATTACTTCAGTTGTACTGCCAGTTGGCATAATAATACAGATATAGGGTCTTAATTTGATCACCCTGTTGTAGGATACATTTTCTGCAATGCAGGATATTTTTTACTTTTAGGTTTAAAAAGGCTTCTGAAGTTTGTAATTTTCACTTTGAAAATGTCAGATTATTTTCCTGCTATAGAAAACTGGCTCAAATTAAGATCCTACATCTGTATTCTGTGATGTCTTTAAAAATAGTGGGTGTTTAACCAAAGGAGTGAGACCAAGGGAGGAAGTCCAGGGCAGTTTGCGAATGTGACCATTTTCTCTGCGCTTCTTCATTTGCTTTCTGCTGGGGAACAACAGTATACCCACCAGACCTGTCAGCTGCAACACAGATTCCACCAGAGCTGTCAGCTGCAACACAGATCCCAACAGACCTGTCAGCTGCAACACAGATCCCAACAGACCTGTCAGCTGCAACACAGATCCCAACAGACTTGTCAGCTGCAACAGATACCAACCGACCTGTCAGCTGCAACACAGATCCCAACAGACCTGTCAGCTGCAACACAGATTCCACCAGACCTGTCAGCTGCAACACAGATCCCACCAGACCTGTCAGCTGCAACACAGATTCCAACAGACTTGTCAGCTGCAACAGATACCAACCGACCTGTCAGCTGCAACACAGATCCCAACAGACCTGTCAGCTGCAACACAGATTCCACCAGACCTGTCAGCTGCAACACAGATCCCACCAGACCTGTCAGCTGCAACACAGATTCCACCAGACCTGTCAGCTACAACACAGATTCCACCAGACCTGTCAGCTGCAACACAGATTCCACCAGACCTGTCAGCTGCAACACAGATCCCAGCAGACCTGTCAGCTGCAACACAGATTCCAACAGACCTGTCAGCTGCAACACAGATCCCAACAGACCTGTCAGCTGCAACACAGATTCCACCAGACCTGTCAGCTGCAACACAGATTCCACCAGACCTGTCAGCTGCAACACAGATTCCACCAGACCTGTCAGCTGCAACACAGATCCCAGCAGACCTGTCAGCTGCAACACAGATTCCAACAGACCTGTCAGCTGCAACACAGATCCCAACAGACCTGTCAGCTGCAACACAGATCCCAACAGACCTGTCAGCTGCAACACAGATCCCAACAGACCTGTCAGCTGCAACACAGAGCCTTCATTCAACACTGTTTCATCTTCTCATCCGCCAGGGGTGACTCAGAGTGCACTGTCGTTCATTTATTAATTACTTCAATTTTCTCACTCTCATTTCGATACGTCAAGAAATTCCAAACTCATCCTGAAATCACTCACTTGAGTTCAATATAATTTATAATACATGATCCCTATTAAAGAGTGCCATCAAACACTCACAGGTTGGATCAAGCTGTTGTGAAATATTGAACCACAGTAATAATTCATATAGTTAATGTTGTGAAATATTGAACCACAGAAATAATTCATACAGTTGATGTTGTGAAACATGGAACTACAGTAATAATCCATGCACTTGATGTTGTGAAACATGGAACTACAGTGATAATCCATACAGTTGATGTTGTGAAACATGGAACTACAGTAATAATACATACAGTTGATGTAATAATACATACAGTTGATGTAATAATCCATACAGTTGATTTTGTGAAATATGGAACTACAGTGATAATCCATACAGTTGATGTTGTGAAACATGGAACTACAGTAATAATCCATACAGTTGATGTAATAATCCATACAGTTGATGTTGTGAAACATGGAACTACAGTAATAATCCATACAGTTGATGCAATAAACCACACAGTTGATGTAATAATCCATACAGTTGATGTTGTGAAATATGGAACTACAGTAATAATACATACAGTTGATGTAATAATCCATACAATTGATGTTGTGAAACATGGAACCACAGTAATAATCCATACAGTTGATGTTGTGAAATATGGAATTACAGTAATAATCCATACAGTTGATGCAATAAACCATACAGTTGATGTAATAATCCATACAGTTGATGTTGTGAAACATGGAACCACAGTAATAATCCATACAGTTGATGTTGTGAAATATGGAATTACAGTAATAATCCATACAGTTGATGTAATAATCCATACAGTTGATTTTGTGAAATTTGGAACTACAGTAATAATCCATACAGTTGATGTTGTGAAACATGGAACTACAGCAATAATCCATACAGTTGATGTAATAATCCATACAGTTGATGTTGTGAAACATGGAACTACAGTAATAATCCATACAGTTGATGTAATAATCCATACAGTTGATTTTGTGAAATTTGGAACTACAGTAATAATCCATACAGTTGATGTTGTGAAACATGGAACTACAGTAATAATTCATACAGTTGATGTAATAATCCATACAGTTGATGTAATAATCCATACAGTTGATGTTGTGAAACATGGAACTACAGTAATAATTCATACAGTTGATGTTGTGAAACATGGAACTACAGTAATAATCCATGCACTTGATGTTGTGAAACAAGGAATTACAGTAATAATCCATACAGTTGATGTAATAATCCATACAGTTGATTTTGTGAAATATGGAACTACAGTGATAATCCATACAGTTGATGTTGTGAAATATGGAACTACAGTAATAATACATACAGTTGATGTAATAATACATACAGTTGATGTAATAATCCATACAATTGATGTTGTGAAACATGGAACCACAGTAATAATCCATACAGTTGATGTTGTGAAATATGGAATTACAGTAATAATCCATACAGTTGATGTAATTGGTTGGTGTTGTAATCAGAACAATTTAGTCCTTTGGTTGGTGTTGAAATCAGAACAATTTAGTCCTTTGGTTGGTGTTGTAATCAGAACAATTTAGCCCTTTGGTTGGTGTTGTAATCAGAACAATTTAGTCCTTTGGTTGGTGTTGTAATCAGAACAATTTAGCCCTTTGGTTGGTGTTGTAATCAGAACAATTTAGTCCTTTGGTTGGTGTTGTAATCAGAACAATTTATTCCTTTGGTTGGTGTTGTAATCAGAACAATGGCAAATCTAATGTGGCAATTTACCCCACACATTATATGAAAGGAAATCTATTATGTTATTAGTTTCCTATCCAACAGTATCTGGTATGGTAATTTATTATCAAGATCAGGGGTAAAATATATGTCCATACATGAAATGTTTAAATAAATCAAGTCAGTCTGGAGTTATTTTTGCCAGAAGGGCGTGGGCCGGAATCAAACGGTATGCCTATACACTGAGTATACCAAACATTAGAACACCTTTTGCCCTCAGAACAGCCTCAATTCGTCGAGGCATGGACTCTACAAGGGGTGGAAAGCATTCCACAGGGATGCTGGTCCATGTTGACTCCAATGCTTCCCACAGTTGTGTCAAGTTGGCTGGATGTCCTTTGGGTGATCGACCATTCTTGATACACACAGGAAACTGTTGAGCGTGGAAAAACCCAGCAGCTTTACAGTTCTTGACACAAACCGGTGTGCCTGGTACCTACTACCATACCTCGTTAAAAGCCGCTTAAATCTTTTATCTCAAGGCTTAAAAATCCTTCTTTAACCTGTCTCCTCCCCTTCATTTATACTGATTTGAAGTGTATTTAACAAGTGACATCAATAAGGGATCATAGCTTTCACCTGGATTCACCTGGTCAGTCTTTGTCATGGAAAGAGCATGTGTTTTGTACACTCAGTGTATGTGTGTGCTGAAAGTAGTGGCCCTAACTGCTAAACCACCCCAGGTCACAATGGAACTCAATTATGACCTTAGGATACATTTGTATGTCATAGCCTAGAGGAGACCAGTATCAATCTTATGTTATTAAGTTATATAAAATGACGGTTGTTGATGTGTATGGCAGCATTTCAGATACATGTTTGTACATTTGAATTGTCCTATAATAGGACCTAGGCCTAGCGTTTGAGCAAGCGAGAGAGGCAATTAATTTGATAGCAAGCCCTGATCCCAATGACTCGACTGCCCCTGCATGGAGAGAAAGAGAACTGCTAATTTTCAGGGACTCTCTAGGCTTATTTGAATTTCCTGATGCAGCAGAAAGATAGTCCATGACAAAAGAGTGATCAAGTTAAGATCCGCCATCTGTAGATGTGTGGTGTTTTTTTTGGAGTGGGGTGTGTGTGTGTGTGTGCATGTTTATTTATGCATTTGCTGGATGAGGGTTGTTGCTTGTATGTGTGAGGGGATGTGAATGTGTGTGTCTATTGGTGAAGGCCTGATGGTAGGCTAGCTGGGCGTCAGATCGAGGAGCTTTAGGGGCGTGTTACTGGGAGAAGAAATTGCACCCCATCTGACAGAGCCATAAAGCTGCCATTCTGCCGCCTCAGCATGTCTGGAGAAGACGCTCACTCAATATGGTCAAGAATATTGGATCTAAAGATAAACCACCTCCTACAGCAGAAACAGCCCCGGCCATTTGCAACAGAACAGGGAGGGAGCGAGTTTGCATTGCCCTCTAGCAAAAAAATCACATCTCTCCAACCTCTGGGGGATTCCATTTCCATTTCTTATTTTGACCTGAGACAACACAACCTAGATAATGTTTTTCCATTCATGTTTCAGCAGGGCTGGATATTTACCAGAGCAGTTCAGGTTAAAAACAACAAGGCCCAGAGGCTGAGAGCTAGGCAGGTAGTCTGCTCTGGAGGCCAGGAAGAGGTCAGAATAAGTCCACTTATGTAATCACTTATACTGTAAACATGTTTTACTGTACTCTAACTACGGTATCTATTATCACTCTGCTACTGTAGAGAGCTAATGCGCTACTGTAGAGAGCTACTGTGCTACTGTAGAGAGCTACTGTGCTACTGTAACCGATCACTTTGTTATCCTTCTATCAAGAACTAGACGTGTTGATGACACTCTATTCTGTAAATACAATAACTTTGCCGTTAAGCAGGAGGGCTGTTTGAGGTGTATTGACTATTACCTGGTCCTTGGCCTCTATCGGAACTTTGATTAGAAGGAGCCAGGTCAGCCAATGAGTGTCCTCTCCTCTAATGGGACTCATTTCCCCCTATATTGGAACTGTAATGTGGTGATAACACTCTTCTAATGGCCCTGCCACTACCATCCCATTTTTCACTTAGTGGCACGCAGAACTGAGGTATTCATCTTATATTATTTTCTGACAAAAAAAAATGACTCCCGTCTGTTTACTGTGGAGAGGAGACACACTGTCATCTGCTGGCGTATTTACAGGAGCTACAGACTTGTTATGCATTCATAGTGTCTTTTTGTTTATTCTCTCTCTCTTCTTCCCCTCTTTCTTATTCTCTCTTCTCTTTCTTTCCCTCTCTCATTTTCTTTTTCTTCTCTTTCGCTCCTTTAATTTTATCTCATTCTCTCCCTCTCTCCCTCTCTCTCTCCATCGTTAGGGTATTTGTTTGATGAGGTGTGAGAAGTGCCCCTGCCCTGGCAGCCTCAGCTCATTGAGTGAGGTTGGGTTTAGGCCAGATACCCGCCCTACCCTGTCCTAAACCCTGTAAGGAAGCACACAGAACTTGTTGTGTGAAATCACACCCTCCAACACAGGGTCATTTGTTTAAATCCCATATCTATGGTTGCAGTGGTACCGCTCTAGAAGCCAGGCTTTGCAAAGGAATCTCAGGATAATGTAATGAAGATAAACCCAGGTGCCAGATAACAAGGTTAGAGTATCTATCATCTCCCATAGACACAACACCTCACAGCTTTCCAATTGGAAAAACAATACGTTGATTGATGATTTCAGTGGCCTACTGTAATAACAACTTCCCTATCATATGATACATAGCCATGTATTTGTTTGACAAAAAAATTATAATCTGAATTACATATTTGATCAGATTTGGTCAATCTGCTTATATACTGAACAAAAATATAAACGCAACATGTAAAGTGTTGGTTCTATGTTTTCATGAGCTAAAATAAAAGCTCCCAGGAATGTTCCATAAGCAATAGAAGCTTATTTCTCTCAAATTTTGTGCAGACTTTTGTTTACATCCCTGTTGGCGAGTATTTCTCCTTTGCCAAGAAAGTCCATCCACCTGACCGGTGTGGCATGTCAAGAAGGTGATGATCAACATGATCATTACACAGGTGCACCTTGTGCTTGGGACAATAAAATGCCACTCTAAAATGTACAGTTTTGTCACCAACACAGCCACAGATGTCTCAAGTTTTGAGGGAGCGGTTCATTATTTCAGATGTCCACCCTACCACCTCTCTTATGATGTCATTGTTTTTTTTTGACACAGCATATGTATTCAATCATCTGCTCCATAAAACATTGTTTCCAACATTAGAGTGAATCAAAGCGTATTCTGCCTGAGTAAGCGCAAGTGTTGGCACTAGTACCAACTTCACTCACTCTGCTATTTTAAGGGGAAATCACCACAGAAAGCACGTCCTTTGTCTAGTCAGTGAAGGATGTTGCCTAAGCAGACTGTTATTCCTATGCAGCTAATATTGTATATCTTTTTTTAATGTTCCACCTCTGTCTCATCTCCCAGCCTAAAGAGTTTAGCTGCTCTAGCTGAAGAAGACCAAATGGTCTGCAGCGTCTCCAACAGAGTCTCCATTGTCTCTGTATCTAGTGATAGGTGTGATAGGTACAGTATGCTCTGGAGGCTGAAGCAGAGTGCCAGAGGTACCAAGCCAGGTATTGGCACAGTCTTCCACCAGAACACTACTCACACTATATCTGGGCTCCGTGGAGTGGAGGGTAGCCTAGACTCCCCTAAAGGGAAAATGGGTGCTGTCCAAGTCTGTTTTTCCCCCTGTTCTAATATAACTCTTTCGTAAAGTCCATACAGAGAGAAGTAGGACCCTTCCTGTGATTACCTCCCATCTGCTCTACCCTGGTTAGTCTAGCTCTCCCCTCCACCTGGAGCCAGCTGAGGACAATCAGTCTCTATCATAATCTTTATAGCTACCGTAGTGAAAGTCAGTCTCTATCATAATGATATCATCTTTATAGCTACCGTAGTGAAAGTCAGTCTCTATCATAATGATATCATCTTTATAGCTACCGTAGTGAAAGTCAGTCCCTATCATAATGAGATCATCTTAATAGCTACCGTAGTGAAAGTCAGTCTCTATCATGATATCATCTTTATAGCTACTGTAGTGAAAGTCAGTCCCTATCATAATGATATAATCTTTATAGCTACCGTAGTGAAAGTCAGTCTCTATCATAATGATATCATCTTTATAGCTACCGTAGTGAAAGTCAGTCCCTATCATAATGATATCATCTTTATAGCTACCGTAGTGAAAGTCAGTCCCTATCATAATGAAATCATCTTTATAGCTACTGTAGTGAAAGTCAGTCTCTATCATAATGATATCATCTTTATAGCTAGGACCTTTCCCTACCAGGCTTTTATGTGGCTGGTACATAACACAGGATAAGAGTGTCTGCTGAAATGTGGAAAGGTACAAAGACATATACTGTAGATGCAGGACTGCTCTCCATCAGCCTCGATAGTTTGATGCAACATCAATGTGACCTATGTCACAGGAGTCTGGTGAGAGAAGGACGGCTCATAAAAATGTCTGTAATGGAATAGTATTTAAACATACGGAAACCATATCTTTGATGTGTTTGATACCATTCCATTTACTCCGTTCCAGCCATTACAATGAGCCCGTCCTCCCCAATGAAGGGGCCAACAGCTGCCCGTGTTATGGATGTTGTATCAGCTCCAGAGCTTCAGCTCTTCAAAGCTCTTGAGGGTAGTATCAACTCCCTCCTCAATGTATTACTTTAAAGCTGAAGTAAAGTTGGCTGCCACCAATCACATGCTACACACCAACTGAGATCAGTTTATACTTTGTTAAAATCTTTAAAAATCTCCAGTACATGTATTGTTTTAGGCTGACTCACGGTTCCCTCTTCCCTCCATCTCCAGACAGCCTATGGGCCTGTCTGGCTCTCAACAGTGGCTTCCCAGTGGACGTCTGTGTACTGCTGTGCTCCATGGGCAGGCTGAGAGATATGCCTGTCACACTGACTGACAAGACCTACCATCCCGTCAGTCTCCGCACATCAATTTCCAGTCTCCGCACAGCCATTTCCAGTCTCCGCACAGCCATCCCCAGTCTCCGCACAGCCATCCCCAGTCTCCGCACATCCATTTCCAGTCTCCGCACAGCCATCCCCAGTCTCCAACTGTAACATCCTACCACTCCAAGTCTCCAGTTTCCACACAGCCATCACCAGTCTCCACACAACCATCATCAGTCTCCACACAGCCATCACCAGTCTCCACACATCCGACCCCAGTCTCCACACATCCGTCCCCAGTCTCCACACGTCCATCCCCAGTCTCCAGCTGTAACATCCTACCACTCCGAGTCTCCAGTCTCCACACAGCCGTCCCCAGTCTCCACACAG
Organism: Oncorhynchus clarkii lewisi; assembly: GCF_045791955.1. Taxonomy (NCBI): domain Eukaryota; kingdom Metazoa; phylum Chordata; class Actinopteri; order Salmoniformes; family Salmonidae; genus Oncorhynchus; species Oncorhynchus clarkii. The sequence goes on from NC_092177.1 coordinate 21,108,081, forward strand.
CCATTCCCAGTCTCCACACAACCATCACCAGTCTCCGCACAGCCATCCCCAGTCTCTAACTGTAACATCCTACCACTCCAAGTCTCCAGTCTCCAAACAGCCATCCCCAGTCTCCACACAGCCATCCCCAGTCTCCGCAGATCCATTTCCAGTCTCCGCACAGCCATCCCCAGTCTCCAACTTTAACATCCTACCACTCCAAGTCTCCAGTCTCCACACAGCCATCCCCAGTCTCCACACAACCATCATCAGTCTCCACACAGCCATCACCAGTCTCCACACATCCGTCCCCAGTCTCCACACATCCATCCCCAGTCTCCACACGTCCATCCCCAGTCTCCAGCTGTAACATCCTACCACTCCCAGTCTCCAGTCTCCACACAGCCGTCCCCAGTCTCCACACATCCGTCCCCAGTCTCCAACTGTAACATCCTACCACTCCAAGTCTCCAGTCTCCACACAGCCATCACCAGTCTCCACACAGCCATTCCCAGTCTCCGCACATCCATTTCCAGTCTCCGCACAGCCATCCCCAGTCTCCAGCTGTAACATCCTACCACTCCCAGTCTCCAGTCTCCACACAGCCGTCCCCAGTCTCCACACATCCGTCCCCAGTCTCCAACTGTAACATCCTACCACTCCAAGTCTCCAGTCTCCACACAGCCATCACCAGTCTCCACACAGCCATTCCCAGTCTCCACACAACCATCATCAGTCTCCACACAGCCATCGTCAGTCTCCAGCTGTAACATCCTACCACTCCAAGTCTCCAGTCTCCACACAGCCATCACCAGTCTCCACACAGCCATCACCAGTCTCCACACAACCATCATCAGTCTTCACACATCCATCCCCAGTCTCCACACGTCCGTCCCCAGTCTCCAGCTGTAACATCCTACCACTCCCAGTCTCCAATCTCCACACAGCCATCCCCAGTCTCCACACAGCCATCCCCAGTCTTCACACATCCGTCCCCAGTCTCCACACATCCGTCCCCAGTCTCCACACGTCCATCCCCAGTCTCCAGGCCTAACATGTGGCAGTGTTAGGGGTTCCCTCAAATGGGGCTCGCATGTTAGACCAGCAACAGCAGGATGTTCTCTGGTCTCTTCTCCAACTTTCATTCAATGAAGTATGTACATTCTGTATTGATTTGTGACTAAGTTTGTTTCTTGGTGCTGGATAGGCCTGAAAGGAAAGTTTATCCACACTACAGAGGAAGGAAAGTGTGTCTCTTGCGGGATAAATTTCCATTAGAAAACCGATGATCAGAGCTATGATTACGTTGTGCTTCTATGTCCCAACATTTCTTTCCTCAAAAGGTTTTCAGAGCAATGGGCAAAGCGAGCCCGGCCCAGGAGAAAGATGTTTCCTGAATTCCGTAACCATTATGATGATAAAGTGTTGTGGTGAATGTAAAGACATTGCATATTTGGTTTTCCTCAGTAGCAATCATTATCAGGTAACTCTCAAGATGAATGTGGAGGGTAATGTGTGTGTCGCCAGGCAGGCCTGTGAAGCTCTCAGTTCCTGATGGAATTATTTAGAGGCCTGATACTAATGTGACTGCATGATAAGGCAGCCTACTGTTTGGTGGACTTTATGAGCACAGCAGCTAAATCTCTTCTCATTACATGCTCTGATGAAATAGTCTTCTGGCTGTTTTCAGTGTTTCCATTAACTTGGGAAATATTGATCCTATGTAATTCTGTATGTGTTTGGAATGTTGTACTACACTGCTACTCTCCATAGCGCCATCTAATATCCTGCAGGGTTTGAGCCTCAGGCTCTTGGTTTTGACTATGGGATATAGCTTATGACAGAATTGACCAGAACTGACTTTTTTCGTTGCAGGTTAGGAAAATTTAAGCAGCAGGATAATTAGCTTAAGGTTAGGAAAAGGGTTAGAGTTAGCTAAAATGCAAAAAGCACTTTGTACATCAATTTGACATAAACTGTTTTCCATGTAGCGATGACCCAGGTTCTCCAGCAGTATTATGAAGTGTGTTTTCAGTTCTTATCACTCATCAGCCATCTTCTCATCCAATGCATTAGTAACATGGTCATCAGCCATCTTCTCATCCAATGCATTAGTAACATGGTCATCAGCCATCTTCTCATCCAATGCATTAGTAACATGGTCATCAGCCATCTTCTCATCCAATGCATTAGTAACATGGTCATCAGCCATCTTCTCATCCAATGCATTAGTAACATGGTCATCAGCCATCTTCTCATCCAATGCATTAGTAACATGGTCATCAGCCATCTTCTCATCCAATGCATTAGTAGCATGGTCATCAGCCTGAACTGAAACTGTACTGTCAGCTTACTTGTGAGGTTGGTGAATATTTTATTGCATAGCCTGCTCCCAAAGAAGGTTGTGCATGCAAATTCAGGGGTGGATAGAAGTAGTATGAAGAGGAGAGTACATGGTGGTAGTATGAAGGGGAGAGGACATGGTAGTAGTATGAAGAGGAGAGGACATGGTAGTAGTATGAAGGGGAGAGGACATGGTGGTAGTATGAAGAGGAGAGGACATGGTGGTAGTAGTATGAAGGGGAGAGGACATGGTAGTAGTATGAAGAGGAGAGGACATGGTAGTAGTATGAAAAGGAGAGGACATGGTAGTAGTATGATTGGGAGAGGACATGGTAGTAGTATGAAGAGGAGAGGACATGGTAGTAGTATGAAGGGGAGAGGACATGGTAGTAGTGTGAAGAGGAGAGGACATGGTAGTAGTATGATTGGGAGAGGACATGGTAGTAGTATGATTGGGAGAGGACATGGTAGTAGTATGAAGAGGAGAGGACATGGTAGTAGTGTGAAGAGGAGAGGACATGGTAGTAGTATGATTGGGAGAGGACATGGTAGTAGTATGAAGAGGAGAGGACATGGTAGTAGTATGAAGAGGAGAGGACATGGTAGTAGTATGAAGAGGAGAGGACATGGTGGTAGTATGAAGAGGAGAGGACATGGTAGTAGTATGATTGGGAGAGGACATGGTAGTAGTGTGAAGAGGAGAGGACATGGTAGTAGTATGAAGGGGAGAGGACATGGTAGTAGTATGAAGAGGAGAGGAAGTGGTTATGACTATAGTAGATGTCATTACATTTACTCATTCAATACACTTTGGTTGTTTGTTGTGTATGATGAGCATTGTCCCTAGCAAGAGTTGTTTGTTGTGTATGATGAGCATTGCCCTAGCAAGAGTTGTTTGTTGTGAATGATGAGCATTGTCCCTAGCAAGAGTTGTTTGTTGTGTATGATGAGCATTGTCCCTAGGTAGAGTTGTTTGTTGTGTATGGTGAGCATTGTCCCTAGCAAGAGTTGTTTGTTGTGTATGATGAGCATTGTCCCTATCAAGAGTTGTTTGTTGTGTATGATGAGCATTGTCCCTATCAAGAGTTGTTTGTTGTGTATGATGAGCATTGTCCCTATCAAGAGTTGTTTGTTGTGTATGATGAGCATTGCCCTAGCAAGGGTTGTAGTTAAAAATGCTGAGAGACACGTAGTTCTTTGTCTTATGAAATCTAAATAATGTTGCTCCGACTTTGTACAATGTTTAATGATGGCTTCACAAACATGATGTTGAGATTCCTAGTAGCACAGACCAGAGTAAAAATGAATGTTTTACAGGCTAAAGAAACATGAATTTAACTTGTTAGTCCATTTAGATGTATAATTTTTTCAGAGAGGGTGAGAGAGAGAAAATGAAAGGAGAGAAAGAGATGATGAGTTAGGGAAATAAAATGAGCAAGAACAAGATGGAGATTTACAATAATTTCAGAGAGAGAGAGAGAGAGAGAAAGAGAGAGAGAGATTAATCTCCCAATATCATCATGGAATCCTACAGTACTTGAACTAGCTCGTTGAAGCTGTATGCTTCCCATCTCGTGCTTTCAAACTCTTAAATTAAGTGCTGACAAAACCCATGCTTATGGAGAAATGACTATGACAGTCCCTTCTGTTTTATCCACAGAGATGTACAGTACTCCTCAGAGATACAGGTAGAGGACTGTATAGTGAATCCATGTAACTGTCAGCTACATATAGTAGTTCGTGGCATCTTCAGTTAGTCATTATTAAGATGTCCCGAAGGTATGCTTGCCCATTCGTTGCTCTCTCCATGCATGCATTCAACTAAACGTCTCGCCAAATAAAGCTTTATTGATTGGTTGAGTTTTCATAGTATGTGATGGAGAGCTTCATAAAATATTAACAGGTCATTGCTGGGTGACCATATCTAAGGACCATGGTCAGTGAACATGGTAAGTTCACATGGTCAGTGAACATTTAAGGCTACATTATATAAGTTTGTCAAATTCTGGAAACGTTCCCAGAATTCCCAGGTTTTCCTGAAATCCCTGTTCCAAGATTTACCAGAATCAGGAGGTAATAAGATGGAAATCCTGAATCCACTGACCAGGATTTCTGGAATACTTTGGGAAAGTGACCCAAATCTTGCAACCCTAGCTATACACATACATATTGTATATTTTATCATGTGAATCATATCCACATACAGTAAGTGTGTGCTGTATCTTCTGATAGATATAACAGTGTGATCATCTATTTGGTATTGGTGTGATAACATCTATGGTGTGGGTGTGGCTCTGTGATCACATGATCTTTTGACCTCTGTTGTTTGCCATGTCACAGCTCTCCCTTACAGCTTAAATACTTACTGTAGGACAACACAAGCTTAGTCACACAAGGCCCCTAAACCTCCAAGGTAATCATTTTTATAATCAATAACTGCCTTTTGATCACTAGCTACTTGACCCAGGTAATAATGATACTTCTGCTAATTAAAACAAAGAAGCAAGCAGGAGTTCGCATCACATCAACCAAGGAACATCAGTTCAATCTCTTTTAATCTCTGAAAGAGAGGCCCAGTACAGTCAAAAACATGCTTTCCCCCTGTGTTTTATATATACATGCTTTCCCCCTGTGTGTTATATATACATGCTTTCCCCCTGTGTTTTATATATACATGCTTTCCCCCTGTGTTTTATATATACATGCATTTCCCTGTGTTTTATATATACATGCATTTCCCTGTGTTTTATATATACATGCATTTCCCTGTGTTTTATATATACATGCATTTCCCTGTGTTTTATATATACATGCATTTCCCTGTGTTTTATATCTACATGCATTTCCCTGTGTTTTATATATACATGCATTTCCCCTGTGTTTTATATCTACATGCATTTCCCCTGTGTTTTATATCTACATGCATTCCCCTGTGTTTTATATATACATGCATTTCCCTGTGTTTTATATATACATGCTTTTCCCCTGTGTTTTATATATACATGCATTTTCCCTGTGTTTTATATCTACATGCATTTCCCCTGTGTTTTATATCTACATGCATTTCCCTGTGTTTTATATATACATGCATTTCCCCTGTGTTTTATATCTACATGCATTTCCCTGTGTTTTATATATACATGCATTTCCCTGTGTTTTATATCTACATGCATTTCCCTGTGTTTTATATCTACATGCATTTCCCTGTGTTTTATATCTACATGCATTTCCCCTGTGTTTTATATATACATGCATTTCCCCTGTGTTTTATATCTACATGCATTTCCCTGTGTTTTATATATACATGCATTTCCCCTGTGTTTTATATCTACATGCATTTCCCTGTGTTTTATATCTACATGCTTTTCCCTGTGTTTTATATATACATGCATTTCCCTGTGTTTTATATCTACATGCATTTCCCCTGTGTTTTATATATACATGCTTTTCCCTGTGTTTTATATATACATGCATTTCCCTGTGTTTTATATCTACATGCATTTCCCTGTGTTTTATATATACATGCATTTCCCCTGTGTTTTATATCTACATGCATTTCCCTGTGTTTTATATATACATGCTTTTCCCTGTGTTTTATATATACATGCATTTCCCTGTGTTTTATATATACATGCATTTCCCTGTGTTTTATATATACATGCTTTTCCCTGTGTTTTATATATACATGCATTTCCCCTGTGTTTTATATATACATGCATTTCCCTGTGTTTTATATCTACATGCATTTCCCTGTGTTTTATATATACATGCATTTCCCTGTGTTTTATATCTACATGCATTTCCCTGTGTTTTATATATACATGCATTTCCCTGTGTTTTATATATACATGCTTTTCCCTGTGTTTTATATATACATGCATTTCCCTGTGTTTTATATCTACATGCATTTCCCTGTGTTTTATATCTACATGCATTTCCCCTGTGTTTTATATATACATGCATTTCCCCTGTGTTTTATATCTACATGCATTTCCCCTGTGTTTTATATCTACATGCATTTCCCCTGTGTTTTATATATACATGCATTTCCCCTGTGTTTTATATATACATGCATTTCCCTGTGTTTTATATATAGATGCATTTCCCCTGTGTTTTATATATACATGCTTTTCCCTGTGTTTTATATATACATGCATTTCCCCTGTGTTTTATATATACATGCATTTCCCTTTGTTTTATATATAGATGCATTTCCCCTGTGTTTTATATATACATGCTTTTCCCTGTGTTTTATATATACATGCTTTTCCCTGTGTTTTATATATACATGCATTTCCCCTGTGTTTTATATATACATGCTTTTCCCTGTGTTTTATATATACATGCATTTCCCCTGTGTTTTATATATACATGCATTTCCCCTGTGTTTTATATATACATGCATTTCCCCTGTGTTTTATATATACATGCATTTCCCTGTGTTTTATATATACATGCATTTCCCCTGTGTTTTATATCTACATGCATTTCCCCTGTGTTTTATATATACATGCTTTTCCCTGTGTTTTATATATACATGCTTTTCCCTGTGTTTTATATATACATGCATTTCCCCTGTGTTTTATATCTACATGCATTTCCCCTGTGTTTTATATATACATGCATTTCCCCTGTGTTTTATATCTACATGCATTTCCCCTGTGTTTTATATCTACATGCATTTCCCCTGTGTTTTATATATACATGCATTTCCCCTGTGTTTTATATATACATGCATTTCCCTGTGTTTTATATATAGATGCATTTCCCCTGTGTTTTATATATACATGCTTTTCCCTGTGTTTTATATATACATGCTTTTCCCTGTGTTTTATATATACATGCATTTCCCCTGTGTTTTATATATACATGCTTTTCCCTGTGTTTTATATATACATGCATTTCCCCTGTGTTTTATATATACATGCATTTCCCCTGTGTTTTATATATACATGCATTTCCCCTGTGTTTTATATATACATGCATTTCCCTGTGTTTTATATATAAATGCATTTCCCCTGTGTTTTATATCTACATGCATTTCCCCTGTGTTTTATATATACATGCTTTTCCCTGTGTTTTATATATACATGCTTTTCCCTGTGTTTTATATATACATGCATTTCCCCTGTGTTTTATATCTACATGCATTTCCCCTGTGTTTTATATATACATGCTTTTCCCTGTGTTTTATATATACATGCTTTTCCCTGTGTTTTATATATACATGCTTTTCCCTGTGTTTTATATATACATGCATTTCCCTGTGTTTTATATATACATGCATTTCCCCTGTGTTTTATATCTACATGCATTTCCCCTGTGTTTTATATATACATGCTTTTCCCTGTGTTTTATATATACATGCTTTTCCCTGTGTTTTATATCTACATGCTTTTCCCTGTGTTTTATATATACATGCATTTCCCCTGTGTTTTATATATACATGCATTTCCCTGTGTTTTATATATACATGCATTTCCCTGTGTTTTATATATACATGCTTTTCCCTGTGTTTTATATATACATGCATTTCCCCTGTGTTTTATATCTACATGCATTTCCCCTGTGTTTTATATATACATGCATTTCCCCTGTGTTTTATATATACATGCATTTCCCCTGTGTTTTATATATACATGCATTTCCCCTGTGTTTTATATATACATGCATTTCCCTGTGTTTTATATATACATGCATTTCCCCTGTGTTTTATATATACATGCATTTCCCCTGTGTTTTATATATACATGCATTTCCCTGTGTTTTATATATACATGCATTTCCCCTGTGTTTTATATATACATGCATTTCCCCTGTGTTTTATATCTACATGCATTTCCCCTGTGTTTTATATATACATGCATTTCCCCTGTGTTTTATATATACATGCATTTCCCTGTGTTTTATATATACATGCTTTTCCCTGTGTTTTATATATAGATGCATTTCCCCTGTGTTTTATATATACATGCATTTCCCCTGTGTTTTATATCTACATGCTTTTCCCTGTGTTTTATATATACATGCATTTCCCTGTGTTTTATATATACATGCTTTTCCCTGTGTTTTATATCTACATGCATTTCCCCTGTGTTTTATATCTACATGCATTTCCCCTGTGTTTTATATATACATGCATTTCCCCTGTGTTTTATATATACATGCATTTCCCCTGTGTTTTATATCTACATGCATTTCCCCTGTGTTTTATATATACATGCATTTCCCTGTGTTTTATATATACATGCATTTCCCTGTGTTTTATATATACATGCTTTTCCCTGTGTTTTATATATACATGCTTTTCCCTGTGTTTTATATATACATGCATTTCCCTGTGTTTTATATATACATGCATTTCCCCTGTGTTTTATATCTACATGCATTTCCCCTGTGTTTTATATATACATGCATTTCCCTGTGTTTTATATATACATGCATTTCCCCTGTGTTTTATATATACATGCTTTTCCCCTGTGTTTTATATCTACATGCTTTCCCCCTGTGTTTTATATATACATGCTTTTCCCCTGTGTTTTATATCTACATGCTTTTCCCTGTGTTTTATATATACATGCATTTCCCCTGTGTTTTATATATACATGCTTTTCCCTGTGTTTTATATATACATGCATTTCCCCTGTTTTTTTATATATACATGCTTTTCCCTGTGTTTTATATATACATGCATTTCCCCTGTGTTTTATATATACATGCTTTTCCCTGTGTTTTATATATACATGCATTTCCCTGTGTTTTATATATACATGCATTTCCCTGTGTTTTATATATACATGCATTTCCCCTGTGTTTTATATATACATGCATTTCCCCTGTTTTTTTATATATACATGCTTTTCCCTGTGTTTTATATATACATGCTTTTCCCTGTGTTTTATATATACATGCATTTCCCCTGTTTTTTTATATATACATGCTTTTCCCTGTGTTTTATATATACATGCATTTCCCCTGTGTTTTATATATACATGCTTTTCCCTGTGTTTTATATATACATGCATTTCCCTGTGTTTTATATATACATGCATTTCCCTGTGTTTTATATATACATGCATTTCCCCTGTGTTTTATATATACATGCATTTCCCCTGTTTTTTTATATATACATGCTTTTCCCTGTGTTTTATATATACATGCATTTCCCCTGTGTTTTATATATACATGCATTTCCCCTGTGTTTTATATATACATGCATTTCCCCTGTGTTTTATATCTACATGCATTTCCACACTATGAGGTTGTACACAATTCTGTAAAATTATGATAATGCCCTTTAGTGTAAGAGCTGTTTGAAAAGACCGCCTGACATTGCAGCCTGTTTTGGTGGGATGGAGATTTGGCCTTCCATGGTGACATCACCATGCAATGAATGAGTTAATAGACCAATAAGAAAGACAGTTCCAGACCTCTCTGCCAATAACAGCTCATGTGCAGTTTTCCCCTTCCCACTCAGACCACTCCCAGACAGTTCTATCAAAATTCTTGCTTGAGAAATTGCCCTTTGCTCAGCTATGAAAAGACAACTGACATTTACTCCTGAGGTACTGACCTGTTGCACCCTCTATAACCACTATGATTATTATTTGACCCTGCTGGTCATTTATGAACGTTTGAACATTTTGAAGAACTATCTTGCCTTAATGGCCATCTACTCTTATAATTTCCACCCGGCACAGCCAGAAGAGGACTGGCCACCCCTCAGAGCCTGGCTCCTCTCTAGGTTTCTTCCTAGGTTCCTGCCTTTTTATTGCGTCTACATCTACATTGCTTGCTGTTCGGGGTTTTAGGTTGGGTTTCTGTACAGCACTTTGTGACATCTGCTGATGTAAAAAGGGCTTTATAAATACATGTGATTGGTTGATTGAAATTTGATTGCTAAGAAGCTATTTTTGTTTCTTCATGATTGAAAACAATCATAGTAAGGTCATTCATTGTTACCCAGAAATGATTTGATATTGAGATGTATTTTGAAATGGCTGCATTGGACTTTTAAAGGCAATTTTGCCCTCTGCTTGGAATATGTAATGCTTGAGGAATACTCTGTAAACTGGCTGTACGTGTAAACAAGTACCCCTCTTGTTGTAGTGACATTTTTTATTAAACAAATAAATTAAGAAGACATCCTTCTGCAGAGGTGATGCTTTATAATGTTGTTGTGCTGGTGCTGAGTTTGTTGTGGGTTGGATGCCTCTGGTTGGGGCAGTTCTCTCTCACAGGGACACTGACCATTTCTAATCACTTCACCTTTGTTTTATTTTGTGTCGTGCAATTTTGTTTGTCTGTTAGCAGCTTGTGTTCACATCGAAGGATAATGACATTGAATGCAGCTGATTAGGACTCTAATTTGAGGATTTGGTGAGGAGCAATGTGCATACGCTTGGCCTAATGGAATGTGAGCGCTACGCCCACCTGTGGAGTAGCCAGTTCCCCATAGTGCCTGGAATGACCTCATTACTATCTCAATCCACACTGGAGACCTCCCCACAGCCCAGTCCAACAGGAGACCAGGGGCCACTCTCACAAATAGAGATTAAGTAATTATCCAAGATAACTGGAGGGGTTGGAGAATGTGATTTTAATTTATTTAATGACACTTCTATAAGTTGATAAGGGATTCATTTCCATAGCAACTCGTCAAGGGTGATCATACCTCGCCTAAAGCAGGTGACCGCAAAAAAATCTTAATAGCTTTGATTCAAAACTTTTGGAGATGTTGAGCTTTATCTGAGTTTCTGTATGCGCTCAGAGCTGATATTCAACCATTGTCTAAATGATACACGTCAGACAAGCGAGATAAAATAAGTCCACACGGTATTGGAACATTGTTGGAACAAGAAAAAGGCAAGTTGATCTATTCAGTAGTTGAACCTTATGTAATATATTCTTGAGGAGGAGAAATTTCGCAAAGCATAATGTTACCTTTGTAGACATATTTGGGAGAAGTTATTTTTTGTCCATTGGTGTTTTGATGTCTGTAGCAAGATTGTATCAAATAAGCACATATGCTGTTCTCTAGATCTCTGTGGATGTAAAATCCCATCCTAGCAGATTGTATAACCTGACAAAGACAGAAACATTGTAACTCTTTCAAAGTATTCCCCCTGCCACTTCTACAAATGCAATAGAAGCATAGTAGGTAACACCAGCCACTAATAAGCACATTTGAATGCTGAACCCAATAAAATTAGTATTAGTAGGTCTAACTAAATGGGTATTAGTAGGTCTAACTAAATGGGTATTAGTAGGCCTAACTACATGGGTATTAGTAGGCCTAACTACATGGGTATTAGTAGGTCTAACCAAATGGGTATTAGTAGGTCTAACCACATGGGTATTAGTAGGTCTAACTAAATGGGTATTAGTAGGCCTAACTAAATGGGTATTAGTAGGTCTAACTACATGGGTATTAGTAGGTCTAACCAAATGGGTATTAGTAGGTCTAACTAAATGGGTATTAGGGGTGCTAATACCTTCAGACTACACATTACTGATGCAATTGCACTCAAGAGGATGCTAAGACTGCTGTTGGGGAGTGGGACTCTGTATGTCTTCCAAAAAAATATATATAATGTATTAACAAGCAACAAACATCATTCCGGATATGTATGTCAAGCAGTAATAAGTTCAATGAGCAGTGTCAATGTGTTTCAATACACTCTCAAATTATACACAGCTCTGATTAGACTATCACATGCGACACTAACACAGCCTCTGCTCACTCTGTGTCTTAGCTCCAAAACACAATGTTTCTACTTGTCCTTTTACACATATCAGTGGGTAACTGGGAAATGTGCAGTTCAAATTGGGTGTTAAACAATGGAAGGGTTAATGAATGTACCTTCTAAAAGCAGAGAACCATTCACACAGACCCAATACCTGTATGTTATATTCCTCTCCTTTGAGATATCCTATATCGTCTGACCACTTTACTTATGAAATAAGTACCTGTGATAATACACTGGCATGTTTTGGCATGTTTTCAGATGGCCATTGTAAAACATCACAGACGTTACTGCTCTGAAGGAAATATTTCACAGCCTGCTCCAGTAGTGTTATTTCCAATGAAAATGTAACTCTGAATCCATTTACAACACATGAAAGCTCAGCATCTCGCTGTAGTTCATTTGCAAAGTGGATATTAACAAGCATACTGAATATTGCAACAGGAGCACTGAAAATCCATGAATGGAAACAGACAGGGTGCTAAACACTGCAACCGGATGGGAAATGATTTGTTAGATCTTAAATGCCATAATATTTGATCATTTTACCCCTCCTTTAAAAAGCAAAACATGCTAAGTACTATGATAAAGAAAGCAATGATCATATGGACTTTCCTCAGGACAGCCCAGGGTTGCTTACTTTGAAGTTCATGAGCAGAATTCTGCATGGGAATTTGCAGATGTGGTACCAAACTGCAGTGGTAAATAACAAGTTCACTGTGCCTGCATGAGCAGAACATTCCCATACCATAGCCACACTGTTTGATGCATTCCCTTTGAAGAGTATTATTAATAGGCCTAAGCATGGCCATATACAATATGTTAATACTTCATTTGTGTGTAGGAGTGTTATCTCTTGGGCCGCTGAGCTGAGGGGGCTGAGCTCTCAGGAGCAAGGTGCTGCCGCAGATAGGGGTCCGGACGAGGTGACCTACATGAGCCCAGGGGCTGCAGAGGGGCCGGGAAGGGCCGGCGTCCAGTGAGGGTTGTCCTGCCGGATGGAGAATATTAAGTGGCTGTGGGTTTGCAGGCATGTGTGCTCTCTCTGGCTCCTTACTTGACAAGAATGATAGCTTTCATTTGAATGCTAAAGCTGCGGCTGTCCTCCCCAAGATGGATGAGGGGTCCCAGCTTCATCCCTCATACAATGGAGAGACCAAATTAAATGGTGGCCAAAAAGATAAAATAAAATTCATAACTTACCATCTTTTTCTCTGTCCTTGAGTTGAAGGTTACTCTGAGTCTCCTGGTGAATGGATAGAGTTAACTGCACTCTGCCAGATATGCAGAACAAGCTAACCTTATTGCTCTTTATATCATTAGTGGTTGTGTATACAGTGAATGTGGAGTCAATATTTTCACCGACTTTGCACTTTATATTCAATACAGTCATTTTTATATGCAGTGCAACAGCGATTTAAGCTTTTCATGCTGCACATTTGTCTTGTATTATACAAGGATTACATTAACCATAGGTAATATTCTGACAGTTTAAATTGGCTTTGAAAGTTCAGACTTCAAATCAAATTTTATTAGTCACATGCGCCAAATACAGTGAAATGCTTACTTACAAGCCCCTAACCAACAATGCAGTTTAAAACATATGAATAGAATAAGAAATAAAAGTAACAAGTAGTTAAAGAGCAGCAGTAAAATAATAATAGCGAGACTGTATACAAGGGGTACCCGTACAGAGTCAATGTGCGGGGGCACCGGTTAATCGAGATAATTGAGGTAATACGTACATGTAGGCAGAGTTATTAAAGTGACTATGCATAGATAATAATAGAGAGTAGCAGCAGCGTAAAAGAGGGGGGAGGTGCAATGCAAATAGTCATTTGATTAGATGTTCAGGAGTCTTACGGCTTGGGGGTAGAAGCTGTTTAGAAGCCCCTTGGACCTAGACTTGGCGCTCCGGTACTACTTGCCGTGTGGTAGCAGAGAGAAGAGTCTATGACAAGGCTGGCTGGAGTCTTCAACAATTTTTGGGGCCTTCCTCTGACACCGCCTGGTATAGAGGTCCTGGATGGCAGGAAGCTTGGCCCCGGTGATGTAATGGGCCGTACGCATTACCCTCTGTAGTGCCTTGTAGTCGGAGGCCGAGCGGTTGCTATACCAGACAGTGATGCAACCCATCAGGATGCTCTCGATGGTGCAGATGTAGAACCTTTTGAGGATGTGAAGACCCATGCCAAATCTTTTCAGTCTCTTGAGGGGGAATAGGTTTTGTCGTTCCCTCTTCATGACTGTCTTGGTGTGCTTGGACCATGTTAGTTTAGTGTGATATGGACACCAAAGAACTTGAAGCTCTCAACCTGCTCCACTACAGCCCCGTCCATGAGAATGGGGACGTGCTCGGTCCTCCATTTCCTGTAGTCCGTTGAGGGAGAGGTTGTTTTCCTGGCACCACCCGGCCAGGTCTCTGACCTCCTCCCTATAGGCTGTCTCGTCGTTGTTGGTGATCAGGCCTACCACTGTTGAGTCATCAGCAAACTTAATGATGGTGTTGGAGTCGTGCCTGGCCGTGCAGTCATGTGTGAACAGGGAGTACAAGAGGGGACTGAGTACGTAACCCTGAGGGGCCCCTGTGTTGAGGATCAGCGTAGCGGGTGTGTTGTTACCTACCCTTATCACCTGGGGACGGCCCATCAGGAAGTCTAGGATCCAGTTGCAGAGGGGAGTGTTTAGTCCCAGGGTGCTTAACTTATTGATGAGCTTTGAGGGCACTATGGTGTTTAACGCTGTGCTGTAGTCAATGAATAGTATTCTCAAATAGGCGTTCCTTTTGTCCAGGTGGGAAAGGGCAGTGTGGAATGCAATAGAGATTGCATCATCTGTGGATCTGTTAGGGCGGTATGGAAATTGGAGTGGGTCTAGGGTTTCTGTGATAATGGTATTGATGTGAGCCTTGACGAGGATTTCAAAGCACTTCATGGCTACAGATGTGAGTGCTACGGTCGGTAGTCATTTAGGCAGGTTACCTTAGTGTTCTTGGGCACAGGGACAATGGTGGTCTGCTTAAAATGTTTTGATATTACAGACTCGGAGAGGGAGAGGTTGAAAATGTCAGTGAAGAAATTTGCCAGTTGGTCAGCGCATGCTCGCAGTACACGTCCTGGTAATCCGTCTGGCCCTACGGCCTTGTGAATGTTGACCTGTGTGAAGGTCTCACTCACATCGGCTGTGGAGAGCGTGATCACACAGTTGTCCGGAACAGCCGGTGCTCTCGTGGGTGTTTCAGTGTTATTTGCCTCAAAGTGAGCATAGAAGTAGTTTAGCTTATCTGGTAGGCTTATGTCACTGGGTAGCTCTCAGCTGTGCTTCCCTTTGTAGTCTGTAATAGTTTGCAAGCCCTGCCACATCCGACGAGTGTCGAAGCCGGTGTAGTGCGATTCGATCTTAGTCCTGTATTGACACTTTGCATGTTTGATGGTTTGTTGGAGGGCATAGCGGGATTTCTTATAAGCTTCCAGGTTAGAGTCCCACTCCTTGAATGTGGCAGCTCTAGCTTTTAGCTCAGTGATGATGTTGCCTGTAATCCATGGTTTCTGGTTGGGGTATGTACGCACGATCACTGTGGGGACGACGTTCTGAAATGATTCCTTTTAACAAGTTGTTTCTTTTATGTTGGTTTAATGCTCTGGCAAAAGAGATTATGCATTTTAACACAGAGAAGACATGCATTTTAGAACTTAAAATATAATTAGTTTATCAGGCAGTTCAATCGCCTATATATTTCTATCACCAATACAGTTCTGTCACCTATATAGTTATGTCACCTATACAGTTCAATTCACCTATACAGTTCTGTCACCTATACAGTTCTGTCACCTATATAATTCTGTCACCTATACAGTTCAATTCACCTATACAGTTCTGTCGCCTATACAGTTCTGTCACCTATACAGTTCTGTCACCTATACAGTTCTGTCACCTATACAGTTCTGTCACCTATATAGTTCTGTCACCTATATAGTTCTGTCACCTGTACAGTTCTGTCACCTATACAGTTCAATTCACCTATACAGTTATGTCACCTATACAGTTCTGTCACCTACAGTGGGGAGAACAAGTATTTGATACACTGCCGATTTTGCGGGTTTTCCTACTTACAAAGCATGTAGAGGTCTGTAATTTTTTTCCAAAAATCCAGAAAATCACATTGGATGATTTTTAGGTGACAGAATGATTTTTGCATTTTATTGCATGACATAAGTATTTGATCCCCTACCAACCAGTAAGAATTACGGCTCTCACAGACCTGTTCGTTTTTCTTTAAGAAACCCTCCTGTTCTCCACTCATTACCTGTATTAATTGCACCTGTTTGAACTCATTACCTGTATAAAAGACACCTGTCCATACACTCAATCAAACAGACTCCAACCTCTCCACAATGGCCAAGACCAGAGAGCTGTGTAAGGACATCAGGGATAAAATTGTAGACCTGCACAAGGCTGGGATGGGCTACAGGACAATAGGCAAGCAGCTTGGTGAGAAGGCAACAACTGTTGGCGCAATTATTAGAAAATGGAAGAAGTTCAAGATGACGGTCAATCACCCTAGGTCTGGGGCTCCATGCAAGATCTCACCTCGTGGGGCATCAATGATCATGAGGAAGGTGAGGGATCAGCCCAGAACTACACGGCAGGACCTGGTCAATGACCTGAAGAGAGCTGGGACAACAGTCTCAAAGAAAACCATTAGTAACACACTACGCCCTCATGGATTAAAATCCTGCAGCGCTCGCAAGGTCCCCCAGCTCAAGCCAGTGCATGTCCAGACCCGTCTGAAGTTTGCCAATGACCATCTGGATGATCCAGAGGAGGAATGGGAGAAGGTCATGTGGTCTGATGAGACAAAAATTGTGATTTTTGGTCTAAACTCCACTCGCCGTGTTTGGAGGAAGAAGAAGAATGAGTACAACCCCAAGAACACCATCCCAACCATGAAGCATGGAGGTGGAAACATCATTGTTTGAGGATGCTTTTCTGCAAAGGGGACAGGATGACTGCACCGTTTTGAGGGGAGGATGGATGGGGCCATGTATCGCGAGATCTTGGCCAACAACCTCCTTCCCTCAGTAAGAGCATTGAAGATGGGTCGTGGCTGGGTCTTCCATCATGACAACGACCCAAAACACACAGCCAGGGCAACTAAGGAGTGGCTCCGTAAGAAGCATCTCAAGGACCTGGAGTGGCCTGGCCAGTCTCCAGACCTGAACCCAATAGAAAATCTTTGGAGGGAGCTGAAAGTCCGTATTGCCCAGCGACAGCCCCGAAACCTGAAGGATCTGGAGAAGGTCGTATGGAGGAGTGGGCCAAAATCCCTGCTGCAGTGTGTGCAAACCTGGTCAAGAACTACAGGAAACGTATGATCTCTGTAATTGCAAACAAAGGTTTCTGTACCAAATATTTAGTTCTGCATTTCTGATGTATCAAATACTTATGTCATGCAATAAAATGCAAATTAATTACTTAAAAATCATACAATGTGATTTTCTGGATTTTTGTTTTAGATTCCGTCTCTCACAGTTGAAGTGTACCTATGATAAAATTTACAGACCTCCACATGCTTTGTAAGTTGGAAAACCTGCAAAATCGGCAGTGTATCAAATACTTGTTCTCCCCACTGTACACAGTTCTGTCACCTATACAGTTCTGTCACCTATAAAGTTTTGTCACCTATATAGTTATGTCACCTATACAGTTCTGTCACCTATACAGTTCTGTCACCTATACAGTTCTGTCACCTATAAAGTTCTGTCAACTATATAGTTATGTCACCTATACAGTTCTGTCACCTATAAAGTTATGTCACCTATACAGTTCTGTCACCTATACAGTTCTGTCACCTATACAGTTATGTCACCTATATAGTTCTGTCACCTATACAGTTCTGTCACCTATACAGTTCTGTCACCTATAAAGTTCTGTCACCTATATAGTTATGTCACCTATACAGTTATGTCACCTATACAGTTCAATTCACCTATACAGTTCAATTCACCTATACAGTTCAATTCACCTATACAGTTCTGTCACCTATACAGTTCTGTCACCTATACAGTTATGTCACCTATACAGTTCAATTCACCTATACAGTTCTGTCACCTATACAGTTCTGTCACCTATACAGTTCTGTCACCTATATAGTTCTGTCACCTATACAGTTCTGTCACCTATACAGTTCTGTCACCTATACAGTTCTGTCACCTATATAGTTCTGTCACCTATGCAGTTCTGTCACCTATGCAGTTCTGTCACCTATACAGTTCAATTCACCTATACAGTTCTGTCACCTATATAGTTCTGTCACCTATATAGTTATGTCACCTATACAGTTCTGTCACCTATATAGTTCTGTCACCTATATAGTTATGTCACCTATATAGTTCTGTCACCTATAAAGTTCTGTCACCTATACAGTTCTGTCACCTATATAGTTCTGTCACCTATATAGTTATGTCACCTATGCAGTTCTGTCACCTATATAGTTCTGTCACCTATATAGTTATGTCACCTATGCAGTTCTGTCACCTATACAGTTCTGTCACCTATACAGTTCTGTCACCTATACAGTTCTGTCACCTATATAGTTCTGTCACCTATACACCAATACAAGAGTGTGTTATGCTCCCTCAACCTGTAGACATGATAGTTTGATGTCATAATATTTCACTAAAGATACTCCAGCTAACCCTATACCATGAGGTGCAGCCAGCTTTTAAATACTGTATCTTATATAATGTACATCTGTCAGGGTGTTCTAAAGTGCAGGATACATTTCACTGCTCTTAACTAAACTCCAGGATATCAAATCAATTCAG
Organism: Oncorhynchus clarkii lewisi; assembly: GCF_045791955.1. NCBI lineage: Eukaryota > Metazoa > Chordata > Actinopteri > Salmoniformes > Salmonidae > Oncorhynchus > Oncorhynchus clarkii. The sequence goes on from NC_092177.1 coordinate 21,126,976, forward strand.
TGCGCTCACATGTTTTTGGAGCATATCTCTAGATGATTTTATGTAATTAATCCACAGAGTTTTTACATTATCAAAGTGGCCCATCATTATTCAGCCCACTGCTGTATTCTATACTCTGCTAACTGTCCTGCTAATACAAGTCTCTTGAGATCTAAAGTGGTTCTAATTTACACATCTTCTACTGTTCTCAGACTGAAATTGTGTGTGTGTGTGTGTGTGTGTGTGTGTGTGTGTGTGTGTGTGTGTGTGTGTGTGTGTGTGTGTGTGCACTCAAATCTTTAAAAGATTAAAGATGACATAATCTTGTTTTAGAATGATAAAACTCATTGCTGGGGTTCCCACAGGCTAAGTGATTACAATATATCCTATAATGATATTTGTAAATTATGTTTGTGGAAGAGTTTTGCCGGGACTGAAACAGCTCTATTCTATTTTTATGGATTACTGATCTTGTCAACATTAGCCATTAAGAGAAGCTGTGTAATCTTCAATATGTTTATTTTCTCCCCCCTGTCTGTCCTCTCAATGTGTGTTTTGTTCTTTTGCAGCTCTCCTCACAACCAGACCCCCTAAGGTCCTGTTCCCCACTGAGAGACAGGCCAGTGTTATAGATGTCCAACCGGGTAAGTCTTCCCCATGGGGCCAGTGCTAACTCTCTCCTCTCCATAGAGCAGACAAGTGTAATTATAGACTGCAACAGTCAGGGGCTCCTTGCTGCTTTCTTCAAAACACATTTTACTGCAGTGCCTTTTGGCTGGGGATACAGGACCATGGCTATGTCAATATAGTTTTGGAGCTCTGTTTGTTGGAATGTCCTCTACTGTAAAGCAGCTGAGTGATCACCACCACTGCATTCAGATGCCTCAGTCAACCCCATTAAAAGGGGGTGCTGCAATCAGCCAAATATGCCTTAGGGGGAATTTGCTATACATAAATCTGGGGGCTAATATAAAGTGTAATACATAAAGCAGGCAGAGAGAACAGAACACAGCAGCAACACTGGCATGCAGGATTCCCCTGACCCTCTGTCCATATTTAATGATGTGCTTGTTCTAACCTGGGGTAGGTGCCCGGCTGTCACCAACCTCTCATTCTCCAAACGCTCAGCTCATTCTCCTTACACAATGTACTGTAGCCATTTTAATAGGAGGGCCCAAATCCACTGGGATCAGAGAAAACAACACAATTATTTGAAATCTGTTTACATTACACTCAATTTTAAACATTTTACCAGAACATTCCCACCACATATTCATACTACAGTGTGCTTTCAACACTAACCATGCAAAAAGCCCTGCCTGCGAAATATACAAACACTATTCAAATCTTACTCTGGAGCTCAGTGCCAGTTGACAATAACAAAACAAGTGTGAGGAAGGCATATTTAAGCTGTCGAGTCAGGGTAAATTGTAGGCCATTATTTCACATGCATCAACACAGAGACTGGGAGGAGACAGCTGAAGAGCCAAGGAGAATCTTCTTCCTCTTCTTCTTCTTCTACTTCACCTTTTGGTATTTAAATAATACACTTATCAGCTGGCTCCAAGATGACTGTTGGACGAGCACTCTATTGTCCCGTGCAGTGTTCACATGTCATTTTCCTGCGTTTAATTTGGGATTTTGTTAGCCTAACTTTACAGATATGGTAATTGTCTACTTTAAGTCAAGGTTGTGTTTTAGTGGGTGATTGGCACTTGGAACACCAATTACCCCCAGTGTTCAGTGTTCACTGTTCAGTGGTCTTGCTAGAGGCTGTTAGGTTGTTTCTTAAATTATGTGTATTTTTCCCCAGTATCAGAAAAACCCTGTTACCTAAGCAGCTTTCTGGATACTACACAAACTGGACCTTATGCCTTGCTTTACAACCCAGCCAGGACATTAAATTGCAGTTCTTCCTATTGAACACAGTGACTTTTTCATGTGTCTGAAGGCTCTGTAGGGAACAATAAATATCCTTACCGCGTTACCATTCTCAATCGTTACCTTTCTCTGCTTGGTATTAATATTTCTGATAGGATGAAGAGTCGAGCAGCCCCAACCCAATTAAACTTAATAGAGTTAGCAGTCTGTATAACACAGCATAAATCTCTATCATCCAGCAAGCCCCCTGCTCCCTACAATGGATTTCATACCTTCTGTCACAGACATTCCATCCGTGCGCATCAGGATTTACTGAGTGTCTGAGCATCTGGAGATTTAGCCCCTGTTAACTTAGAATATAATGATGCTACTTGCTCCTACAATATTGTCAACTTCTCTTGATTTATGTTGTTATTATTTTCACATGCTGCAATGGGTACAAGGATTTTTTATTGAGTTTAACTATTTGATATGAAAAAAAGGCTATTTTATGTTAAGCAATTTGTGTGAATGAAGACGAGAGAGGGAACAGGGAATGGGCTGCTTGAAGGAGATGAAGTAATGGTCTCAAGGATCTAGTCTCCCTCTGGGGCACTGGTCATTTACACTGAGCTGGGCACGCTAATAACAAAATTATATGTACAGATTTGTTACCACCAACATTCAGCCATGACTATACCCAGTCTGTTAATGTAATTGTGACATTCTCAGCAAACATGCTTATTTATGTTTCAAGAGACCTAACAGATTGAATTAAGTCCTTTTTCACGTGCGCAATATCACATCCAATCCCCATCTAATCAAATAAAAAATGAGGTTTTAACTGCTTCTCTTCAAATGGGCAAAACAGCAATGCCCCCTTAAAAAGGAAAGAGCTCCCTGACAAGAACCTGTAGCCTCACAAAATTGGTAATTAATTGTTGTGCGGCGGGCACTGTGGTGAGTTCTGGCGGCTGGACCATTAGGCCACAGCTGTCAGTGTTTATTAGCTGAGGAGACACTAAGTGCAGGGAAGATTTAATAGCTCCATAGAAATCAGCTCCCCCGTATCCTTTACACGAGAAGGACCTATTATTATCCCCATGGCGCCTGATTAGCCGCCGGAGCATCTGAGAGGAGTGACACAATAAAGGACTGAGGAGAGGAGAGAGATGCTGTGTGTCTGTGGATCTGCCTACTCTCCATGGACAGCCCCACGCTGTGGAGGGACCCTTCAGCAGAGGAGGACGAGAGGAGAGGCCATATTAAGACACAACTTGTGAGATTACACTCAGGCTTCTGACTGGATGGATCCACTGTGGAGGGGTGGGGAGGGAGAGAGGGGGGAGTGTTAGCACGATATTCCAGGAAAGCACATTATTCATCACAAAAGGGAAAATTGTTTTTGCGTTAATGTCATATCACAAGGAAAATCCTCATATAGGTTGTCTTGACGTCCGGTGTGCAATAACCCAAAATGGCAGATCATAAATAGCGGTGTTGATTGAACGCCACATTCCTTCGTATTCACCTTGATCTAATCACAGGGCCGATGACAAACGGACAGTGTCATCCTCACGTTGGCCATTCCAGTTATGTGATGGCTTCAGTTCTCCCACAGAGCACGGAGCATGGCTCCAGCATCTCCTGCTTCTGCTTGGCACTTCAGTTTCATCAAATATGTCTCTGTAATGCAGTGTCTGGGTATTTATGCTTGATATAAATACCCCAAGAGTGACAGGAATCATCCCGTTGAGTGCAGAGAGAGCTGGGAATCAGAATGAGTAACAGCAGAACGATGGCGCTCTGAGAAGGAACATCTCTCTCTCACTATCAATTGTCATCAGAGTTGGTTGCAAGACTCATACATATGTTAATGAGCTGGTTTTGCATCTGAATTGAAGTGAGGGGGAGAGAGAGAGAGGACAGGAACAGAATCCCCCGTGTGTATCTGAGTACTACAGAATCAAGACGTAATACTTAACATTGATAAACCACAGGCTATTATGGCAGTAAAATTAGCTTTGCCTTCAGATCATTGTTTTGGGTGTGTTTGCAGTGTGTTTATTCCCATGTTAGCCTCTAGCAGTGGCTCATTCCTCTGCTTGGAGCTAGAGTATAACCAGAACCCTATATTTAGAATCCTAAATTCCTTTGACACAACTCTCACAATAAAAGGCTCCGTATAAAGCCATAGCTTTGTTGATTTGAGTGGGCTTTCTGAATCTGAGGCCCAGCATATTGATGATTCGAGAGTGATTTGTTCAATTGATAATGTACTTTTAATGCCAGTTTAACTTTGAAGTTGCCATATGTGGTATATTTTAATTTGTTTCAAACAATGTGTGTAGGCCACAGTAGTATATCAAATGTATGAGGATGTATGAGAAAAAGATGATCAAGCCAAGGAAGAACAAAGACAGTGATCATCATGCATGTTTCATTCCAAAATTCCATTTTAATGTCGTTCTGTTTCCCAAAATATACTTGCCAATTAAAGCTGTCACTTTTTTTGTGACTGTTTCAGAAAGGTCTGCTGATTTTCTGTATACAATAGCAAGGCACACAGCAAATTTGCAAGTGTTAAAATCTTGGTTTAAAGGTAAAAGTGATTCTACTGGGGTTAACACCAGTGGGATTGAAATTGACTCCACGTGCGCTGAATAAATTAAGTGTTATTTGAATTACAGTGGAATCAACACTGTGTGTGTGGTGTTGTTACTCGGCTGTGTTGTTAGTTCATTTATGTTAACTTAACTCTTTGAGTGAAAAAGACGTGGGAGGGGCCTCATTGTCATTCTTCCCAGAATGCTTTGTTCCAGGTAGATTTTTAGAATAGTTTTAATATATACATGTTTCTGCATGCACAGATGCATATATTATTATTATTACTATACAAAGATAAATAACTTAAATTTTTATAAACTAATCCAATCTGTAAGGGGATGAATTTATTAAAGCTGTTACTGAGCTGATTCTTCCAGTTTAGATGATTTAGGTAGGCTTGGTTATCAAGACCTCCATCAGTCATTCTGAATGCAGGTTGTGGGTGATAAACTATTGCAATTGTTGGATATCCGACAGGAATTACTAATCGCTTTGCATATTGTGACTTGGAGGTCTGATGTGGACCATGAGACAAGATTTCCAGACCACAAAATTGAGGATAAATAGGCCATAATTAAAGGCATTATGAAATGTACAATATATGGTCATTAAGTTAAGCCTACCCCCTCCTTTTTCGAACATTCTGTAAAAAATCGCGCAACTTTTCAGCGTCCTGCTACTCATGCCAGGAATATAGTATATGCATATGATTAGTAGGTGTGGATAGAAAACACTCTGAAGTTTCTAAAACTGGTTAAATCACGGCTGTGACTATAACAGATCGTGTGTTTCATCGAAAAGCGCAAGAAAAACTGCTCACTGAAAGCTAAAAATAATATCCATGCGTCACTTTCATGGATTGTTAAAAGGGCACACAATTAATTATGGACCTGCATGCAATTCCTACAGATTCCACACGATGTCGCCATTGTCGTCATTATTTTTTGTTGGTAAATCCAACTAACTGGATTCCATTTCTTCCGGTCTCCGCCAGGATGTTTTGAAGTGCACATTGTCGGCCATTGATTTGAAGACGAGGAGCTATTGAATACACATCGCCCTGTAATCATTTTGATAGATTATAAACGTTTACTAATACCTAAAGTTGGATTACAAAAGTATTTCGAAGTGTTTTGTGAAAGTTTATCGTCGACTTTTTTAATTTTAAAAAATGACGCTGCGTTTTAAAACAATGTTTTTTTCTGAATTACACAGCTTCCATAGATGGCTATTTTGGGTATATATGGACCGATTTAATCGAAAAAAAGACCCAATAGTGATGTTTATGGGGCATATAGGAGTGCCAAGAAAGAAGCTCGTCAAAGGTAATGAATGTTTTATATTTTATTTCTGCGTTTGTGTATCGCCGGGTACGGTAAATCTTTTGTTTACGTCGCATTCAGGCATTTTGGGGTGTTACATGCTATCAGATAATAGCTTCTCATGCTTTCGCCGAAAAGCATTTTAAAAATCTGACTTGTTGGCTAGATTCACAACGAGTGTAGCTTTAATTCTATACCCTGCATGTGTATTTTGATGAACGTTTGAGTTTTAACGAGTACATTTAGCATTTAGCGTAGCGCATTTGCATTTCCAGGTGCCTAGTTGAGACATCTGCGTCTCAAGTAGGATCAAGAAGTTAAGGGTTTACTTTGAATTCAAACACATTCACTTGGTAAAGGCTTTAGGACTAGAAGTCATTGAATGCACCAACCATGTCTCTGTCACAAACAAACACAGTCATATCTGTGACATTCACTTGAAAGGCATGCTGGGAAATATGCAAATACGACTTTACAACCTACAATGTTGCCCCTCCCCCCACAAAAATACTGTAACACCACATGTGTTATTCCCTAACATTAAAAATGTGTAACATCATCAGCTTTAATAAAGTGTTCATTTAAGTTGACATTTGCAACACCCATGGTGTTACGGATCCAACACTCCAACACAGGGGTGTTACTTTGAAAAGTGTTAGTTTAACGATATTTCAGGGGATATGTGAGTGTTAAAATTCTGATCTCAAATTTGCTGTGCAGCAAGGCATGGACAATAGCCAACAGGATATCACAGTATCATTCTAATTGCAGGGGGAATATTTCAATTGTTTAGCTGTCTTGGTCTTTCTATAATTAAAGATTGCGAAGCTGGTGTATGGAACACCAAGGAGGTCCCATTCCTCATGCCAAAGATAAACTCCACATGGCAGTTTGCTAAAATGAAAGCACGTCATCTGAGTGTGACGTATGTTTGTTGTTGTTGAATGCTGTCGAACGCTGAAACCTAAACTTAAGACCTCGGTTTTAAAGCTGACAGTGTTTTTATATACTTTTATTTTATTTTGAAACCTGGGGCTCTGTTGGGCAAAATGTATGTGAGCGCTGCTGTCTGTCCTGGAATCCTGTCAGATTCCATATAGGGGGAGAGACTCGAAAGCCCAGCTAGCCTAGCTGGCTCGGCTGTCTCAAATGGAGTCCGTTATTGAATGTTTCCAGCATTTCAGGAGCTGTGTTTACTTTGCTTTAGTCCTGGACAATGTGGACTGCGCAGACTTTCACTGCTTGCGGAGGACTACAGCAGCGAAATGGATACTCTTAGCAAGCAAGTAGCATACCTACATAACCTACTGGGGAACCCACACCCACCTACTTTTTATTTTACTTCCACCCCAGTAACCGGACGCCACTCTGGTCTGGTGGAAGTTTCACAGCTGTGTCGGCTCTCCACAGCCGACTGGCTGGTGCTAGGCAGGGTTCCATCCCCGAAGCGGTCTCCCCCTTCCCTGGAGAACGAAGCTGATCGCGACTAAACCAACCAGCCAAGGAGGTACGTCACTTGCAGTGAAAGTTGAAGAAGGCATCCTCTGGCAACGGGGGTCTCCATGGAGTTGTTGAGCCTGGAACTTACACAGACCAGAAACAGCTTTGCCGCTTCGTCCTTGGTGGCTTCCCATTCAAGATCAGATTCGGAGGTACCTGCGTCTTCGTCCTGGGCTCTGTCACCCTCTCTGTTGGCTTCTACCTCAAGTTCAGATCCTCAGAGCTTACTAGACCGTGAGGCTGCTTGAGAGACCGGCCCATTCAACATCACCAGCTTTCATCATTGTGAGAAACATCTCGGTCCCCAAGGCCAAAACCCTGTGCTACCAAGGAGCATGAGTATAGGACCTAACAAGGCTGCTTCTGACTGTTCTACTACAGATTCTGGGACCTGACACTGTCATAGTCCATGTGGGGTCAAACAACATCAGGAGGACTAGTTCGGATCATTTGAAAATAGATTATAAAGAACAGATTTTAGCATTAAAAGACTCCAAAAAACTGCCAATATTTTCAGGTCCAGTACCATCGTTGGGCTGCGGGTGTGAAAGATTCAGCAGACTGCTGGCATTACACATCTGGCTAAAAGACTACTGTAGCTCTAATGGAGTCACTTTTATTGATAACTTTGACACCTTCTGGAAACAGAAGATACTCTACAGGAATGACGGAGTCCATCCAAATCATCTTGGCTTCTGGACTCTGTCCACGCATTTCAAGGCAACGTTGAAACAATGACTGGTAAATGATCCAAGACCAGCTCAGTTAATCCTTACCATTGTAACAATGAGTCGTCATAATGCTGCATCAATGTACATGATCTTAGAGGCATTGGCAAACACAATGTAGGAAATTTAATTTATGTACCCCTAATTTGGGGTGACAGGGTAGCCTAGTGGTTAGAGCATTGGAATAGTAACCGAAATGGTTGCAAGTTCAAATCCCCGAGCTGACAAGGTACAAACAAATCTGTCGTTCTGCCCCTGAACAGGCAGTTAACCCACTGTTCCTAGGCCGTCATTGAAAATAAGAATTTGTTATTAACTGACTTGCCTAGTTAAATACATTTTTAAAAAATTGCAACGTACATATCTGTTTATCCTACAGCTATTGTAAGCAGTAATCATGAGCCTATAAACCAGAGTTAGTACTGAGGCAGTGTGCAATAGTAGGAAGACCACTTTATGCAGCTCACCCTGCACTATCAGCACCAATGTAAATAACAGAACTAAGCTTCCCAGTAAAGCATTAAAAACAATCAAGCAACCCAGAAAAGTGCTAGAAATAGCCCATATTGTTACTGTTGAAGTCGGAAGTTTACATACACCTTAGCCAAATACATTTAAACTCAGTTTTTCACAATTCCTGACATTTACTCCTAATAAGAATTCACTGTCTTAGGTCAGTTAGGATCACCACTATATTTTAAGAATGTGAGATGTCAGAATGTTCAGTAGAGAGAATGATTTATTTCAGCTTTTATTTCTTTCATGGGTCAGAAGTTTACGTACACTCAATTAGTATTTGGAAGCATTGCCTTTAAATTGTTTAACGTGGGTCAAACATTTCGGATAGCCTTCCACAAGCTTCCCACAATAAGTTGGGTGATTTTTGGCCCATTCTTCCTGACAGAGCTGGTGTAACTGAGTCAGATTTGTAGGCCTACTTGCTCGCACATGCTTTTTCAGTTCTGCCCACACATTTTCTATAGGTTTGAGGTCAGGGCTTCGTGATGGCCACTCCAATACCTTGACTTTGTTGTCCTTAAGACATTTTGCCACAACTTTGGACGTATGCTTGGGGTCATTGTCCATTTGGAAGACCCAATTGCGACCAAGCTTTAACTTCCTGACTGATGTCTTAAGATGTTGCTTTAATATATCCACATCATTTTCCCACCTCATGATGCCATGTATTTTGTGAAGTGCACCAGTCCCTCCTGCAGCAACGCACCCCCACAACATGATGCTGCCACCCCCGTGCTTCACGGTTGGGATGGTGTTCTTCGGCTTGCAAGCATACCCCTTTTTCCTCCAAACATAACGATGGTCATAATGGCCAAACAGTTCTATTTTTGTTTCATCAAAACAGAGGACATTTCTCCAAAAAGTACAATCTTTGTCCCCATGTGCAGTTGCAAACCGTAATCTGGTTCTTTTATGGCAGTTTTGGAGCAGTGGCTTCTCCCTTGCTGAGCGGCCTTTCAGGTTATGTCGATATAGGACTCGTTTTACTGTGGATATATTACACCTGTTTCCTCCAGCATCTTCACAAGGTCCTTTGCTGTTGTTCTGGGATTGATTTGCACTTTTCGCATCAAAGTATGTTCATCTCTAGGAGACAGAACGCATCTCTTTCCTGAGAGGTATGACGGCTGCGTGGTCCCATGGTGTTTATACTTGCGTACTATTGCTTGTACAGATGAACGTTGTACCTTCAGGCATTTGGAACTTGGCTGATTTCTTTAGATTTTCCCATGATGTCGAAGTTGATGTCAGAGTTTGAAGGGAGGCCTTGAAATACATTCACAGGTAAACCTCCAATTGACTCAAATGATGTCAATTAGCCTATCAGAAGCTTCTAAAGCCATGACATCATTTTCTGAAATTTTCCAAGCTGTTTAAAGGCACAGTCAACTTAGTGTATGTAATCATCTGACCCGCTGGAATTGTGATACAGTTAATTCATTATAAGTGAAATAATCTGTCTGTAATCAATTGTTGGAAAAATTACTTGTGTCATGCACAAAGTAGATGTCCTAACTGACTTACCAAAACTACAGTTTGTTAACAATACATTTGTGGAGTGGTTGAAAAACGAGTTTTAATGACTCCAACCTAAGTGTATGTAAACTTCCGACTTCAACTGTATGTAGCCTAAGAAACAAGGTCCATGAAGTCAATAACTTGCTTGTAACAGATGACATTCATATTCTAACAATCTCTGAAACTCACTTAGATAATACCTTTGATACAGCGGTAGCAATACATGGTTATAATATCTACCGAAAAGACATAAATGCCAACGGAGGTGGTGTTGCGGTCTATATTCAGAACCACATTCCTGTAAAACTTAGAGACAATTTAATGTTAAATACTGTTGAAGTAATATGGCTACAGGTTTATCTGCCTCACCTTAAGCCCATTCTTGTGGGAAGCTGCTATAGACCAAATGCTAATGGTCAGTATCTGGATAATGTGTGAAATGCTTGATAATGTATGTGATATCAACAGAGAAGTATATTTTCTGTGTGATTTAAATATTGACTGGCTATCATTAATAAGCTGCCCACTCATTCTAACTGTAACCAGTGCCTGCAACCTGGATCAGGTTGTCAGTCAACCTACCAGGGTAATTACAAACAGCACAGGAATTAAATCATCAACATTAATAACATATTTGATAATGCTGCAGATGTTTGCTTTAAAGCAGTATCCAAATCCATAGGATGTAGTGATCACAATATAATTGCCACATCTTGGAAAACCAAAGTTCCAAAGGCTGGGCCTAATATAGTCATACAATACGTTTTGTTGTGATTCATATGCTGTTTTTTTTTTATTTTTTTAATTTTACCCCTTTTTCTCCCCAATTTCATAGTATCCAATTGTTGTAGTAGCTACTATCTTGTCTCATCGCTACAACTCCCGTACGGGCTCGGGAGAGACGAAGGTTGAAAGTCATGCGTCCTCCGATACACAACCAACCAAGCCGCTGCTTCTTTAACACAGCGCACATCCAACCCGGAAGCCAGACGCACCAATGCGCCGGAGGAAACACCGTGCACCTGGCCACCTTGGCTAGCGTACACTGCGCCCAGCCCGCCACAGGAGTCGCTGGTGCGCGATGAGACAAGGACACCCCTACCGACCAAGCCCTCCCGGTCGCGGACCTCCCGGTCGCGGCCGGTTACGACAGAGCCTGGGCGCGAACCCAGGACTCTGATGGCACAGCTGGCGCTGCGTACAGCGCCCTTAACCACTGCACCATCCGGGAGGCCTGTGATTCATATGTTGATGATGTAAATTATATTTGCTGGTCTGTGGTGTGTAATGAGGAGCAACCAGAAGCTACACTTGACGAATTTACAAAACGACTTATTCCAGTTACTAATAAGCACACACCCATTAAGAAAATGACTGTAAAAACTGTTAAATCCCCTTGGATTGATGAAGAATTGAAAAATGGTATGGTTGAGAGGGATGAGGCAAAAGGTATGGCAATTAAGTCTGGCAGCCCAACTGATTGGCAAACATATTGCAAATTAATAAATCATGTGACTAAACTAAATCAAAGTCAAAATTAACTGCACTATGAAACAAAGATAAATTATATAAGGAATGATAGTAAAAAGCTTTGGGGCACCTTAAATTTTAAAAAATGGAAAAAAAGCTAACTCGGCTCCTTCATTCATTGAATCAGATGGCTCATTCAGATGGCTCCTGCCGTAAGCTTTGACCTTTGCATCGGATCATCGCTGCTAGCTAGCTGCTACCGAGTGGATATAGTGGCTAATGCCCCTGCCCCGAAGCTAGCACCTGTTAGCCGTGAGCCAGGCACATCTCCCGGCAAGCAAACAAAATTACTACAACTACAATACCTCTTTTGCCATCTGGCCTGAACCTTTTGTTGACATGGCGCCCCGCCGTACCACCACGACTGGTCTGCCGATGGAACTCCATCCGCTGTGCCCTCAACCGGCCTTTGCCGGACGTCGGAGCAGACGCTTCTACTAACCCCGGCCTGCTAACTTTAAACGCTGTGTCTCCCACATGCTAGCGTAGTAACGACTAGCCCGCAGCTTCCTTGTTCCATCTATTGCTGTTCACTGGACCCTATGATCACTTGGCTACATAGCTGATGCATGCTGGACTGTTCATTAACCACGGTACTCCATTTTGTTAATTTTTTTGTTTATCTATCGGCCCCAGGCTCGAACTCAGGCCCTATGTGTAGTTAACCGACCCTCTCTGCCCATTCATCGCCATTTTACCTGTTGTTGTTTTAGCTGATTAGCTGTTGTTGTCTTACCCATTGTTGTCTTAGCTAGCTAGCTTGTCTTGACCTCATCCCATCAGTCGAGGATGCCTGGTTGTTCTTTAAAAGTAATGTCCTCAACATCTTAAATAAGCATGCCCCTTTCAAAAATGTAGAACTAAGAACAGATATAGCCCTTGAGGGCAGACCTGACTGCCCTCGACCAGCACAAAACATCATGTGGCGGACTGCACTAGCATCAAATTGTCCCCGCAATATGCAATTTTTCAGGGAAGTCAGGAACCAATACACTCAGTCAGTCAGGAAAGCAAAGGCTAGCTTTTTCAAAAAGAAATTTGCATCCTGTAGCTCTAACTCCAAAAAGTTTTGGGACACTGTACAGTCCATAGAGAATAAGAGCACCTCCTCCCAGCTACCCACTGCACTGAGGCTAGGTAACACTGTCACCACCTATAAATCCACGATAATCGAGCTGGCCATGCTTTCCTCCTGGGTACCCCAACATCGGCCAACAGCTCCGTACCCCCCACAGCTATTTGCACAAGCCTCCAAAGCTTCTCCTTCACCCAAATCCAGATAGCAGATGTTCTGAAAGAGCTGCAAAACCTGGACCCGTACAAATTAGCTGGGATAGACAATCTGGACACTCTCTTTCTAAAAATATACGGTGCCATTGTTGCAACTCTCTTTCGTATTGTCCGAGATCCCTAAAGATTGGAAAGCTGCCGCTGTCACCCCCCTCTTCAAAGGGGGTGACATTCTAGACCAAAAGTGTTACAGACCTATATCCATCCTGCCCTGCCTTTCTGAAGTCTTCAAAAGCCAAGTGAACAAACCCATTTTGAATCCCACCGTACCTTCTCCGCTGTGCAATCCGGTTTCCGAGCTGGTCATTGGTGCACCTCAACCACGCTCAAGGTACAAAACGATATCATAACCGACATGGATAAAAGACAGTACTGTGCAGCCGTCTTCATCGACCTGGCCAAGGCTTTCGACTCTGTCAATCACCGTATTCTTATCGGCAGACTCAATAGCCTTGGTTTCTCAAATGACTGCCTCGCCTGGTTCACCAACTACTTCTCAGATAGAGTTCAGTGTGTCAAATCGGAGGGCCTGTTGTCCGGACCTCTTTCAGTTTCTATGGGGGTACCAGAGGGTTCAATTCTCAGGCCGACTCTTTTCTCTGTATATATCAGTGTTGTCCCTCTTGCTGCGGGTGATTCCCTGTTCCACCTCTACTCAGACGACACCATTCTGTATACATCTGGCCCTTCTTTGGACACTGTGTTAACTAACCTCCAAACGAGCTACAATGCCATACAACACTCCTTCCGTGGCCTCCAACTGCTCTTAAACGCTAGTAAAACCAAAAGCATGCTTTTCAACCGTTTGCTGCCCGCACCCGCCCGCCCGACTAGCATCACTACTCTGGACGGTTCTGACTTAGAATATGTGGACAACTACAAATACCTAGGTGTCTGGCTAGACTGTAAACTCTCCTTCCAGACTCAAATTAAGCATCTCCAATCCAAAATTAAATCTAGTATTGGCTTCATATTTTGCAACAAAACCTTCTTCACTCACGTCGCCAAACATACCCTCGTAAAACTGACTAAACTAAAACTATCCTACCGATCCTCGACTTCGGTGATGTCATATACAAAATAGCTTCCAATACTCTACTCAGCAAACTGGATGCAGTCTATCACAGTGCCATCCGTTTTGTCACCAAAGCCCCTTATACCACCCACACCACTGTGACCTGTATATCTAGTCGGCTGGCCCTCGTTATGTATTCGTTGCCAGACCCACTGGCTCCAGGTCATCTATAAGTCTATGCTAGGTAAAGCTCTGCCTTATTTTAGCTCACTGGTCACGATAACAACACCCACCCGTAGCACTCGCTCCAGCAGGTATATCTCACTGGTCATCCCCAAAGCCAACACCTCCTTTGTCCGCCTTTCCTTCCTGTTCTCTGCTGCAAATGACTGAAATGAATTGCAAAAATCGCTGAAGCTGGAGACTTACATTTCCCTCACTAACTTTAAAAATCTGTTATCTGAGCAGCTAACCGATCGCTGCAGCTGTACATAGGCCATCTGTAAATAGCCCACCCAATCTACCTACCTCATCCCCATATTGTTTTTATTTACTTTTCTGCTCTTTTGCACACCAGTATATCTACTTGCACATCATCATCTGCTCATCTATCACTCCAGTGTTACTTTGCTAAATTGTAATTACTTCACTATTATGGCCTATTTATTGTCTTACCTCCTCACCCTATTTGCACACACTGTATATAGACTCCTTTTTTTCTATTGTGTTATTGACTGTACGCTTGTTTATTCCATGTGTAACTCTGTGTTGTTGTTTGTGTCGCACTGCTTTGCTTTAACTTGTTCTCAACTAGCCTACCTGGTTAAATAAAGGTGAAATATATATATATATATACTGTATAAAAAAAAATATTCATCACAAAGCCCACTGATATTGCAAACTATTTTAATGACATTTTCATTGGCAAGATAAGTAAACTTGTGGATGACATGCCAGCAACAAACACTGACACTACACATCCAAGTATATCGGACCAAATTATGAAAGACAAGAATTGTATTTTTGATTTCCGCAATGTCAGTGTGGAAGAGGTGAAAAAATTATTGTTGTCTATCAACAATGACAAGCCACTGGGGTCTGACAATCTGGGTGGAAAATTACTGAGCATAATAGCAGACGATATTGCCACTCATATTTGTCACATCTTCAATTTAAGCCTAATAGAGAGCGTGTGCACTCAGGCCTGGAGGGAACCTAAAGTCATTCCGCTACCCAAGAATAGTTAAGCCCCCTTTACTGGCTCAAATAGCCAAACAATCAGCCTGTTACCAACCCTTAGTAAACTTCTGGAAAAATTGTGTTTGACCAGATACAATGCTATTTCACGGTAAACAAATTGACAACATAGTTTCAGCATGCGTATAGGGAAGGACACTCAACAAGCACAGCACTTACACAAATGACTGATTATTGGCTGAGAGAAATTGATGATAATATGATTGTGGGGGCTGTCTTGTTAGACTTCAGTGCAGCTTTTGACATAATCGATCATAGTCTGCTGCTGGAAAAACGTATGTGTTATGGCTTTACGCCCCCTGCTATAATGTGGATAAAGAGTTACTTGTCTAACAGAACACAGAGGGTGTTCTTTAATGGAAGCCTCTCAAATATAATCCAGTTAGAATCAGGAATTCCCCAGGGTAGCTGTTTAGGCCCCTTGCTTTTTAAAAATGTTTACTCACGACATGCCACTGACTTTGAGTAAAGCCAGAGTGTATATGTATGTGGATGATTCAACACTACCAGTCAGCTACTACAGTGACTGAAATGACTGCAACACTCAACAAAGAGCTGCTGTTTGTTTTAGAGTGGGTGCAAGGAATAGGTTAGCCCTAAATATTTCTAAAACTAAAAGCATTGTATTTGGAACAAAACACTCACTAAACCCTAAACGTCAACTAAATCTTGTAATAAATCTTGTCGAAATTGAGCAAGTTGAGATGACTAAACTGCTTGGAGTAACCCTAGATTGTAAACTGTCATGGTCAAAACATATTTATGCAGTAGTAGCTAAGATGGGGAGAAGTCTGTCTATAATAAAGCGAGTCTGTGCCTTCTTAATAACACTATCAACAAGGCAGGTCCTACAGGCCCTAGTTTTGTCACACCTTGACTACTGTTCAGTCGTGTGGTCGAGTGCCACAAAAAAGGACTTGGCTCAGAACAGGGCACCACGGCTGGCCCTTGGATGTACACAGAGAGCTAATATTAATAATATGCATGTCAATCTCTCCTGGCTGAAAGTGGAGGGGAGATTGACTTCATCACTACTTTTATTTATGAGAGGTATTGACATGTTGAATGCACTGAGCTGTTTGTCGAAACTACTTGCACACAGCTTGGATACCCATGGGGTACCCGACAAGACATGCCACAAGAGGTCTCTTCACAGTCCCCAAGTCCAGAACAGACTATGGGAGGCACACAGTACTACATAGAGCCATGACTACATTGAACTCTATTCCACATCAAGTAACTGATGCAAGCAGTAAAATTATATTTAAAAAAATATATATTAAAAACACCTTATGGAACAGCGGGGACTGTGAAGCAACAAAAACATTGGCACAGACACATGCATACACACTCACACACACACGATAACATACGCACTATGCATACACATGGATTTAGTACTGTAGATATGTGTTTGTTGTGGAGTAGGGGCCTGAGGGCACACCGTGTGTTATGGAATCTGTGAATGTATTGTATGTTTTTAAAGTTTTATAAACTGAATTTTGCTGGACTCCAGGAAGAGTAGCTGCAGCTTTGGTAGCAGCTAATGGGGATCCATAATAAATTAAAATACAAAAGGATAGAGCACATAGGTTACTGGCCATGACCATAGTCCATAATCACTTTCAGCAATTCAATTAAAATGTGTTATCTCTCTGTCATATAAAGAGTGTGAACCTCAACCTAGCATTGTAATGAACCTCATTTGTCGTGTCAGTCAGACCTACTGTACGTTCTCTTTCGTCCATAATTAAGCCACTGTCTTCAAAGCCTTGATAAAGACTAATTACCCTGTTACCATCTGAAAAACATCATTATTCAGTATCGTATATGTATGTTTTTCTCCTGGTTGCTAGAGCACATCGCCAGGCTCTCTCTGTGTCTGCTGTTTACAGATGCACCAGTCGGATGGCCAGTAATAGAAGAAGAAAGGCAGCTAATTAGTGTTTTAATGACTTGTGATGCCGTGACAGGGGCTTCTCTCCTCTGCAGCACAGAGAGCAGCCATGAGAGCTCTATGAGGGATGCGTAAAGAAGTCCAACCTTCCAAGTCCTTTCATGTTGCGTGCGCTGCCTGCTAAGTATACAGCCACTCATCTAGAGTGCGGAGGAGGCAGTGTGAATTGTGTATGGATGGGAAATAGCTAGCTCTTCTATCACAGTCATTGACATGTGGGAAATTAACTCATGAAAATCACCTCTGTGGCCAGATATGTTGAAGTTCCCAGCTGTCTTTAATTGCTATGATACAGTGTGTAAAGTACTATCTTCAGATTTAGTTCCACTGTCTCTACCTTGTTACGTCTTGCATGATGTGTTACTATGTTGTTTATGAATATGATTAGCATTTGTTTATTTACATTTATCCTTCAGTGTAATGCTTTTAATGGGGGTTAGCACCATCAACCTATTTGACAGATGTTTGAATCGGACCCTCCTCCCACATCAGTTTATCCCCTTCAACCCACCACATACACACACACACACACACACACACACACACACACACACACACACCACTTCTCTATCAGTCAGTTTGCGTTGCAGGAGGCCTTAATGGCTAGTCAAGCTCATCACCAGGATCACTCACCCTTCCCCAGGTCTCTCAGCTGCAAGTAAATCTCTCCCAAATCTTTCTATATCCTTTGACTGAAAAGAACACAGGAAATATAATGGAATTAAATGACCTGTCTGTCACCCTGGGCGAGAGCAATCAACTTTTTGTGCACTATTCCAGAGTGGGTGGGTATTAGATAAATGGCATGGTGCCCAGGGAATGGGTACTGGACAAGGGCTGGTCCTGGGGTCAAAGGTAACCCTGTGGCGCAGCCTGAGCACCAGATACAGGCAGCCACTCTGTATTAACACACACAGCGGTATGGGGAGCTGGGTTAGCTACATCACGGCACAGTGCAGGGTGGAGCAGGTGACCCATCCACCTGACAGGCCAGTGCAGTACAGCAGTCGATTGTGCCGCTCCAACAGCTCCCTTTGAAAGGACGACAAGCTAAGTGAAAATGTCAAGCTATTTGCATGGTTTGTTTCAGAACACATTTATGCCTATCACAGGTGTTCTTTTAAAATGCAAATGCAGACCGTTTTTAGTGTTGAAAGCTGCAGAAGAGGCTCTTTGTGCCTAGCCGTGTCATAAATAAACCCCTTATTGAAGTTACATGATACCCTTTTCCTTGCATTTGTAGGATGTGGCACTAAACTCGTTATTCAGACTCATTTGGTGTTCTCTGACAATAAGGTAAAATGATATATGGGTATGTAGTAAGGCTGGACCAATACAAATGTTAATGTGGAGTCTGGCCGGCTTATCCAGCTATCCGTGTGAAGTGAGATTCAGCACACTGCTTAAGGCCTCATGTTAATGACCTTTCTGTGAGCTCTGAGGAGACAGCATGACACGTACAGTACCCACAGGCAACATACTGAAGATCAGAAATATCATGCAGACGTTTACAGTGTGTGGTAAAAAAAACAACTTTTTTGAACTAGTACTGTTGTAACTAACCCATATTTTACCTATAGGTTTGAATGAATCACTATCAGTCAGTGGTGTATTTTTGGACATTGAATCTTTGACAATACTTTTACATCTCACTAAGACGCCAAGTAACCAACTAATCAGTTATGCACAGCTAGCGTCATGTATGACCTCCAGGGTTGTCCGTGTGTGGTTTGGTTGTGTTTGTGCTTTAAGAGCTTTGGTGTTCAGGAGTGACTGTCTACTTTAGAGGAAATTGTCATGTTTGTTCTGTTTGGACAGATATGGCCTTGATGGAGCAGTCTCCGGTAAAGTGTTGCAACCACAAATGTTTTTTCCATAGATCATGTCTGACATGAACAATTAATAATTTGTGGCATAAACCCTTTGAATGAACTTCTGACCTATAAATGTAGTTTGAGTGTATGATATACTAATTATTTTAGTTAAGGGTTTGTGTCCTTTTCTATTCCCATCAGACATGATGGATTATTCTTTAATCTGACAACAGTAATATATTGGTATGGAACACCAGTATAACGTCACAGTGTATGCAACATTGATTTAGAATTGTTAGCTTAGGCAGGGGCCATATCTAAGTTTTTGAAAACGAATGCCGCAAAAATCTCTTCCAAAACCAAAGGATACTGAGTGAAATTTGATTTTTATTAAATTGAAATCCCTGTCAGACCCTTAGGAGGCTCATGGTGTGATTTAAAAAAAATGTAATTAACCTTTATTTAACTAGGCAAGTCAGTTAAGAACTATTTCTTATTTACAATGACGGCCAAACCCGGACGACGCTGGGCCAAATGTGCATCGCCCTATGGGTGCAGTGACGCCTTTTGCACTGAGATGCAGTGTCTTCGACCACTGCGCCACTCAGGAACCCCAATGTGAAAATAAAGATGATGTATTCAGAGTCTTTGAACTAATTCTTTAGTCTTTGAACTAAGTCCTTGACTCAACACGTTCAGAATGTCACCTATGAACTTCAGACAACACAGAATAGTTACGGAGTCTTAATTCCAGATTGCTACAGGGATTTTTTTGCTACATCTGCCCCTCTTTGGAGTTAGGATATTTACAAGGTTCATTTCTACAGGGCTGCATACGGTGCCCTCTCTCTCCTTTCTCTTCCATGGTCAGACCTTTAATTCAGACACACATTTCCATGCAGTAGTCTCTGTGGAGTCAACCTGAGGTCGAGGAGTTTCTCACTACTTACTTGTTGTATCCCATAAGTGCAGTCTGACCATCCCTCCATATTTTCACACCTCTAATCGAAGGGGATTTGCCCTTAAGTTAAGTTTGTTGACCCGTTTTTTTGCACCACTTTTACCTTGCACTCATAGACTGGATATACCAGTCAGTAATGGAGGACAGAAGCTTCTAGAACCCTCATAGACTGGATATACCAGTCAGTAATGGAGGACAGAAGCTTCTAGAACCCTCATAGACTGGATATACCAGTCAGTAATGGAGGACAGAAGCTTCTAGAACCCTCATAGACTGGATATACCAGTCAGTAATGGAGGACAGAAGCTTCTAGAACCCTCATAGACTGGATATACCAGTCAGTAATGGAGGACAGAAGCTTCTAGAACCCTCATAGACTGGATATACCAGTCAGTAATGGAGGACAGAAGCTTCTAGAACCTTCATAGATGGGACATACCAGTCAGTAATGGAGGACAGAAGCTTCTAGAACCCTCATAGACTGGATATACCAGTCAGTAATGGAGGACAGAAGCTTCTAGAACCCTCATAGACTGGATATACCAGTCAGTAATGGAGGACAGAAGCTTCTAGAACCCTCATAGACTGGATATACCAGTCAGTAATGGAGGACAGAAGCTTCTAGAACCTTCATAGATGGGACATACCAGTCAGTAATGGAGGACAGAAGCTTCTAAACCCTCAGACTGGATATACCAGTCAGTAATGGAGGACAGAAGCTTCTAGAACCCTCATAGACTGGATTTACCAGTCAGTAATGGAGGACAGACGCTTCTAGAACCCTCATAGACTGGATATACCAGTCAGTAATGGAGGACAGAAGCTTCTAGAACCCTCATAGACTGGATATACCAGTCAGTAATGGAGGACAGAAGCTTCTAGAACCTTCATAGATGGGACATACCAGTCAATAATGGAGGACAGAAGCTTCTAAAACCCTCAAAGACTGGATATACCAGTCAATAATGGAGGACAGAAGCTTCTAAAACACTCAGACTGGATATACCAGTCTGTAATAGAAGACCGAAGCTACTAGAACCATGCAGTGGTCAGACCTGATGAGCGCTGTCAATCAACTACTGTTAGCCAATAAAATCACTTGCCCTCCATCCGTTGCACCCCTATAGGTATTCTGAGTTTATGCCCTGGTCTCCTCTCTACCTTGTAATTATGATACTACAGTGACATGCCAGAATTAAAAGTGGCCCGCTCTGTACCAAGATATAAACCATGGTAATGAATCTTAATTTTGTTCATCTGAGTAGTCGTACTGTTGAAATAGCCCAAAAGGCTGGGAAGGTAATTAACCTGTGCGCAAATTGGAGATAAGGTTGAATCTAATTTAATCTTTTTTTAACGACGGTTCATGAACCCCATACATTTTAAGTTACCCATCAAGTACTTGTTAATTAGATGTCTGTCAAGATTGGCCTCAATACAGAGATGGTGCCGGTCTTTATAGACCGCATACTGGAACGCTGGAAGTTTTCCAAATGTCAACACCCCCCCATCCTAGTTTAGTTTAACAGATATGAGGAATTGCTCCAAGCCATGGCAGCTTAATTTCCTGTTATACCGGATATTGAGTTTATCCATTTCCAGAGATGATATTGTAACTCTGTTGATGATCTATTCTTTCCTAAAATAGTTTTGAGTGTTTTTGAGGTTTTGGTACCACACCTTAGGCATGTGAAACCTCTGAAGATTCTCTTCATTTCCATGGTGTCACTTCTTTAGTAATCTTTGATTAAATTGTTGGTGCAGCTGAGGGTAATGTCCTGAGCGCCACAGTAGGCAGCGAGCACAGCTGCAGCCGCCTGTGCAGATGGTGCCTGCGCATCTCAGATGTTTGCTTCCTGGGTGCCTAGCAGGCTGTTTACTGCACCGCTCTCTAGCTCTGCGCATACGCCACGGTCAGAATGTGGGGAGAAAGCTTCTCCACAAAAACACTAACCAAGTACATGAAAATATGAATGAAAACATCTATAGAGTGCTCGAATATCCCGCTCCTGTTGTCACATTTTGTCAAAGGCAAAAGCCTCTCTCTGTTTGTGTAGTGTGTTAAATTAGATATGTGCCTTTCTGAGCAATGCTCATTCAAATCAATGCCATCTCAGCCCTGGTTGACCCTAAACCACAACGCTAGAAATAAAAACAGAAATAACAACAATAGAATGATAACAGTCAATAGTTATAAAAAATCTAATAAATAATAGGGACAATAATATAACAAGCTTCTATTATTACCACTAAAATGAATGGTACCACCACTATTATTAACACTAATCCTACAACTATCCCTACTACTACCATTACCTTTGGTAATCCCTACTACTATCAGTAGCATTTCTACCTGTAATCTCTCTACTGCTCCATTACCACCAGTAGCATTTCTACCTGTAATCTCTCTACTGCTCCATTACCACCAGTAGCATTTCTACCTGTAATCTCTCTACTGCTCCATTACCACCAGTAGCATTTCTACCTGTAATCTCTCTACTGCTCCATTACCACCAGTAGCATTTCTACCTGTAATCTCTCTACTGCTCCATTACCACCAGTAGCATTTCTACCTGTAATCTCTCTACTGCTCCATTACCACCAGTAGCATTTCTACCTGTAATTTCTCTACTGCTCCATTACCACCAGTAGCATTTCTTCCTGTAATCTCTCTACTGCTCCATTACCACCAGTAGCATTTCTACCTGTAATCTCTCTACTGCTCCATTACCACCAGTAGCATTTCTACCTGTAATCTCTCTCTCTCTCTCTCTCTCTCTCTCTCTCTCTCTCTCTCTCTCTCTCTCTCTCTCTCTCTCTCTCTGTGTGTGTGATTTTATGAGCTAGGAAAATCTGGGCCAAGTAATGCTGTGATTAATTGTTTTTTGGGCAAAATCATTTTACTTCTGCAGAAACTCTCTGTAGTAACATATCCACATATTAATCTTAAACCAATGTTTATTTATCATGATTTTATATAAACATTAAACATTTATATTAATATGTTTTACATGACTAGGATGATTCATCTCGTTCGTTAAACGATATCCTATTCCTTAGATGTGATGTTTCGTCCTGCAACCTCAACTAATATTCCTTTTCCAGGATTTTTGTTTTCCAAAGTGTTTATCAACCGATTGTATGAACAAACATCTCCAAATGCCTGAGAGGATTTTCCCTTTTAATTTCCTCCTCTGTGTCAGAACAATTATGCTAATGAGGCTTGTTAGTGGTGAAAATTACCCCGTTGTCTGTCTGTGGGACTGTCTCGTCTAGTATGGGTGAGAGCTGGGTGAGCTCGGTGAGAGCTGGGTGAGAGCTGGGTGAGTTATTCTCTAGTAGACTCTGTGGGGAGGATGAGGAGTCAGATTCCGACCGAGGCAGATGTTGATTTCAGCCAAATCCTGCAGAACTGATTGTGATAGCATAGCGTGTGGATGGGAGGGTGATACTGCTGGGATGAGTCTATTGCGCTGAGCAGTGCATTTTGCTGCTGGCTGCTTTCATGTTTGTCTTTGGGTGTTATCAGCTAATCAATAGCCCTAAGTGAGCAGAAGCACAGCGTTCTGCCTGTTAAGAGAGAGACCAAAACAACATTTTGGATTACTATGTCAAAGTCAATATGAGTTATCTTACTCACCCCTTTCATCTGGAAAAAGAGCTACCACAGCTTTAATGAACAACTCTACGTGCATTCTCCTATAATTAAATATACCTCCTAGTTTAAAAAATACTAAGTGTACCAAAGTCCATTCTGTTACTGTGTTTCTGTTGATGTGTTATGCAGCCATACAGGGATCCACTGATCTCAGCTGTTTTTAGTCACCTGTCTGTCTGTCTGTCTGTCTGCATGGCCATGGCTCCTGTGACTGAACTAACTCAGTCACTCAGGTTCCTCATGGCCATCTGAGGGCTCAGGGCTAGGAAGGCCGAGTGGTTCACCCGTCATGCCCCTTCTCCCCGGCCATGCCCACCACATGCCAGCAGTACACCCAGCCCTGAGCCCTCTGACTAATAAAGTTTACTCTCCTCCCCAATGGACTACTATCCCCCATATGCCTGTTTATTTAGAAATGTCTCTGAATAGGGTTTCTGAATGCCAGCAATTCCATGATGTATTACTTTCAGCTAACTGTTCTGATAAGCACAGGGCTTCTTAGAAAATAAATTAAGAGATTACAGTGGTACTGTCAGGTAAAGGGAACTCTGATAGCATCCCAACTGGCACCCTGTTCCCTATATAATGCACTACTTTTGACCAGAGCCCAATGGGCCCTTGCCAATAGTGCACTACATAGGGGAATAGGGTGCTATTTGGGACATAACCTCTCTCTCTCTCTCTCTCTCTGGATGGCGGTGCTGCCTGAGTTCCATTTTCATTTGAAAGGATGAGGTCATTTGATGTTCCCTCCATCAGCTCATTACTGTTACATTATGTATCCTCCACCTCCATTATTTAGGTACAGTTAGAGATAGCAGCCTTCATTAAGGTACAGTTAGAGATATCAGCCTCCATTAAGGTACAGTTAGAGATAGCAGCCTTCATTAAAGTACAGTTAGATATAGCAGCCTACATTAAGGTACAGTTAGAGATAGCAGCCTCCATTAAGGTACAGTTAGAGATAGCAGACTCCATTAAGGTACAGTTAGAGATAGCAGCCTCCATTAAAATACAGTTAGATATATGTGGAAGCAGCCTCCATTAAAGTACAGTTAGAGATAGCAGCCTCCATTAAGGTACAGTTACATATAACAGCTTTCATTACGGTACAGTTAGAGATAGCAGCTTTCATTAAGGTACAGTTAGAGATAGCAGCCTTCATTAAAGTACAGTTAGAGATAGCAGCTTTCATTAAGGTACAGTTAGATATAACAGCCTTCATTACGGTACAGTTAGATATAACAGCCTTCATTAAGGTACAGTTAGATATAACAGCCTTCATTAAGGTACAGTTATAGATAGGTAGAAGCAGCCTCCATTAAAATACAGTTAGATATAACAGCCTTCATTACGGTACAGTTAGATATAACAGCCTTCATTAAGGTACAGTTATAGATAGCAGCCTCCATTAAAGTACAGTTAGAGGTAGCAGCCTTCATTATGGTACAGTTATAGATAGCAGCCTCCATTAAAGTACAGTTAGAGATAGCAGCCTTCATTACGGTACAGTTTTAGATAGCAGCCTCCATTAAAGTACAGTTAGAGATAGCAGCCTTCATTACGGTACAGTTAGAGATAGCAGCCTTCATTACGGTACAGTTAGAGATAGCAGCCTTCATTACGGAACAGTTATAGATAGCAGCCTTCATTAAGGTACAGTTATAGATAGCAGCCTCCATTAAGGTACAGTTAGATATAACAGCCTCCATTAAAGTACAGTTAGAGATAGCAGCCTCCATTAAGGTACAGTGAGAGATAGCAGCCTCCATTAAGGTACAGTTACATATAACAGCTTTCATTACGGTACAGTTAGAGATAGCAGCTTTCATTAAGGTACAGTTAGAGATAGCAGCCTTCATTAAAGTACAGTTAGAGATAGCAGCTTTCATTAAGGTACAGTTAGATATAACAGCCTTCATTACGGTACAGTTAGATATAACAGCCTTCATTAAGGTACAGTTAGATATAACAGCCTTCATTAAGGTACAGTTAGATATAACAGCCTTCATTACGGTACAGTTATAGATAGGTAGAAGCAGCCTCCATTAAAATACAGTTAGATATAGCAGTCTTCATTACGGTACAGTTAGATATAACAGCCTTCATTAAGGTACAGTTATAGATAGCAGCCTCCATTAAGGTACAGTTAGAGATTGCAGCTTTCATTACGGTACAGTTAGAGATAGCAGCCTTCATTACGGTACAGTTAGAGATAGCAGCCTTCATTAAAGTACAGTTAGAGATAGCAGCCTCCATTAAGGTACAGTTACATATAACAGCTTTCATTACCGTACAGTTATAGATAGCAGCCTCCATTAAAGTACAGTTAGAGATAGCAGCCTCCATTAAGGTACAGTTAGATATAACAGCCTCCATTAAAGTACAGTTAGAGATAGCAGCCTCCATTAAAATACAGTTAGATATTACAGCCTTCATTACGGTACAGTTAGATATAACAGCCTTCATTACGGTACGGTTAGAGATAGCAGCCTTCATTAAGGTACAGTTAGATATAACAGCCTTCATTACGGTACAGTTAGATATAACAGCCTTCATTACGGTACAGTTAGAGATAGCAGCCTTCATTACGGTACAGTTATAGATAGCAGCCTTCATGAAGGTACAGTTAGAGATAGCAGCCTTCATTTAGGTACAGTTAGAGATAGCAGCCTTTATTAAGGTACAGTTATAGATAGCAGCCTTAATTTAGGTACAGTTAGAGATAGCAGCCTTCATTACGGTACAGTTATAGATAGCAGCCTTAATTTAGGTACAGTTAGAGATAGCAGCCTTCATTACGGTACAGTTAGAGATAGCAGTTCAGGTACAGTTAGAGATAGCAGCCTTCATTAAGCTACAGATATAGATAGCAGCCGTCATTTAGGTATAGTTTGAGATAGCAGTCTTCATTAAGGTGCAGTTAGAGATAGCAGGCTTCATTAAGGTACAGATAGAAATAGCAGCCTTCATTAAGGTACAGTTATAGATAGCAGTTAAGGTACAGTTAGAGATAGCAACCTTCATTAAGGTACATATTTAGATAGCAGTTAAGGTACAGTTAGAGATAGCAGCCGTCGTTAAGGTACAGTTATAGATAGCAGTTAAGGTACAGTTAGAGATAGCAGCCTTCATTAAGGTACAGATTTAGATAGCAGCCTTCCTTTAGGTACAGTTAGAGATTGCAGTTAAGGTACAATTAGAGATAGCAGCCTTCATTAAGGTGCGGTTAGAGATAGGTGGAAGCAGCCATGCAAACAGAGACACACAGGTTCTGTGTATTGATACAGACAGACAAAGGTTTATCATCAACTCAATATGGACGTCACCCAAAACACACTGGCTTGCATCCCAAATGGCATCCTATTCCCGTTTATAGTTCACTACTTTTGACCAGATGGGCCATTACTAACACAAGTGGCCCACTTGATATCCTAACACAGCTCTTCTCCTCCATAACTCTATCCAGGCCAAGTGGCCCTCTATTCTAATCACAGCTAATTAAAGATGATTAGTTTGCAGAGACGGTCCCCGTAGGCCGAGGGTAAAGGAGCTGGGATTGTAAAGGTAGTGACAGACATGTCAGCCGGCGGCGGCAAGGAGAGGAGGAGGAGAGGTAGAGCTGCTTACCATGCCGTTCTGATAGATCCAGGCCAATTAGAACTGTTGACTCGGCCACATCCCCACATCACCACTGTCAAACGCAGCCAAGGTCATCCCTGACATGACACTTACCTGCCTTACCTGGGCTGATAGATTACAGGAGGAGCTAGTTTCACCCCCTACGTTGCTATGATTCCAATACTCCCCCCCCCCCCCCCCTTCTCCTCCTCTTACTGTACAGTACACACACCAGCACCCATTCAGAGCCAATCGCAATGGTGTCCTTCATTTTCTGAACCACAATTCAATCCCCACCGTATAGCCAAAGTTAAACTGTTGGGGTCTAATGGGGAAAAAGGTATCCAGGCATTGAATTGCATGTACAGTATTGTGAGGTTGTTGTCACGAAAATGTCTGGGAATGGCATCCTGTAAATCAGATTACAGTGTACCTGGGAGCATGTACAGTATGGTGGGTATATTCACACAAATCATTCATTTATCTCCAGTGGCTCTCTCTATATGGCAGACATTTTTCCTGTCTATATACTAAAAATGGAGGTAGAATGTTCAGTAATGCTATCCCTAGTACCCCTCCATGAAAATACTACTCATACACCAAAGACATAATATAACTGATCAGCAGCTGTTCTACATTACAGTAGCCTTCAAAATAAAGGTTCCAGTTGGAACCAAATAAGGTTTTTCAGAGGAATGCCATAAGGGAACCATTTAAGGTTCTTAAGTCTTTACAGTGTTAATTTAACTCCTGAATCAAAACTAGAAGTTATAGACGGTTTACTCTGCTACCGCACAGCAAGCGGTACCAGAGTGCCAAGCCTAAGACCAAAAGGCTCCTCAACAGCTTCTACCCCCAAGCCATAAGACTGCTGAACAATTCATAAAATCGGCACTGGACAGTTTACATTGACCCCCCTCCCTTTTGTACACTGTTGCTACTCGCTGTTTGTTTGTTACCTATGTATACACTTCGCCCCCACCTACATGTACAGATTACCTCAACTAGCCCGTACCCCTGCACACTGACTCGGTGCCGGTGCCCCTTGTATATAGCCTCGTTATTCTTATTCTTATTGTGGTACTTTTTATTATTACTTTTTATTTTTGTCTACTTGGCAAATATTTTCTTCTTCTTGAACTGCACTGTTGGTTAAGGGCTCTTAAGTAAGCATTTCACTGTAAAGTCTACACTTGTTGTATTTGGCACATGTGACAAATAAAGTTTGATTTGATTAGAAATGTTACACTGCAAAATCAACACTAGTCAACACTGGTCAAGTTGCTCTGTGCTATAGAAGGGACAGATCAGCAGGTTTCCATACATTTCAAGGACCTTTTTGAATTCCAATGAACTGCAGATGCCACGTTAAGAACCCCCCCACTGGACTCAAAAGGTCCTTTATCGGGCAAGAGTTCTCCAAGGAACCCTAATAAGAGCTGAAAAAGAATGGCGTGTATGCAGAGTGAAAACATTACAGTGAACATTATGTTTAACACTGAACCTGCTGTCTGTATGCACCGAGCAATGAAAAGGTCTGTCTTCATTTAACGTGTAATGTGGCTAGAGATTAAATTGGAAGTTAATATCTCATCATTATATTGATAGCAATGATTATGCAGATTGCAGTCATCAACACATTGTATTAATGAGTCATCGTGTGGGAATTGGCGCCATCAGCGGGTGAAGTTAACAGAACCTTCACCCTCCCAGCCTACTCTCTTTCTCTGTGTGACTCCCCACTGCAAAATAAGGACTGGTTGTTACAGCGGTTCAATTTTAACAATAATTAAATGTAAATAATTATTGCAAAGGGAGAAAAGAGAATTTAACAATGCCCCCCCCTCTCTCTCTCTCACACACACACACACACTATCGACTGGAATATTGGTATGTCAGGGCTACCTTAAGGGGAGAATTAGACCTTTTTTTTAAATCTGGAATGTTTTTTTTTAAATATAATGTTTTGGTGAAGCTGTGTTTGCTTAGTTACCCGCTGTGCTTATGCTGTTCTGTGCTTATAGTGGCCCATGCATGAGACATGGAGCTAGCTAACAAATATAGTGTGAAGATATATCCGCAAATTCATTGTTTTACACAATATTTTATCATATTTGATGAGTTATTTGATCAAAGTTTTCCTTTACCAAAATGGATGACTTTTAGACATGTTGTTAGGATCCTAATGTCCATTCTAGAGTACTAATATACAGTATAATTCTATGAGACAGACAGTCATCAGTGCAGCTGTACAGTATAAAGAGGCTTTCATTTTGTAGTGGATATTGTTCTAGAATAGATGAACCAGTGTTAAAATAGTTTGTGTCTGTAATTATTGTGTGTTATGTTCTACAATAATTGATTATTTCCTGGATGATTTGTCCGGCGTGTTCTCGCCCTGTTACAGTTATTGAAATCATCAACCTTGTCTAGAATCACTCCATTTGCAAACATTTTCCAGGCACAACGCCCAGCCCCGATAATTTATTATTAGGCTTTAACAGGGCACTCCCAAGGACTCAATTTAGCTAATGTGGTGGCAAAATATTAACCAAGGTGATTAGGAAGAGGCAACCATTGTTGCCATCTTATCGATCTACTGTACGTTCTTAGTTCAAATATCTGAAATATCTGCTTTATGGTGGTAAAGGTTGAAAAATATTGCAAATATAGTCATTCATTGCACACTTTTTGCCATACCATCAACATTATGGGATGTGATGTACGACTGTTCGATTTTTAGGAAGCTGCAGTTGAACATTTCTTCCCACACACTGACAGGACACAAGGGCAGTGATTGGTTGGCAGCAGCACGTCATTCTTCAATCAACATTGTACTTCACAGTACTTTGCCACATCCACAATCTATCCACACCTCAATCCATACAATCAAATAAGTAGCATAAATGTGTAATCTGCACTGATGATAAATAAATTGCGGGTCTTTTGCCAACAATGCAGTTAAAGATCATTTAAAAAAATAGAAATAGTGAAATAAGGAATAAATACACCGTGAACAACAATAAGAAGTAAAAATAACAAATCAAATCAAATCAAATTTTATTTGTCACATACACATGGTTAGCAGATGTTAATGCGAGTGTAGCGAAATGCTTGTGCTGCTAGTTCCGACAATGCAGTAATAACAAGTAATCTAACTAACAATTCCAAAACTACTGTCTTGTACACAGTGTAAGGGGATAAAGAATATGTACATAAGGATATATGAATGAGTGATGGTACAGAGCAGCATAGGCAAGATACAGTAGATGGTATCGAGTACAGTATGTACAAATGAGATGAGTATGTAAACAAAGTGGCATAGTTTAAAGTGGCTAGTGATACATGTATTACATAAGGATACAGTCGATGATATAGAGTACAGTATATACGTATGCATATGAGATGAATAATGTAGGGTAAGTAACATTATATAAGGTAGCATTGTTTAAAGTGGCTAGTGATATATTTACATCATTTCCCATCAATTCCCATTATTAAAGTGTCTGGAGTTGAGTCAGTGTCAGTGTGTTGGCAGCAGCCACTCAGTGTTAGTGGTGGCTGTTTAACAGTCTGATGGCCTTGAGATAGAAGCTGTTTTTCAGTCTCTCGGTCCCAGCTTTGATGCACCTGTACTGACCTCGCCTTCTGGATGATAGCGGGGTGAACAGGCAGTGGCTCGGGTGGTTGATGTCCTTGATGATCTTTATGGCCTTCCTGTGACATCGGGTGGTGTAGGTGTCCTGGAGGGCAGGTAGTTTGCCCCCGGTGATGCGTTGTGCAGACCTCACTACCCTCTGGAGAGCCTTACGGTTGAGGGCGGTGCAGTTGCCATACCAGGCGGTGATACAGAACGCCAGGATGCTCTCGATTGTGCATCTGTAGAAGTTTGTGAGTGCTTTTGGTGACAAGCCGAATTTCTTCAGCCTCCTGAGGTTGAAGAGGCGCTGCTGCGCCTTCTTCACGATGCTGTCTGTGTGAGTGGACCAATTCAGTTTGTCTGTGATGTGTATGCCGAGGAACTTAAAACTTGCTACCCTCTCCACTACTGTTCCATCGATGTGGATAGGGGGGTGTTCCCTCTGCTGTTTCCTGAAGTCCACAATCATCTCCTTAGTTTTGTTGACGTTGAGTGTGAGGTTATTTTCCTGACACCACACTCCGAGGGCCCTCACCTCCTCCCTGTAGGCCGTCTCGTCGTTGTTGGTAATCAAGCCTACCACTGTTGTGTCGTCCGCAAACTTGATGATTGAGTTGGAGGCGTGCGTGGCCACGCAGTCGTGGGTGAACAGGGAGTACAGGAGAGGGCTCAGAACGCACCCTTGTGGGGCCCCAGTGTTGAGGATCAGCGGGGAGGAGATGTTGTTGCCTACCCTCACCACCTGGGGGCGGCCCGTCAGGAAGTCCAGTACCCAGTTGCACAGGGCGGGGTCGAGACCCAGGGTCTCGAGCTTGATGACGAGCTTGGAGGGTACTATGGTGTTGAATGCCGAGCTGTAGTCGATGAACAGCATTCTCACATAGGTATTCCTCTTGTCCAGATGGGTTAGGGCAGTGTGCAGTGTGGTTGAGATTGCATCGTCTGTGGACCTATTTGGGCGGTAAGCAAATTGGAGTGGGTCTAGGGTGTCAGGTAGGGTGGAGGTGATATGGTCCTTGACTAGTCTCTCAAAGCACTTCATGATGACGGATGTGAGTGCTACGGGGCGGTAGTCGTTTAGCTCAGTTACCTTAGCTTTCTTGGGAACAGGAACAATGGTGGCCCTCTTGAAGCATGTGGGAACAGCAGACTGGTATAGGGATTGATTGAATATGTCCGTAAACACACCAGCCAGCTGGTCTGCGCATGCTCTGAGGGCGCGGCTGGGGATGCCGTCTGGGCCTGCAGCCTTGCGAGGGTTAACACGTTTAAATGTCTTACTCACCTCGGCTGCAGTGAAGGAGAGACTGCATGTTTTCGTTGCAGGCCGTGTCAGTGGCACTGTATTGTCCTCAAAGCGGGCAAAAAAGTTATTTAGTCTGCCTGGGAGCAAGACATCCTGGTCCGTGACTGGGCTGGATTTCTTCCTGTAGTCCGTGATTGACTGTAGACCCTGCCACATGCCTCTTGTGTCTGAGCCGTTGAATTGAGATTCTACTTTGTCTCTGTACTGGCGCTTAGCTTGTTTAATAGCCTTGCGGAGGGAATAGCTGCACTGTTTGTATTCGGTCATGTTACCAGACACCTTGCCCTGATTAAAAGCAGTGGTTTGCGCTTTCAGTTTCACACGAATGCTGCCATCAATCCACGGTTTCTGGTTAGGGAATGTTTTAATCGTTGCTATGGGAACGACATCTTCAACGCACGTTCTAATGAACTCGCACACCGAATCAGCGTATTCGTCAATGTTGTTATCTGACGCAATACGAAACATCTCCCAGTCCACGTGATGGAAGCAGTCTTGGAGTGTGGAGTCAGCTTGGTCGGACCAGCGTTGGACAGACCTCAGCGTGGGAGCCTCTTGTTTTAGTTTCTGTCTGTAGGCAGGGATCAACAAAATGGGGTCGTGGTCAGCTTTTCCGAAAGGGGGGCGGGGCAGGGCCTTATATGCGTCGCGGAAGTTAGAGTAACAATGATCCAAGGTCTTTCCACCCCTGGTTGCGCAATCGATATGCTGATAAAATTTAGGGAGTCTTGTTTTCAGATTAGCCTTGTTAAAATCCCCAGCTACAATGAATGCAGCCTCCGGATAAATCGTTTCCAGTTTGCAGAGAGTTAAATAAAGTTCGTTCAGAGCCATCGATGTGTCTGCTTGGGGGGAGATATATACGGCTGTGATTATAATCAAAGAGAATTCTCTTGGTAGATAATGCGGTCTACATTTGATTGTGAGGAATTCTAAATCAGGTGAACAGA
The DNA here is from genome assembly GCF_045791955.1 of Oncorhynchus clarkii lewisi. NCBI lineage: Eukaryota > Metazoa > Chordata > Actinopteri > Salmoniformes > Salmonidae > Oncorhynchus > Oncorhynchus clarkii. The sequence goes on from NC_092177.1 coordinate 21,160,008, forward strand.
AGGATTTGAGTTCCTGTATGTTTCTTTCATCACACCATGTCACGTTGGCCATGAGGCATACGCCCCCGCCCCTCTTCTTACCAGAAAGATGTTTGTTTCTGTCAGCGCGATGCGTGGAGAAACCCGTTGGCTGCACCGCTTCGGATAGAGTCTCTCCAGTGAGCCATGTTTCAGTGAAGCAAAGGAGGTTACAGTCTCTGATGTCCCTCTGGAATGCTACCCTTGCTCGGATTTCATCAACCTTGTTGTCAAGAGACTGGACATTGGCAAGAAGAATGCTAGGGAGTGGTGCACGTTGTGCCCGTCTCCGGAGTCTGACCAGAAGACCGCCTCGTTTCCCTCTCTTTCGGAGTCGTTTTTTTGGGTCGCTGCATAGGATCCACTCCGTTGTCCTGTTTGTAAGGCAGAACACAGGGTCCGCGTCGCGAAAAACATATTCTTGGTCGTACTGATGGTGAGTTGACGCTGATCTTATATTCAGTAGTTCTTCTCGACTGTATGTAATGAAACCTAAGATGACCTGGGGTACTAATATAAGAAATAACACGTAAAAAAACAAAAAACTGCATAGTTTCCTAGGAACGCGAAGCGAGGCGGCCATCTCTGTCGGCGCAGATGCAATGTTAATATGATTTGAGTGACTATATACAGGGAGTACCAGTACCAAGTCTATGTGCAGGAGTATCAGGTAATTGAGTAGCTATGTACAGTAAATATAGGTAGGGGTAAAGTGACTAGGCAACAGGATAGATAATAAACATCATTAACCGTTTATCTATCCTGTTGCCTAGTCACTTTACCTCTAGCTGAAAGTCTGCCCAGGGCCTGGGCTCCAGGGGCCCCCCATTGATTTTGTTAGTCATTCTCACTCAAATCATATTAACATTGCATCTGTCATGACAGGAAATTAGCTTTAAAACTACAAAAAAGTATCTCCGCCAAAAGGCATAATGGATTGAATGGCAGGAAAATTGTAAAACTGCAAAACAATTAGCTCTGTCCCATGGAAAAAAAATGAGTAGAATTGCATGAAATTTGTTATAAAATTGCAACAAAATAAATATTAGTCCAATAGCAAAACTTGCTTTAAAACTGCAAGATTTTCTCTATTCCCCATGGCAAAATGTGTAGAATTGCATTAAAATGTGTTTTCCTCTCTCTGCCGTCAAGAGGGGGGTCACTACAACATTTTGCTTCTGCGGCTTTAGCCCCAGAAGGCTAAAGCCGGCCCTGCGGGTAGCCATTTGATTAGCTATTTAGCAGCCTTGATCAGGTCTCAGATATAGCTCTTTCCTCTGGCTGTTGTTTCCCCCTCAGGCAAATAAATGTCATTTCAATAATGGTATAAGTAACTAATCATCTCACTCCTTGTGTGTAAGTGCCAGTGATCAGATCGCACTGAGTGATGGGTTCACTGCTGGTGTCCATCACCAGAACCCACTGAGTGATGGGTTCACTGCTGGGGTCCATCACCAGAACCCACTGAGTGATGGGTTCACTGCTGGAGTCCATCAACAGAACCCACTGAGTGATGGGTTCACTGCTGGGGTCCATCACCAGAACCCACTGAGTGATGGGTTCACTGCTGGCTTCCTTCACCAGAATCCACTGAGGAATGGGTTCACTGCTGGGGTCCATCACCAGAACCCACTGAGTGATGGGTTCACTGCTGGGGTCCATCACCAGAACCCACTGAGTGATGGGTTCACTGCTGGGGTCCCATTCATCCTCTTTAACTGGCTTGATTCTTTCTAACTCTCCTCTTTTAAAACAACTCTGTAATGTTTCCTCTAATGACAGTGAGAGGCTCAGGATTCTTTATGGTCTTTGTAAGTAAAGTTGTTGAGGAGTCAAAGGGTCCTTTCAGAAGTATTTGCATTTAATCAGCACATCGGAAGGTACCGGAGATCTGGGGACCCCTCTTTTTACGCTGCTGCTACTCTGTTTTTTCATATATGCATAGTCACTTTAACTATACATTCATGTACATACTACCTCAATTGGGCCAACCAACCAGTGCTCTCTGTGTACATAGCAAAAACAAAGCACGTAACAGGTAGTGTGGAGGGTAAAAGCTCTTTGCTTTTTTTCTCTTCAATTAAAGACTACCAGAACCCACTGGATTCTCCAATTACACTGAATGAACTACAGGACAAAATACAAACTCTCCTACCCAAAAAGGCCTGTGGTGTTGATGGGATCCTAAATAAAATGATAAAATATATAGACAACAAATTCCAGTTGCATATACTTAAACGCTTTAACATCATCCTCAGCTCTGGCATCTTCCCCAATATTTTTAACCAAGGACTGATCACCCCAATCCACAAAAGTGGAGACAAATTTCACCCCAATAACTACCATGAGATATGCGTCAACAGCAACCTTGGAAAAATACACTACATTAATTAACAGCAGACTCGTACATTTCCTCAGTGAAAGCAATGTACTGAGCAACTGTCAAATTAACTTTTCACCAAATTACCGTATGACAAACCACATTCACCCTGCACACCCTAATTGACCAAAAAGACAAAGGTAAAGTCTTCTCATGCTTTGATTTAAAAAAGCCTTTGACTCAATTTGGCATGAGAGTCTGCTATACAAATGAATGGAAAGTGGTATTGGGGGAAAAACATACAACATAAAATCCATGTACACAAACAAGTGTGCGGTTACAATGGGAAAAAAAAAATTTCTTTCCACAGGACCATGGGGTGAGATAGGGATTGTAATGGGTGCGTGTTGGTGGCAGGGAAGTCAGGTGCAGGAGAACAAACTTGGTAAAAACAGAGTTTAATAAATGCTGATAAAACTCCAAAAACCAAAATAACAAAAGTGGGAACAAAACCCGTCGCACCAACATAAAACATGCACATCACATACAAACAAACAAACAAACTCTCTGACAAGGACATAAGGGGAAACAGAGGGTTAAATACACAACATCTAATTGATGGGATTGGAACCAGGTGTGAAAGACGACAAGACAAAACCAATGGAAAATGGATCAGTGATGGCTAGAAGGCCGCTGACGTCGACCTCCGAACACCGCCCGAACAAGGAGAGGGACCGACTTCGGCGGAAGTCGTGACAGGAATGCAGTTTGAGCCCTAATCTCTTCAACATATATAGCAAAAATATCCTCTGTGTACAACGTAAAACAAATACTGCATGCAGAGCGGAATTAGGCTGATACCCTCTAATTATCAAAATCTAGAAAATAACCGTTCAATTCTACAACCACCTAAAAGGAAGTGATTCCCAAACCTTCCATGACAAAGCCATCACCTACAGAGCGATGAACCTGGAGAAGAGTCCCCTAAGCAAGCTGGTCTTGGGGCTCTGTTCACAAACACAAACAGACTCCACAGAGCCCAAGAACAGCAACACAACTAGGCCCAACCAAATCATGAGAAAACTAAAAGATAATTACTTAACACATTGAAAAGAATTAACAAAAGAACAGCAACCTAGAATGCTATTTGGCCCTAAACAGAGTACACAGTGGCAGAATACCTGCCCACTGTGACAGAATACCTGCCCACTGTGACTGACCCAAACTTAAGGAAAGCTTTGACTATGTACAGACTCAGTGAGCATAGCCTTGCTATTGAGAAAGGCTGCCATATGCAGACCTGGCTATCAAGAGAATACCGGCTATGTGCGCACTACCCACAAAATGAGGTGGAAACTGAGCTGCACGTCTTCCAAATGTATGACCATATTAGAGACACATATTTCCCTCAGATTACACAATCAAACCCAAGTTTGATAAACTTCCATATCTACTGGGTGAAATACCACAGTGTGCCATCACAGCAGCAAGATTTGTAACCAACAAGAAAAGGGTAACCAGTGAAGAACTGTAACGATTTGCGCTGAGAGTCGGCAAGCTCATTCAGCAAGTGAGTGTTTTAATAAATAAACGCAACACTAAACAAGAAACACGAACAACGCACAGACTTAACACTGGAACAGAATAATGCCTGGGGAAGGAAACAAAGGGAGTGACATATATATATAGGGAAGGTAATCAGGGAGGTGATGGAGTCCAGGTGAGTCTGATGATGCGCAGGTGCGCGTAATGATGGTAACAGGTGTGTGCCATAACAAGCAGCCTGGTGACCTAGAGGCCGGAGAGAGAGCACACGTGACAAGAACAAACCCATATTTTGTACTTTAACTATTTGCACGTCGTTACAACAGCGTATATAGACATAATATAACATTTGAAATGTCTTTGTTCTTATGGGACTTTTGTGAGTGTAATGTTTACTGTTAATTTGTATTGTTCATTTCACTTTTGTTTTTTATCTACTTCACTTGCCTTGGCATGTAAACATATGTTTCCCATGCCAATAAAGCCATTGAATTGAGAGAGAGAGACAGAGTGAGAGAGAGAGAGAAACAGGTTCCCTGGCACTTAATTGTATTATTTGATTTACATAATCATCAGCAAATAAAAAAAGTGGGCAAGAGGCGGGTTTTTAAGAGTATTGTTTTTGAGAGTTGTTTATCGTTACAGTTGCCGTTAACGACAGGTTCCAGACAGCTGCACAGATCATACGTCTCCAGCCCTCTCTCGGAGCTGTCAGCTCTACAGCACAAAGTCATGTTGATTCCGATGTTTATCCAAACGGCTCGACGTGTGACCGCTTTTACTACCTTGTAAGACCTTCGGAGCCATCTGCAAAGACTAACCTGCCACACCTCATTAGCCCATACCCCTGTGAACATGGGAAGAGCAAACACACTCACACAAACATACACACACACACACTCTGCTGCCAAAAACAAATGTTTTAAATCCAAAGTGATGCTTCCTCAAACAACCTGGGGGAGTGGAGGAGAACGATGGGGGGTGGCAGAAGGGGTCACTTGTTTTCTTGGATCATCACAGTAATCCTAGCCTTTGATTTCTGAAGATGCCGGACTGGCAGGCATTACTGTAGCTTGTCATACGCGTGGTGTTTGGAACCAACCAACTGACTTGTTTGGCCCTGTGTGTCTGTAGAGACCCCTGGGCTGGCTGGATGCAGCAGATTTTTCCCTGTGATGCCAGGGGGCACCTAGCCTGCACTCAATAAACAAAGCATTACAGGACCCCACCTTATTACACACTCAGCCTAGGATGTTGTGGACCCACCACCATGTTGGGCCAAGATGGGGCATGATGGTGTGTTATTTGAAATGGGCAGTCGTTTTAGTTGACAGTGTTGTTCAAAGGAGTTTGTGATAGAGCTTGGAGCGTGTGCGTGTGCGTGTGTGTGTGTGTGTGTGTGTGTGTGTGCACTTATGTGTCTGTGTATACATATACGTGTGTCTGCCAGTGGGTTCTTTTCTCAGTTCTCTCAGGTAAATGTGCGCTTGTCAAATGTTGCCTTCTTTGTCATTCCAGGTATGCCCCTCAGTCTAGACTGTAAGGCCTTCTTTGGCTACAGCGGGGAGTCTAGACATATCATCTACTGGATGAAGGGGGAGAAGTTTGTGGAGGAGCTGGCAGGTCACATTAAAGAAAGTGAAGTCAGGTACTGTATATAATCTATCACTGCAAACTTTTCCTCTTTCTCTGTTTCTGATCGTGGAAGTGTCTAGTTTCTGGTTATATACAGAAACCAGTGTGGATGTGACTGACACTAGCATATTATGCCCATTAGGGTTGTGGAGTAATGTCTTGTGGGTCTGAAAAATCATCCGGCTTCATTAGGAGTGTGATGTTCCACTGCCACATCCTGTGCTGTCCACTGTGACTGACAGCATAATACCTCCATCAGCGGGAGGGGATTTCTGCTTCGATATCAGCTCCAGGATTTGTACTACAGTCTAAATGGACAGAGGGGAAATTCCTCATGCACACAATGAGAAACTAATCACGTAACAATTTAATTCAGGGTAAATCTGGGCTTGTTGGAAGTAGCAGACTGCTACTTCTGAAAGATGATAAGATTTCATCCTCTTGTTGGAAAGCTAGTAATTACCACATAAAGCTAGTAATTACCACATAAAGCTAGTAATTACCATATAAAGCAAGTTATTACCACATAAAGCACGTACAGTAATTACCATATAAATCTAGTAATTACCACATAAAGCTAGTAATTACCACATAAAGCTAGTAATTACCACATAGCTGTCATGCAAATGTAACCGCTCCTATCAAATGACAAATAATTGTCTCAACTTCCCAGCCTAGAGTAGCCAGTATCATCTTCTACCCAGTAGCCAGTAGCATCACCTCACCAGTAGCCAGTAGCATCACCTCCCCAGTAGCCAGTAGCATAACCTCCCCAGGGGCCAGTAGCATAATCTCCCCAGTAGCTAGTAGCAATACCACCCCAGCCTGGAGTATCCAGTAGCATCACCTCCCCAGTAGCCAGTAGCATCAACTCCCCAGCCTGGAGTAGCCAGTAGCATCATCTCACCAGCCTGGAGTAGGCAGTAGCATCATCTCACCAGCCTGGAGTAGCCAGTAGCATCATCTCACCAGCCTGGAGTAGGCAGTAGCATCATCTCACCAGCCTGGAGTAGGCAGTAGCATCAACTCCCCAGCCTGGAGTAGCCAGTAGCATCAACTCCCCAGCCTGGAGTAGCCAGTAGCATCATCTCACCAGCCTGGAGTAGGCAGTAGCATCATCTCACCAGCCTGGAGTAGGCAGTAGCATCATCTCACCAGCCTGGAGTAGCCAGTAGCGTATTAACGTAATAAAGTACACAATGGATTTCAAAACCACTGAACTGACTCCACACCAGAACCCACCACTCCAATTCTAACTCTACTATCTACTGCTGGAGGTATTCAGCCAATCATCAAGTTTGCAGACAACACAACAGTAGTGGATACTTGTCACTTTAATAATGTTTACATATTTTGCATTACTCATCTCAAATGTATATACTGTATTCTATTCTATTATACTGTATCTTAGTCTATAATGCTCTGACATTGCTTGTCCAAATATTTATATATTCTTAATTATATTCCTTTACTTTAGATTTGTTTACTTGTTAGATATTACTGCACTGTTGGAGCTAGAAACACAAGCATTTTGCTACACCCGCAATAACATCTGCTAAACACGTGTATGTGAGCAATGAAATTAGATTTGCTACAAGTTCAGACAGCTGACTAGATTATTTAAATGTTTTGCTGACATGGCTAATTAAGTAAATGTCAGTGACTGACATAACAAGAGAAAAATTACTGATGCACAACCAAATGTCAAACGTTCTGTTGATCTACTATTCAACTGACCCCGAACTGAGTTCCTAGGTTGGGGACCCCCTAGCAGCTTGAGGCCCTAAGTGACCACTTATGCCTAGGGCCGCCCCACCAGCACATGGCCAAACCAAAACCAACCAATGTCTCTCTCTCTCTCGCCAACAAAGCGAGGCTGGATGTCTCTACAGTTGTGCAGATGAGATGGGAAAGTGACTGAAATTAACTAAGAAAAGCAGATATTATCACATGAATGGCTAGAGGCGGAGATATAGAGATACTGTACAGAGCAGAGAGGAGTTATTTGTTCACAGGCAGAATGGAATTTTCTTTCTGCACAATTGGTGAACAGCCAAGAATGATGACTAAGAAGGGAGAGGGGAAAAGGCTACTTATTTAAGAGGCTCTAATAACCCTATGAACAAAGGAGGTGCCAGTTTTCAGTAGAAATATGTCTTAGATTTCATACAAAGAAGTCTAGGTCAGGTTAGTGCAGTAAGATACTTTGACCCAGTTTCTCTCAATGCTCCTGGTGGACTAATGCAATCTGAGAGAGAGGCAGATCTGGCTCTCAAGAGAAGACAGGCTGTGTGCACAATGCCTGCAAAATGAGGTGGAAACTGAGCTGCACTTCCTAACCTCCTGCCCAATGTATGACCATATTAGAGACACACATTTCCCTCAGATTACACAGATCCACAAAGAATTCGAAAACAAATCCAATATTGATCAACTCCCATATCTACTGGGTGAAATACCACAGTGTGTCATCACAGCAGCAAGATTTGTGACCTGTTGCCACAAGAAAAGGGCAACCAGTGAAGAACAAACACCATTGTAAATACAACCCATATTTATGTTTTTCAAAAAGAAAGGAGGACCAAGGCACTCTTCATATAATTAATTAAAATGCCTTCATTAGTATGGCATGTTCAATAAAAACAACGTTTTTTTTAAACCGACGTGTTTCGGCTGCATGGCATTCGTTAGGGAGTACAAAAAAAAGGAGTACAAGGTCCTCTTTTAAACAGCTTATCAATTAGCCCTAATTGAAAGAGGGAGTGGTTACACAATTGATTGGACACACCTAGTAAGCAATACTATACACATTGAAATACTGTAGCTATGTTATCATAAAAATACACCTCAAAACTAAAAGTATCAGAACACTAAAAGGTAGTTCTAACCTTAAATATGACTGGGAGAAGTGTCAAGAATAAGAAAGCTAAATATTTCATAGTCCACTAGAACACAGCAAAACATGAACAACAACAGTCTAACCATAGCTGAGGGCAATAGAGCTAGAAGACATCACAACCCTACAGGAAGGGTGAGAAATCCATATCTTCATTTAAACCAGGGTATTTAGTGGCCTGTAGTTTGTAAATCCAAAAACTTTCCTTTTGGTTTAACTGTTTAAGACGGTCCCCTTTTCTAATAGAGGCCGGAATATGATCAATACCCATAGCTTGTAGGGAGGCAGGGTTGCCATGGTGTAGGGTCTTGTAGTGCCTTGCCATGGGGTAGTCTTCATTGCCTACCCGTATGGCGTACTTGTGTTCCGCTAAGCGGTCTTGAAGGCGGTCTTGAAGCCCTAAGTTTTATGAGATGTCCTACCCTAAATGACAAATTAGTCCACAGTTATCTTCCGGGTGACTCTCAAAAAACTTGTATTGACCACAAACCCAAGGGCTCTTTTAAATGTAACCATTGCAACCATTGCAGTAATATTACACAGAATAAGTATTTTGTTGACACAGCTTCCAAAATGGAGTATTATGTCAAGCATTTCATTAACTGCAAAACCACTCATGTCATCTATAGATTGGAATGTCCACAGTGCAAGGTGTTCTACATTGGAAGGACAAAGAGATGTCTTCAAGACCGCTTAGCGGAACACAAGTACGCCATACGGGTAGGCAATGAAGACTACCCCATGGCAAGGCACTACAAGTCCCTACACCATGTCAAGGCACTACAAGTCCCTACACCATGGCAAGGCACTACAAGTCCCTACCCCATGGCAAGGCACTACAAGTCCCTACACCATGGCAAGGCACTACAAGTCCCTACCCCATGGCAAGGCACTACAAGTCCTTACACCATGGCAACCCTGCCTCCCTACAAGCTATGGGTATTGATCATATTCCGGCCTCTATTAGAAAAGGGGACTGTCTTAAACAGTTAAACCAAAGGGAAAGTTTTTGGATTTACAAACTACAGGCCACTAAATACCCTGGTTTAAATGAAGATATGGATTTCTCACCCTTCCTGTAGGGTCGTGATGGGTCCATTTGCTGTCATCTAGTGGACATTTTGCTCTATTGCCCTCAGCTATGTTTAGACTGTTGTTGTTCATGTTTTGCTGTGTTCTAGTGGACTGTGGAATATTTAGCTTTCTTATTCTTGACACTTCTCCCAGTCATATTTAAGGTTAGAACTACCTTTTAGTGTTCTGATACTTCTAGTTTCGAGGTGTATTTTTATGATAACATAGCTACAGTATTTCAATGTGTATAGTATTACTTACTAGGTGTGTCCAATCAATTGTGTAACCACTCCCTCTTCCAATTAGGGCTAATTGATAAGCTGTTTAAAAGAGGACCTTGTACTCCTTTTTTTTGTACTCCCTGATGAATGCCATGCAGCCGAAACGCGTTGGTTTTTAAAACACTTTGTTTCTATTGAACATGCCATACTAATAAAGGCATTTTAATCAATTATATGAAGAGTGCCTTGGTCCTCCTTTCTTTTTGTTGACCAATTTACCCCTTTTACCAAAGAGCACCTTCTATCTACCAAAATATACTATTGTGTACCTTAGTAGCACTTCCCTTCCTCCTCTTTCCATATTTGTTTTTTTATTTTCCCTTTTGTACTTTAGCTATTTGCACGTCGTTACAACACTGTATATAGATATAATATGACATTTGAAATGTCTCTATTCTTTTGGAACTTATGTTTACTGTTAATTTTTATTGTTTATTATCTACTTCACTTGTTTTGGCAATGTCAACATATGCCAATAAAGCCCTTAAATTAAAAATTGAAATTGAGAGGGAGAAAGAGCTGGAGAGAAAGAAAGAGGAAGAGAGAAATGGACGTTTGTGGGCGTGTATGTGTGTCTGTCTGTGTGTGTGTTTGTGATGGTCCAAGTGAACATATGCGTGTGCCTGACTATGAATATTCTCTTCTGATGGGGAATTTTAGCAAGTAGCTCATCATTCAGAATGACCTCTATCACAAATCGCCACATCACATCAGTCCTTCTCAGTGGCACTGCAAAAACCTGCTCTTTATTTTCATTTGGAGGTTTTGAAGTGCTCTTGTGGGGGAGAGTTTTCACGCCTCTGCGCTGGTTTTGTTTTCTTCCAGCCGAGCCACTAATGATGTATTACGCCTTCCTCTCACCTCTAGAACTGCGTCCTCCTTCCTAGTTTGGAGGTACAGCATTATCCTTCCTAACGTGGATGTACAGCATTATCATTCCTGACGTGGCTGTACAGCATTATCATTCCTGGTGTGACTGTGCCGCATTATCCTTCCTGGTGTGAATGCACAGCATTATCCTTCCCGGCGTGTATGTACAGCATTATCATTCCTGATGTGGATGTGCTGCATTATCCTTCCTGGCATGGATGTACAGCATTATCCTTACTAATATTTAGAATGGAGCCGGAGGGGATGGCGGACATTTTACGGGCTCCTAACCAACTGTGCTATTTTGTGTGTTTTTCGCATTGTTTGTAACTTATTTTGTACATAATGTTGCTGCTACCGTCTCTTATGACCGAAAATAACTTCTGGATATCAGAACAGTGATTACTCACCTCTAACTGGATTAAGATTTTTGTCTGACGCAAAGGATATGCTGCTTTTCTGAGACCTGGCCCAAATCCCTGTCATTCGCGTGAAGAAAAGACGGAAATACAGGGGAGATTGGGGTGCCTTGTGAAAATTTGTCGGTGAGTGGGTAACCCGCCTATACCATCCGTTCTATTGGCCAATGTGCAATCACTGGAAAATAAACTGGATGATGAATAAACTGTACTATCCTACTGTCATGACGTTGGCTTGATGGGGGAGGTTTATGACCCCCCATAAATACCTTTCTCCCTTTCCTCTCTCTTGACTACAGAAGGACTCTTGAATAGCCTTTGTTAAACATATAGAGTCTGAACACATCAAAAGGTGGGGGGGAAAGGAACCATATTTCGGTAATCCAACCAGCTGAAAATATGCGTTGGTACTCAATGAATATGATGCCTGATCAGTTGGCATCTGAGACATTATGACTGATGACAGGACGACATAAACTGTATCTTGGAAAGTCTACACATTCTAGATTCACATGGAATTGTTGTGCAATTTAAATGTTTAAAAATGAAACTATTTGTGAAAAGATTAAATGTAATTTTAGCTTCCAAATGAGAGAATTGGGTTTTCATAAGGTTAAAGCTCTGCTCACTCAGTGGCCCGCCCATGTGAAGAGACATTGGTTATAAACTATGAAACACGCCCTTCTCTCCCCTCCTATATAAAGCCCTTGACAAAAAATGTAACTTTCTGTTCCGATGACATTAGGGCAACAGTCCTATGTTGAAAGTGTTCAGATAATAAGCTGTTCATAACCGTCTATTTACCAACACAAACCGATGCTGGCACGAAGACTGCACTCAACTAGCTGTATAAGGCCATAAGCAAACAAGAAAATGCTCATCCAGAAGCGGCACTCCTAGTGGCCGGGGACTTTAATGCAGGCAAACTTAAATCCGTTTTACCTCATTTCTACCAGCATGTCACATGTGCAACCAGAGGGGAAAAAAAACTCCAGATCACCTATACTCCACACACAAAGGCTCATACAAAGTTCTCCCTCGCCCTCCATTTGGCAAATCTGTCCATAATTCTATCCTCCTGATTCCTGCTTACAAGCAAAAACTAAAGCAGGAAGTACCAGTGACTCGCTCAATACGGAAGTGGTCATATGACGTGGATGCTACGCTACATGACTGTTTTGCTAGCACAGACTGGAATATGTTCCAGGATTCATCCAATGGCAATGAGGAGTATACCAGCTCAGTCACCGGCTTCATCAATAAGTTTATTGACGATGTCGTCCCCACAGTGACCGTATGTACATATCCCAACCAGAAGCCATGGATTACAGGCAACATCTGCACCAGCTAAAGGCTAGAGCTGACGCGTTCAAGGAGCGGGACACTAATCTGGATGCATATAAGAAATGCCGCTATGCTCTCAGATGAACATTCAAACAGGCAAAGATTCAATACAGGACTAAGATTGAATCCTACTACACCAGCTCTAATGCTCGCCGGATGTGGCAGTGCTTGCAAACTATTATGGACTACAAAGGGAAACCCAGCTTCAAGCTTCCTAGTGACGCGAGTCTACCAGATGAGCTAAATGCCTTTTATGCTCACTTCGAGAAAAGCAACACTGAAGCATGCATGAGAGCACCACCTGTTCCAGACTACTGTGTGATCACGCTCTCCGTAGCCGATGTGAGCAAGACCTTTCAACAGGTCAACATTCACAAGGCCGCGGGCCCAGACGGATTACCAGGACGTGTACTCAGAGCATGCGCGGACTAACTGGCAAGTGTCTTTACTAACATTTTCAACCTCTCCCTGACCGAGTCTGTAATACCTACATGTTTCAAGCAGAGCAGCATAGTCCCTGTGCCCAAGACAGCCTATAGGAAGGAGGTCAGAGACCTGGCAGTGTGGTGCCAGGACAACAAACTCTCCCTCAACGTGAGCAAGACAAAGGAAATGATCGTGGACTACAGGAAAAAGACGTCCGACAGGGCTGTAGTGGAGCGGGTCGAAAGTTAAGTTCCTTGGGGTCAACATCACCAACAAACTATCATGGTCCAAAAACACCAAGATAGTCAGGACAACACCTTTTTCACTCAGGAAACTGAAAAGATTTGTCATTGGTCCCCAGATCCTCAAAAAGTTCTACAGCTGCACCCTCGAGAGCATCCTGACTGGTTGCATCACCACCTGGTATGGCAACTGCTCGGCATCTGACCATAAGGTGCTACAGAGGGTAGTGCGCACAACCCAGTACACAACTGGGGCAAAGTTTCCTGCCATCCAGGACCTTATATACTAGGCAGTGTCAGGGGAAGACCCAAAAAATTGTCAAAGACTCCAGTCACCCAAGTCATAGACTGCTCTCTCTGCTACCACACGGTATTGTTATTTTATTGTTATTTTTTTCTTTTTTTTACTTTAGTTTATTTAGTAAATCATTTCTTAACTCTATTTCTTGAACTGCATTGATGGTTAAGGGCTTGTAAGCATTTCACGGTAAGGTCTACACCTATTGTATTCGGCGCATGCAACTATTAACATTTGATTTAATGTATAGCATTATCATTCCTACCGTGGAGGTACATCATTATCCTTCCCAATGTGGAGGTACATCATTATCCTTCCTAATGTGGAGGTACGTCATTATCCTTCCCAATGTAGAGGTACATCATTATCCTTCCTAATGTGGAGGTACATCATTATCCTTCCTAATGTGGAGGTACATCATTATCCTTCTTACCGTGGAGGTACATCATTATTGTCACTGCTTTCTTCTGTTGAAGGAGAGGCGGACCAAAACGCAGCGTGGTTATTTTGATACATCCTGGCTGACTGGCGGCACTGGTGGATCCTGGCTGACTGGCGGCACTGGCGGATCCTGGCTGACTGGCGGCAATGGCGGATCCTTGCAGACTGGCGGCACTGGCGGCTCCTTGCAGACTGGCGGCACTGGCGGCTCCTTGCAGACTGGCGGCACCTTTTAGACTGGCGGCACTGGACAGACAGGAGACTCTGATGGCGCTGCGCAGACGGGTAGCTCAGGCGGCGCTGGGCAGATGGGTAGCTCAGGCGGCGCTGGGCAGACTGAAGACTCCGGCAGCACTGGAGAGGAGGAAGGCTCCGGCAGCGCTGGACAGAGGAGCTCTGGCGCCTCTGGACTGAGGGGCAGAAGCTCTGGCAGCGCCGGACAGGCGGGAGACTCCGGTAGCGCTGGACAGGCAGGAGACTCCGGCAGCGCTGGACAGGCGAGGCGCACTGTAGGCCTGGTGCGTGGTGCCGGCACTGGTGGTACTGGGCCGAGGACACACACCTCAGGGCGAGTGCGGGGAGCTGCCACCGGAGGGCTGATGTGTGGAGGTGGTACCGGATAGACCGGACCGTGCAGGCGCACTGGAGCTCTTGAGCACCGAGCCTGCCCAACCTTACCTGGTTGAATGCTCCTGGTCGCCCTGCCAGTGCGGCGAGGTGGAATAGCCCGCACTGGGCTATGCAGGCGAACCGGGGACACCGTGCGCAAGGCTGGTGCCATGTAAGCCGGCCCAAGGAGACGCACTGGAGACCAGATGCGTAGAGCCGGCTTCATGGCACTTGGCTCGATGCCCACTCTAGCTCGGCCAATACGTGGAGCTGGTATGTACCGCACCGGGCTATGCACCCGCACTGGGGACACCGTGCGCTCCACCGCATAACACGATGCCTGCCCGGTCTCTCTCGCCCTCCGGTAAGCACAGGAAGTTGGCGCAGGTCTCCTACCTGGCTTCGTCATACTTCCTGTGTGCCGCCCCCCAAGACATTTTTGGGGCTGCCTCTCGGGCTTCCTTGCCAGCCGTGTTCCCTCATATCGCCGGCTCCTCTCTCCGGCTGCCTCTGCTCTCCTAGCAGCCTCCACCTGTTCCCATGGAAGGCGATCCTTTCCCGCCAGGATCTCCTCCCATGTGTAGCAACCCTTGCCGTCCAATACATCATCCCATGTCCATTCCTTGTTGCGCTGCTCCTGCTTCCGCTGCCTGTCACCACGCAGCTTGGTCCTGTTGTGGTGGGTGATTCTGTCACGGCTTTCTTCTGTTGAAGGAGAGGCGGACCAAAATGCAGCGTGGTTATTTTGATACATCTTTAATAAAGATGACAATAGAACAATATACAAAAACAAGAATCCTGAAAAACCGAAAACAGCCCTATCTGGTGTAACAAACACAAAGACAGGAACAATCACCCACAAAACCCAACACAAAACAAATATGGCTCCCAATCATAGACAATGACTAACACCTGCCTCTGATTAGGAACCATATCAGGCCCAAACACAGAAACAGACAACAAGACATCCAACATAGAATTCCCACTCAGATCACACCCTGACCAAACAAAACATAGAACATACAAAGCAAACTATGGTCAGGGTGTGACAATTATCCTTCCTAATGTGGATGTACAGGTGTGGATGCCGCAATGTCTCCCTCCCCCCTCCCTGTGTGTGTGTGTGTGTGTGTGTGTGTGTGTGTGTGTGTTTGATCTCCAGCTCCACTGTAATGGGGAAATAATCTCTGCCTAACGAGTATGACCTCTGCGCTGAACTCTTGTTAGCTGCATCGTGAAACCAGGGCCTGTCTCTGAAAACAGACCACTATATGAGGTGTATCTCCACCCCCCTACTATGTACCTCAGTGGTGACCTGTATACTCTGAGCTATGGTACCTCCCCTGAGGTTCTTCTCTCTCCTCCCTCCTCCTCCTCTTCTTCTACACAGGGTGCTGAAGGAACACTTGGGGGAAAAGGAGGTGGAGCTGTCCTTAACCTTCGACGCGGTGGAGGAGACGGACCTGGGAAACTACACCTGCTATGTGGAGAACCACATTGGACGGAGGAGCGGCAGCGCCATCCTGCAGAAAAGAGGTAGGCCAGGCCTCAACACCACTGCTGTCTGCTGATAATACTGCTGTGACAGTAACACTTTAGGCAGACAGATTTATGGGTAATGTCTCCCTTGGGAGAGGTGCGGCGTCATGGCATAATACCCTTTGCCGACTTGGGCACTGACCAATTAGAACCCCCATTCTTCACTTGTCTAATACTCTGTGTCATGCTACAGTTGAAGTCGGAAATTTACATACAGCTTAGCTTTAGCCAAATACATTAAACTCAGTTTTTCACAATTCCTGACATTTAATCCTTGTAAAAATTCCCTGTCGTAGGTCAGGTAGGATCACCACTTTATTTTAAGAATGTGAAATGTCAGAATAATAGTAGAGAGAATTATTTATTTCAGCTTTTATTTATTTCATCACATTCCCAGTGGGTCAAAAGTTTACATACACTCAATTAGTATTTGGTAGCATTGCCTTTTAAATTGTTTAACTTGGGTCAAATGCTTCAGGTAGCCTTCTAGAAGCTTCCCACAATAAGTTGGGTGAATTTTGGCCCATTCCTCCTGACAGAGCTGGTGTAACTGAGACAGGTTTGTAGGACTCCTTTCTCACACAAGCTTTTTCAGTTCTGCCCACACATTTTCTATTGGATTGAGGTCAGGGCTTTGTGATGGCCACTCCAATACCTTGACTTTGTTGTCGTTAAGTCATTTTGCCACAACTTTGGAAGCATGCTTGGGGTCATTGTCCATTTGGAAGACCCATTTGGAAGACCCACCCGGCAGGGTAGCCTAGTGGTTAGAGCGTTGGACTAGTAACCGGAAGGTTGCAAGTTCAAACCCCCGAGCTGACAAGGTACAAATCTGTCGTTCTGCCCCTGAACAGGCAGTTAACCCACTGTTCCTAGGCCGTCATTGTAAATAAGAATTTGTTCTTAACTGACTTGCCTAGTTAAATAAAGGTAAAATAAAAATAAAAAATTGCGACCAAGCTTTCCTGACTGATGTCTTGAGAATTTTCCTGCCTCATGATGCCATCTATTTTGTGAAGTGCACCAGTCCCTCCTGCAGCAAAGCACCCCCACAACATGATGCTGCCACCCTTGTGCTTCACGGTTGAAATTGTGTTCTTCGGCTTGCAAGCCCTTTTCCTCCAAACATAACAATGGTCATTATCGCCAAACAGTTCTATTTTTGTTTCATCAAAAATAGAACTGGACATTTCTCCAGAAAGTACGATCTTTGTCCCCATGTGCAGTTGCAAACCATAGTCTGTCTTTTTTATGCTGGTTTTGGAGCAGTGGCTTCTTCCTTGCTGAGCGGCCTTTCAGGTTATGTCGATATAGGACTCGTTTTATTGTGGATATAGATACTTTTGTACATGTTTCCTCCAGCATCTTCACAAGGTCCTTTGCTGTTGTTCTGGGATTGATTTGCACTTTTCACACCAAAGTACATTCATTTCTAGGAGACAGAATGCATCTCCTTCCTGAGCGGTATGACGGCTGTGTGGTCCCATGGTGTTTATACTTGCGTAATATTGTTTGTACAGTTGAATGTTGTACCTTCAGGCATTTGGAAATTGCTCCCAAGGATGAACCAGACTTGTGGAGGTCTCAAAAAAGAATTTTTTAGGTATTGGCTGATTTCTTTTGATTTTCCAATGATGTCAAGCAAAGAGGTACTGAGTTTGAAAGTAGGCCTTGAAATACATCCACAGGTACACCTTCAAATGATGTCAATTAGCCTACCAGAAGCTTCTAAAGCCATGACATAATTTTCTGGAATTTTCCAAGCTGTTTAAAGGCACAGTCAACTTAGTGTATGTAAACTTCTGACCCACTGGGTGATACAGAGAAATAATCTGTTTGTAAACAATTGTTGGACAAATTACTTGTGTCATGCACAAAGTAGATGTCCTAACCGACTTTCCAAAACTATAGTTTGTTAACAAGACATTTCTGGAGTGGTTGAAAAATGTTCACATGCGAAAATCAAAGTTGCAGTAGTATCCAAAAAGCCCAAATGTGGGACAAGGGAAAGATTTTGCGGGACATTCACAGAACCGTGGACATAATACATTTTTCGAGGGGCAGGTTAATTGATCACGCTCAAATGGCGACATAGTTCTGCTGTGTGAAGGTCACTGCCTGTTGCTACATCCATTTTTGGACTTCGAAATTACCGATATACACTACCGGTCAAAAGATTTAGAACACCTACTCATTCAAGGTTTAAAAATATATATATAAATATATATATATATTTTCTATATTGTAGAATAATAGTGAAGACATCAAAACTATGAAATAACACATATGGTACCATGTCGTAACCAAAAAAGTAAAACAAAACAAAATATATTTTATATTTGACATTCCTCAAATAGCCACCCTTTGCCTTGATGACAGCTTTGCACACTCTTGGCATTCTCTCAACCAGCTTCACCTGGAATGCTTTTCCAACAGTCTTGAAGGATTTCCTACATATACTGAGCACTTGTTGGCTGCTTTTCCTTCACTCTGTGGTCTGACTCCTCCCAAACCATCACAATTTGGTCGGGGGATTGTGGAGGCCAGGTAATCTGATACAGCACTCCATCATTCTCTTTCTTGGTAAAATAGCCCTTACACAGCCTAGAGGTGTGTTGGGTCATTGTCCTGTTGAAAAACAAGTAATAGTCCCACTAAGCCCAAACCAGATGGGATGGTGTATCGCTGCAGAATGCTGTGGTAGCCATGCTGTTTAAGTGTGCCTTGAATTCTAAATAAATCACAGACAGTGTCACCAGCAAAGCACCCCCACACCATAACACCTCCTCCTCCATGCTTTACAGCGGGAAATACAAGATATCATCCGTTCACCCACACTGCGTCTCACAAAACCATGGCGGTTGGAATGAAAAATCTCCAAGACTCCAGACCGAAGGACAGATTTCCACCGGTCTAATGTCCATTGCTCGTGTTTCTTGGACCAAGCAAGTCTCTTATTATTATCAATGTCCTTTAGTAGTGGTTTCTTTGCAGCAATTCGACCATGAAGGCCTGATTCACACAGTCTCCTCTGAACAGTTGATGTTGAGATGTGTCTGGCAGTTAACTCTAATTAACTTATCCTCCGCAGCAGAGGAAACTCTGGGTCTTCCATTCCTGTGGCGGTCCTCATGAGAGCCAGTTTCATCATAGCGCTTGATGGTTTTTGCGCTATAGAGCGTGCTATGGAGTAGACGTGCTTTGCTAGAGCTCCCCTCAATTTTTAAACAAATTCATATTTATCTTAACCTCTCTCAAACATTGTCTGGCAATATGACAAAGGGAAAAGGCACCCGAAAAATGGGGCGCTAAACAAGATGATTTGAATGAGATAGACATCGAACCAATTTCAACATTGCCAACCCACGAGGAGTTAGCTGAAGATGCTAGGTCCCAAGAGTTCCCCACAGAACTTACTCTGTGGGGACCTACTGACTGCTATAAACTCACTAAGCAAGATAACAGTCAATCAACGAGGCCAGGCTAAAGGACATAGAAAAATAGTGCACAATGTTCCAAAATGACATCAAAAGTCCAATTGGAAATGCTCGACGCCAGAACATCCAAATATGTGGGATCCAGGAGGACACTGAGAAAGGGAAACCCACTGAATTTGTCTCGGAGCTGATACCGGCATTGCTGGGGAGTGAACACTTCAAAACGGCCATCCTGATCAACCGAGCACACAGATCACAGGCAACGAAGCTGGCCAAGGGCGCGCCACCAAGGCCATTCATCGCACGGCTGCACTATACCCAGACCAGGGATCTCATCCTCAAGCTGGCTAGTCAAAAGTTCCCCATTAACTACAATGGAGCGAGGGTGTCTTTCTACCCAGATCTTACTTTGGAGGTGAGGAACCAGCGGAAAGAGTATGATGAGTTACGCAAGAAATGCAGGGCGGCCAACATCCGATATGGATTCCTCTTCCCAGCCCGGTTTAAGGTGACAGTCGAGGGATCAACATGTACGTTTGACAACCCAAAAGAGACCGATCTTTTCTTGTCAAGCAAGCTCCCTGGCTGAGGATACAGAACGGCTGTGTCAACCGGCTAAATGGCCAAATACAGGCCAGGGATGCGTTTGAATTTCCTGTCAATGTCTTTTCGATCAGAAGATCAGAAATAGGGACTTATATGATGAGTGAGATGTTATGAGTGAGATGTTAGGAGTAGCAATCCTGATAAGGAAAAACATTCCTTTTGTTTACTCATCCTCGATTTCAGATCCTAATGGTCAGTATATTATTGTGGTTGGTCCACTGAATTCGAAACCAATAGCCTTCGTCAATTTATGTGGACCCAACTTCGATGATCCATCATTTTTTCAAAGGGTATTTAAGGCCATACCAAATATCTCGGATACTAGTGTTATTGTTGCAGGTGACTTTAACTCTACGTTAGACACTCTTTTAGATAAACAGCTTTCAAGGTCACTTCAACAATCAAATGTCAGTGTCTGTCTAAATACATTGATGATAAACCTTATATATATTTGGAGATTGACGCACCCAGCAGATAGGGATTATTCTTTCTTTTCGGCAGTTCATAAATCATATTCCAGAATTTACCATTTTTTTGTTGGACTCCAAACAAATTTCAGCAGCTGCGTCTGTTACCTATCACCCTATTCTAATTACGGACCACTCTCCTCTGTCCATGGTGCTGAAACTCTACAATGTGTCTACAGGTCGACGACCGTGGCGCTTAGACGCATACTTTTTGAAAGATTAGACTTTTTGTCAGTATTTGAAGGCGCAGATTGCCCTTTTCCTCGGAGGTAACGACACCGGGATGTTGACGACTCCACCCTTTGGGATCTCTAAAGGCTGTGATTAGAGGTTACATTATTTCTTATACATCAGAGAGGAAGAAACACACTAATACTAGGCTGAGAGAAATTAAAAGAGAGTTAGGATAACAGGAGAATGTTTTTAAGATGAATTCCTCGAATGCAGTCCTTGAGAAGATCACAAAGTTGAAATATCAATACAATACCATCATTTCGAAACGAGTGGGCTCTTTACTTGCTAGAACGCAACAAAGTTATTTTGAACTGAGTGACAAACCACATAAATTATTTGCAAGACAGCTAAGGCATGTACAGGCATCTAGAGCTATTCACAAAATAAAAGACAAGAAGGGTACAATAGTAACAGAACCACAGGATATTAATAAATGCTTTGTGCAGTTTTACTCAGAGCTATATCGATCGAAATGCGATGCTACTGATCCACAAACTATGGAACGTTTTCTCACTGAATGTGAACTTCCTAAACTAGACAGGGGGGCAGCTGCTGCACTCGATACAGGGATAACTTTGGAGGAAATTAACACAGCGATAACACAATTTCCAAACAGCAAGGCCCCTGGGCCCGATGGATATGTAATAGAATTCTATAAGAAGTACTGTGCCAGTCTAGCTCCACTTATGTTGTGAATGTTTAAACAATCCAAAGACAATGCCAAACTCCCGCAAACACTGTATGAGGCTACAACAGCACTGATCTTGAAAAAAGATAGGGATTCCATGGAGATGTCGTCTTATCGCCCCGTGTCGTTACTCCCCATAGAAAATAAAATGTTGACAAAGATATTGGCAAACCGATTGAAAAAATATATTTCTGACATCATACACCCTGACCAGACAGGTTTTATCCTGGGCCGACATATATACTACAATTTGAGACGCCTTTTCAACGTAATGTATCATGATCATAAAGTTGAGGCAGTGGTAATAGCTCTTGATGCAGAGAAGGCGTTTGATCAGATTGAGTGGAAGTATATGATGTCGGTTCTGGAGCATTTCGGGTTTGGAAAGGAATTTATTCATTGGATAAGAATTATTTATGCACACCCAATGGCGTCCGTGGTAACCAATCAGGAAATGTCGCAGTCATTCTGCCTGTTCAAGGGCTGCCGACAAGGGTACCCTATTTCGCCTGCTGTCTTCGCTATAGCCGTGGAACCCCTTGCTACTCTTAACGAGGAAGCCAGAATTTCAAAGAAGCATTCATGCAAGTACAAGATAGAGGGGGGCTTTGGCCTTCCTCACTTTAAACTGTATTATTGGGCTGCTAATCTGAACATAAAGTCTTCTGGAGGGAAAGTTTACCTGGGATGCGACAGAATGATATGCCTTCATGGCTTTTGATTGAACATGCCTCTTGTCAACGTTCCTCTCTCCCTGCACTTGGTAATAGTCCAACATATGTGAAAAAAGCCATTTATGACTCTAATCCAGTCATTTGTCATACTCTTAGGATCTGGAAACAGATTAGGTATTTTCTTAACATACCTACTGTATACATTGACAGCCCGATTTGCTTGAATCATGCTTTCCACGCTGCATTGGATAATATGGTGTTTTCACATTGGAGGGAGAAGGGGCTCACAACAATTGGTGACTTATACATTGACGGTCAGTTAGCTTCATTTCAACAATTACAGGGTAAGTATAACATGCCAACAACACATTTTTTCAGATACCTCCAAATCAGGAATTTCTTAAGGACACATATCCCACGGTATGGCATTAAGAGAAATAGTCCTACATTAGATAGCTTGATCCTTGTCAAACCCCATTCAAAAGGGTCAGTCTCTAGACTGTATGATGTGCTACAGGCCCACATAGAGGTATCCACAGACACTATTAAAAGGGCTTGGGAACAAGAACTTGGTTCAGAAAGCTCTCAGGAATATAAACCACAGTTCAGTGAATGCCAGACACAACCTTGTTCAGTTTAAGGTGATACACAGGTTACGTTACTCAAAAGTAAAACTGCATAAAATATTCCCGGACACCTCACCACTGTGTGAGAGGTGCAAGCAGGATGAGGGGACGTTGACCCACTTATTTTGGACATGTCCTAAGTTACATGCTTACTGGGCTCTCATTTTTGATTACTTATCTAAAGCCTTTGATAGAGTTATAGCCCCAGACCCATTGATCACTCCGTTTGGTACAGTTGATGGGAATAACCAGGAGGGGAAGGATGTCTCTCTTTGTACTTTATTAGCCAAAAGGCTCATATTGCAATTTTGGAAATTGGAGACTGTACCTACCTTTGAAATGTGGTTATGGGATTTAGGGAATGTAATACATATGGAAAGGATTTGATATAATACCTTCAATAGAAGTCCAATGTTTTAGAAAATATGGCAGCCAATACTGGATAAATGGTCTAGTCCCACTTCATATCTGGGTTGATGATCTGCTGCTACTCTGTGCTGTACTCCACTCAATATATATTTTTGGCTTAACTACACTGCTTGTAATGACTATATTTTGTCTTCTTATACATTCACAAACTGCTGCCTCAGTTTGTATGATGGAAATTTGCAAATACTCCAGAATGTTATGAAGAATTATCAGATGAATTGCAATTCATTGCAAAGTCCCTCTTTGCCATGCAAATGAACTGAATCCCCCCCAAAAAACATTTCCCCTGCATTTCAGCCCTGCCACAAAAGGACCAGCTGATATCATGTCAGTGATTCTCTCGTTAACACAGGTGTGAGTGTTGACGAGGACAAGGCTGAAGATCACTCTGTCATGCTGATTGAGTTTGAATAACAGACTGGAAGCTTCAAAAGGAGGGTGGTGCTTGGAATCATTGTTCTTTCTCTGTCAACCATCGTTACCTGCAAGGAAACACGTGCCGTCATCATTGCTTTGCACAAAAAGTGCTTCACAGGCAAGGATATTGCTGCCAGTAAGATTGCACCTAAATCAACCATTTATCGCATCATCAAGAACTTCAAGGAGAGCGGTTAAGTTGTTGTGAAGAAGGTTTCAGGGCTCCCAAGAAAGTCCAGCAAGCTTCAGGACCGTCTCCTAAAGTTGATTCAGTTGCGGGATCGGAGCACAACCAGTACAGAGCTTGCTCAAAGAATGGTAGCAGGCAGTTGTGAGTGCATCTGCACGCACAATGAGGCAAAGACTTCATGAGGCGAAGCCAGTTCTCTCCAGGAAAAACGTCAAGGACAGACTGATATTCTGCAAAAGGTACAGGAATTGGACTGCTGAGGACTGGGGTAAAGTCATTTTCTCGGATGAATCCCCTTTCCGATTGTTTGAGGCATCCGGAAAAAAGCTAGTACGGAGAAGACAAGGTGAGTGCTGCCATCAGTCCTGTGTCATGCCAACAGTAAAGCATCCTGAGACCATTCATGTGTGGAGTTGCTTCTCAGCCAAGGGAGTGGGCTCACTCACAAACCATCCAGGAACAGTTTGGTGACGAACAATGCCTTTTCCAGCATGATGGAGCACCTTGCCATAAGGCAAAAGTGCTAACTAAGTGGCTCGGGGAACAAAACATCGATATTTTGGCTCCATGGCCAGGAAACTCCCCAGACCTTAATCCCATTGAGAATTTGTGGTCAATCCTCAAGAGGCGGGTGGACAAACAAAAACCCACAAATTCTGACAAACTCCAAGCATTGATTATGCAATAATGGGCTGCCATCAGTCGGGATGTGGCCCAGAAGTTAATTGACAGCATGTCAGGGCGGATTGCAGAGGTCTTGAAAAAGAAGGGTCAACACTGCAAATATTGACTCTTTGCATCAACTTCATGTAATTGTCAATAAAAGCCTTTGACACTTATGAAATGCTTGTAATTATACTTCAGTATTCCTTAGTAACATCTGACAAAAATATCTAAAGACACTGAAGCAGCAAACTCTGTGGAAGTTAATATTTGTGTCATTCTCAAAACCTTTGGCCACGACTGTACCACCTAATAGGATTTATTGTTATTTTGTTTATGTGTGAGTTAAGTTTTGTTTTGTCCTCTAAATTGGCCATCCCATTCAACAGTACAATGAATGTCAATGTTTGTATCGCTGTCTTCTTTTATTTATTTTTTATTGGAAAATAATAAACATATTATATATATTTTTTTTAAGAACACAGTGGCCTCCATCATTTTTAAATGGACGAAGCTTGGAACCACCAAGAGTCTTCCTAGATCTGGCCAAACTGAGCAATCAGGGGTGAAGGGCCTTGGTCAGGGAGGGGACCAAGAACCTGATGGCCACTCTGACAGGGCTCCAGTGTTCCTCTGTGTAGATGGAAGAACCTTCCAGAAGGATAACCATCTCTGCAGCACTCCAGCAATCAGGCCTTTATGGTAGAGTGGCCAGACGAAAGCCACACCTCAGTAAAAGGCATGATAGCCCGCTTGGAATTTGCCAAAAGCTAAACAGTGTCGGTCCTGGTGGGTCCCTGAATGGGAGGCCAGATGTAGCTGGAGGTGGTGAAAATAACATTTTAAAAATGTGCGGGGGTAAAAAAATGACGATGGAAAAACACGTGATAAATGTACATGTTTTTTTTTTCATGTGTTCTTTTTTTGCACAGGTGTAGGATCTTAATTTGATTACCCTGTTGCAGCAGAACTTTCCTGAACAATGCAAGAAATGTAAAACTTGTAGTGCATTTGAGGTTTAAAAAGGCTTCTGAAGTTTGTAATTTCCACTTTGATATTTCAGGCTTGATTTTCCCTTACAACCCATACAAAAATGTCCATTAATTATAATCCACATAATAATAATTTTCCTGCTGTAGCAAACCGTCTCAAATTAAGATCCCACATCTGTTTACACCAACACAGTATTGTAGTAGGTCACAAAGGGCAAAAGCATTCTAATGGAATCAAAGACGGTACCCATTTGACGTTACAATATCGCATGAAAGATTCATCCCAAATACCCTCCTAACCTCCCAAAGAGCTGAGTCATCATCTCAAGTTGTAGCTTAAGTGTCTCGTTTCGCAACGAAAACAACCTATTTCGGCCCCTCAAGCAAATATATCCATTAATGAGGAAGCAGCATAATTTGAACCTATTAACTTTAGGCTTAGAGGCATACAGTGAACTGTATCATTTAGATAGCCCTTCAAATTGAGGGAAAGATGTTAACGAATAGCATGTTGGGAAGCACAGATCAGACAGGGTGGTGTTGGGGGGGGGGGCATCCAAATATTTGGCCCATTAATAATTCATTCTCCATAAAACATGAGCAATCCTTCGCGCTCCAGTTTTGAGAATATCATTCAGCAAATGAGTGCCCTGGATATTAAGTAATGCTTTTATAGAAGTGGGAAGGAGGAATGGATCACTGTACTATTTGTTTGGACATTAGTTTAGTTCAGTTGAGGTTTCTCTATAAAACATTAAAGCAGTTATATATATAATTTTTTAAAACATTACAACACATTTCACAACAGATTTCACAACACATTAAGTGTATGCCCTCAGGCCACTACTCTAATACCACATATCTACAACACAAAATCCATGTGTTCATGTGTGTATAGTGCATATGTTACTCTGTGTGTGTATACGTGTGCCTGTGCCTGTGTGTGTGTCTCTTCACAGTCCCCGCTGTTCCATAAGGTGTATTTTTATCAGTTTTCTTTCTGCTTGCATACGTTGGAATAGATGTTGGAATCGATGTTAACTGCTCAAGGCAGTTAAAACACTGTTCCTAGGCTTATTGAAAATAATAATAACTGACTTGCCTAGTTAAATGTAGTACTGTGCGCCTCCCATAGTCTGTTCTCGACTTGAGGACTATGAAGACACCTCTTGTGGGTTATGCATTGGTGTCTGAGCTGTGTGCTTGTAGTTCAAACAGACTTGGTACATTTGGCATATCAATACTGTATTCTGAAAGACAGGTAACTCTGAATCCACAATATAGCAGGGAATGTAAAGCCATAACACAGGTTTTTCCAGCAGCAGATTATTATCAATAATTTCAAAAGCTGCAGGGAAGTCTAACAAGACAGCTCCCATAATCTTTTATTATCAATTTCTCTCAGACAATCATCAATCATTTTTGTATGTGCTATGTTTGCCCTTCCCTATAAGCGTGCTGAAAATCTGTTGTTCATTTGTTTACTGTGAAATAGCATTGTGTCTGGTCAACAAAGAAAAATATCCAAAAGTTTACTAAGGGTTGGTAACAGGCTGATTTGTCAGCTGTTTGAGCCAGTAAAGGGTGCTTCGCTATTATTGGGTAGCATAATGACTTTTTCTTCCCACCGGGCCAGAGGGTACATACTTTCCTGTAGGCTTACAGTATTTTATTTAACCTTTATTTAACTTGGCAAGTCAGTTAAGATCAAATTCTTATTTTCAATGATGGGCTAGGAACAGTGGGTTAACTGCCTTGTTCAGGGGCAGAACAACAGATTTTTACCTTGTCAGCTGTCATGACTGTCCTGATCAGGTCAGGTTACAGGAGACCACAACCCTACAGATTATCTCTCACCCCCAACAGAGGAGCAGAGATCTAGGGGTTTTATGAGAGATGTGGGGGTTTTATGACCCCTCACGCCCATGGTAAATCTTAGGCCACAGAGAACATTCCTTTGTCCTCTCACTATGGAGAACCAGCCTCAGAACATTAAACATGCAATAAAGGGACTTTGGAACAATGGTTTCCGTCAGCCACAATGGTGGTCATGACGATAGATGGAATATGAAAATGTATATCATTTTTGTTTTGTTATTAGGTTATTAGATGACATTATTACAAAAACATTGTAACTGTAGGCTTGATTACCAACAACGACGAGACGGCCTACAGGGAGGAGGTGAGGGCCCTCGGAGTGTGGTGTCAGGAAAATAACCTCACACTCAACGTCAACAAAACTAAGGAGATGATTGTGGACTTCAGGAAACAGCAGAGGGAACACCCCCCTATCCACATCGATGGAACAGTAGTGGAGAGGGTAGTAAGTTTTAAGTTCCTCGGCGTACACATCACAGCCAAACTGAATTGGTCCACCCACACAGACAGCATCGTGAAGAAAGCGCAGCAGCGCCTCTTCAACCTCAGAAGGCTGAAGAAATTCGGCTTGTCACCAAAAGCACTCACAAACTTCTACAGATGCACAATCGAGAGCATCCTGTCGGGCTGTATCACCGCCTGGTACGGCAACTGCTCCGCCCACAACCGTAAGGCTCTCCAGAGGGTAGTGAGGTCTGCACAACGCATCACCGGGGGCAAACTACCTGCCCTACAGGACACCTACACCACCCGATGTCACAGGAAGGCCATAAAGATCATCAAGGACAACAACCACCCGAGCCACTGCCTGTTCACCCCGCTATCATCCAGAAGGCGAGGTCAGTACAGGTGCATCAAAGCTGGGACCGAGAGACTGAAAAACAGCTTCTATCTCAAGGCCATCAGACTGTTAAACAGCCACCACTAACATTGAGTGGCTGCTGCCAACACACTGACTCAACTCCAGCCACTTTAATATTGCGAATTGATGGGAAATGATGTAAAATATATCATTAGCCACTTTAAACAATGCTACCTAATATAATGTTTACATACCCTACATTATTCATCTCATATGTATATGTATATACTGTACTCTATATCATCTACTGCATCTTTATGTAATACATGTATCACTAGCCACTTTAACTATGCCACTTTGTTTACATACTCATCTCATATGTATATACTGCACTCAATACCATCTACTGTATCTTGTCTATGCCGCTCTGTACCATCACTCATTCATATATCTTTATGTACATATTCTTTATCCCCTTACACTTGTGTCTATAAGGTAGTAGTTTTGGAATTGTTAGCTAGATTACTTGTTGGTTATTACTGCATTGTCGGAACTAGAAGCACAAGCATTTCGCTACACTCGCATTAACATCTGCTAACCATGTGTATGTGACAAATAAGATTTGATTTGATTTGATTTGATTTCCTAGGCTATGCTTGGTGTTTATACATGGTACGTTGTGTGGAAAATGTCCAAATCAAAGA
The DNA here is from genome assembly GCF_045791955.1 of Oncorhynchus clarkii lewisi. Lineage (NCBI taxonomy): Eukaryota > Metazoa > Chordata > Actinopteri > Salmoniformes > Salmonidae > Oncorhynchus > Oncorhynchus clarkii. Next base: position 21,188,772 of record NC_092177.1, read on the forward strand.
GAATGTTTTGGTAAAGAAGAAATGTGAAGTTAGTTGTCTAAAATTAGATTTGAGTAAAATCTAGACCTTGCCTCTTATAACCTCTTGGTGTTAGGGGGCAGTATTTTAATTTTTGGGAAAAAAAACATTCCCGTTTTAAACGGGATATTTTGTCAGGAAAAGATGCTAGAATATGCATATAATTGACAGCTTTGGATAGAAAACACTCTAACGTTTCCAAAACTGTAAAGATATTGTCTGTGAGTATAACAGAACTGATGTTGCAGGCGAAAGCCTGAGAAAAATCCAATCCGGAAGTGCCCAAGGTTTTGAAAGCGCTGCGTTCCAATGACTCCCTATATGGCTATGAATGTACCATCAACGAGCTTACGCTTTCTACGTATTCCCCAAGGTGTCTACAGCATTGTGACGTAGTTTTACGCATTTCTGTTGAAGAATAGTCGTATGGGGGCACATTGCGTAAGTGGTCACATGGTGGCTCCGAGAGAGATTCTCGCGTAAAGTGCAGAGGTAGCCATTACTCCAATCGGTCCTAGAGAAAAAGGAATTGTCCCGACGGATATATTATCGAATAGATATTAGAAAAACACCTTGAGGATGGATTCTAAACAACGTTTGCCATGTTTCTGTCGATATTATGATTTGGAATATTTTTCGGCGTTGTGGTGACCGCAATTTCCGGGCGATTTCTCAGCCAAACGTGAAGAACAAACGGAGCTATTTCGTCTACAAAAATAATATTTTGGGAAAAAATGTACTTTGGCTGTCTACCTGGGAGTCTCGTGAGTGAAGTTCATCAAGATCATCCGAAGTTCATCAAAGATAAACTATTTAATTTGATTGCTTTTCTGATTTCCGTGACAAGTTTGCCTGCTGCTAGCAAGGTATAATGCTATGCTAGGCTATGATAAACTTACACAAATGCTTGTCTAGCGTTGGCTGTAAAGCATATTTTGAAAATCTGAGATGACAGGGTGATTAACAAAAGGCTAAGCTGTGTTCCAATATATTTCACTTGTGATTTTCATGAATAGGAACATTTTCTAGGAAGATTTATGTCCGTTGCATTATGCTAATTAGTGTCAGATGATGATAACGGTCCCGTTCACAGGCTGGGCATCACTACAGGTTAACTTGGTACGTCCAGAGAATTGCCCTAAAGGCAGATACGCCCACTTCTGACCCGAGGGTATAAGACATGAGAGCTAAGAATGAACAGATCAGACTAAGTGACCCAAGGTGCAGCCAAAGTCAACGAACCCAAAACTCAACCCAAGGTTGAAGAGAAAGAAATATTTTTCTACCCGTGCTACCGATGAGTAGCTGTGTCTAAACGGGTGAATTCAAGCCGGACCACCTAACCTCCACTCTCCATCGAATCGTGGTATCTGCACTGTTTCATTCCTACGCTGTGAGCTCTGAGCTACAGAGCTGTCTGTCCTCAGAAGACCCCTCCCAGAGCAAGGGCGAGGAATCAGACCAAAAGGACACTGACATCGTGAGGACGATCTGAGAGTTGTGCCGGAGAAATGCGTCATTAAGAAGCCTAAACGACCCACGCGGAGCTTCCCATCTGAGACGTCCCACATGTAATTACATCATTATATTCTGACCCATAAGAGCGGCAGTTCGGGGCATGGCTAGGGTTAAAATAAGCATAGCTGACAAATGCACCCAAATGTATATTTCTCTCGTGTACTTTCTCTTTTTCTCTCTCTTTTAAATCCCCGTTTTGGGTAACACGCGCCATAGTGTGTTGGCCCGTTATACTAAGTTTTAATCAATAGCCTAGACTGTGTGTTGTGTATGTGTATCTTTTATCATCATTTTAGCTTTCTAGTAAATAAATACTCAACTAAGATTGGTGTGGTACGAACTCATTGGTGAGACCCGGGTCCGTGCAGATTCCCGGATTATGCGACGTTCAGAATGAGATTGTAGAGGAAACTGATTAATTAGCGACTGTTGTAAAATCGATATTCTTTGAGTTAATTTGGGAAATAGAAACTCAATAAAACTAATTTTCCCATGGTGCCCCAGGTTAATGTTAATAATTGCTTGATTCATTTAATCACGCAATTAGAAACCTTTAATCATTTGATGAGCAACAGTCGTCACATTAACAGCTCATTAACAGCTCATTAACAGCTCAGGGATTTGATCTTGCAACCTTTTGGTTACTAGTCCAACGCTCTAACCACTAGGCTACCTGCCTGCCGAAGAGATGGCAAATAGGAGTGGCAATATCGTCCGCTATCATCCTCAGAAATGTTTCATTCAAGTTGTCAGGCCCCGTTGGCTTGTCATTGTTAATAGACAACAATAATTATTTCAACTCTTCAACACTCACTTAACGGAATTAAAAAATTACAATGCTTGTCTTTCATAATTTGGTCAGTTATGCATGGATGTGTAGGTTCAGAATGTGCTGATCTTGCCGATGAAAAATGGATCAAAGTAGTTGCCAATATCAGTGGGTTTTGTGATGAATGACCCGAGTTTTCCTTTTAACCCCAAATTTCATTTAAGGTGCTCCAAAGCTTTTTACTATCATTCTTTATATAATTTATCTTTGTTTCGTAGTACATTAGTTCATGGCAATGGAATCCTCTTGAATGGTACAACTGCAGCTGAATGGTGGTTTCAGAGTGATGAATGCAAGGCCTTCGTAAAGAATGTCAGACTACGAGTGCTGATCTAGGAGAAGTTTAGCCTTTTAGATCATAATGAATAAGATTACAAGGATCCTAGATCAGCACTCTTACTCTGAGAGACTTTATGAATATAGGCTCAGATTGTGGTTTAGCTCAGTATCCGTGTGGGGTCAATGGATTTCATATACAGTACATATGGTAACATAACCTATTTTGATCAACAAAATGATCAAGGAAATGGCATGCCAACCATAATCATTCTCTTCCTAAAGGTTTTATGATGATTTCACAGATGAGTGCTTTCTCACACCAACCGACCAAGTAACACAGTGATGTGTGTCAGTGACGAGTGGCCGACAGATAGTGTAATGTATGACGGATGCAGGATGAGAAATTATGCTGCTATCATCTGGAGTGACTGCAGCTAAGATTGATGGCTCCTATTTGTTGAATGGCAGCGGGTCCAACATAAAGGATTATTGCTAGTTTTGCAGCCCCTTTCATACACACACACACACACACACACACACACACACACACACACACACACACACACACACACACACAAAACAGACGTTCAATAATGTGTGTGAAAGCATACAGTGAAAACACATTCCCATATCTCCCTCTTTATGCCATGTTTATGTAAATAATAGTTCCCCACAGAGCACTGGGAAATTACTAAACCCTAAAGGGCCCCAAGAACTCTGAACGAAAGCTTCTGTTGACAGTGCAAAGAAAACACTCTTTAGTAGAAAGATACAGAGGAATTGTGGTGGGTAATGTTATTGTTGTGGCTGTTTAGCTGTTTCTCCTCAGTCCTTCATATCTCTCTCTGTATGTATCTATCTCCTGTACCAGACATGTACAGGCTAGAGCTGGCTGGTGGACTGGGAGCCATCCTGCTGCTACTGGGAGTCTTCACGGCCATCTACAAGTGCTACAACGTGGAGATCATGCTCTGCTACCGGAGGCACTTTGGGAGTGACGAGACAGAGGACGGTGAGTGTTTGTCACCTGGGGCTGGGCTGGGCGTGTCCTACATGGCCGCTCTGGGCCTATACCCCTCCCCTGAGAGCCAGTGTAAGTCTCAGAGTAAGAAAAATGTCAGCGGCCCGGAGACTGTGACAGAAGCCATTTTCTCACCGTATTAAGGATTCACCCAAGTGAAAATGATGAGCTTGAAATTCACAAGAACTACAGCCGATGCTCTGACCCTTATTTTAGTGACACAGGCTGAATTCAGAATAAATTCCCATTCTGACCACTTATCCCATAGTTGTCTGTATCCACACTGCTTTGTTTTAGGATTTAAGTTTCACGATTTTATGACATGGTTGGTCACCTTCTAGGATAGAGCCCCTTGCTTACAGTCACAATAGAGAGATACTTTTGTTGTTAAACAACTATTTAATTTCATACTCACATTCATCTTGAATTGTCATTTGATAACAAAAAACAGTCTCTCTGTCTTTGGTCTCTTCACCCACAGACAACAAGGAGCATGATGCCTATCTGTCCTACACAAGAGTTGAGCTGGATTCCATGGACAGGGGCTCCAGTGAAGAGGAGCAGTTTGCTCTGGAGATCCTCCCAGATGTTCTGGAGAAACACTACGGATACAAGCTCTTCATCCCCGACCGGGACCTCATCCCCACCAGTCACAGCAGTGAGTGATCCCCCGCTTCATCCATCCTCCATCACGGTCCCTCATGGTAGAGCTTCTCCCTGATGCCCAGAATTCAGTTGACTGTCAAGAGGAATCTCTTCTGGCTGTCTTCCTTCTGCCATTGCCTCACATTCAGAGAAAGAAAAGCCCATCTATATGAGGTGGTGTGTGTTGTGGTGTGTTTTTGTGGGCCTGCATATCTGTCAATGCTGGATCTCCACAAGCCTTCCAGGCAGCTACTCTATTGTTTATTGGTGTTGGCATCTTACTTGAGAGTGGTGTCAAATAGTTACATGTGTGGGAAAGGCAGAGAGGAAATTAAATTCAGCAACTGCAGTTGTGTTTTACCAGAGTTGTACATAAGCTTGATATGTGTCAATTCACCTTGGTTTTCCTCTTTACACACAGTCAAAGGTGCACGCACGTGAGCTAACACTCTCTTTCTCTCTCACACACACACACACACACTCACCAAGCCCCAACGGACACATACAGATTGGCCCAACAAACATATCCCTCCATGGATGTAATTTTGCCCTATACAAAAAATATATACATTATGCTCCCTCCTTGCCCCCCAAATAACTTCGAAACGAATGTCCATTCCTTGCATAATTTAACATGCGGTGCATCCAAAATAAATCCTGAACTGCTTAGGCTGGTGCAAGCCATGCTTCCAGAAATGCACTGCTTTCTACATCTATTTACTCACAGGCACACCATGGGGCTCAGTAGGGTGTATTGATAGTTGAGAAATTGCTGCATAGGTAATGAATTATAGAGAAGTGTTCAGTTCACTGAGAGGCAGTCTGCCATCATTAATACCAACACATTTACAGATCAGGACAACATAACCAAATGACAATGTGTTTAAACACCTAATTTGTTCAGAAAGAGAAAATATTGAGGCGAGAGAGAGAGTGGGGTGGAGGGGGAGATAGGGAGAGAGCGAGAGAGAGAGAGGGGGTGGGGAGAGAGAGGGAGTAACAGGTTCACTGGTACTTAATTGTATTAATTGATTTACATAATCATCAGCAAATGAAAAAAATGTGTGATAAAAAAATAAAAAAGCTCTCCAGCTCAGTCCCGCTCATACAAATTGTATTATTTATGCACTGCAAATTGACCGTGAAATTGCAATGTGTTGTTGCTCTTCCATCATTAATTTTGTTAGGAACTGGCAAGAGATGAAAGGAAGAGCATATCAAATCAAATCCACCGACATCGCAAGGCAAGGTTAACATAATATGTGTGCCTATGTCATTACTAATTAAACATCTGTATGTCAATTAATATAATGTATGTAAACATTGTAACAATATTCATATTTTTGACCATATTTGAACTCTATTAGCATAGAGCCTCTGTATTGCAGTCAAAAAAGGCAACAACATTAATATATTCCCCAAAATCCTATATTCACCTCCTGTCTGGAGTCTGGACACCCCTGATACTGTACATACAGTGCCTTCAGAAAGTATTCATACCCCTTGATTTATTCCAAATACTTTGTAGAATGACCTTTGGCGGTGATAACACCTGTGAGTCTTTCTTTCTATATATGCGTAAACATTGGTATACTGTGATCTATAAGGCCATTTTGGAAAAACTGCCACTTTCTCTCTGTTCATCTTTGATAAGGTCAGAAAATAACTTCCAGTTACGGTCTCACTCCTACTTACTTTTAACGGTTCCTAAAATCAGAACAGATCATGGCAAAAAGTGTTTCAGCTGCAGCTCTGTGGTCCTGGAATTCTCTCCAGACCAGCTTGAAACTCCAGGATCTTGTTTACTTAGAGTTTAAAACTTTGGTTGACTCACATGTTACTGGGGAATGTGATTGTCATTAGCACTTGATGCGGTAGTACATATAATTTATTTTTGATCTATGACGCTTGTGTGTTTCTGTAATTGAAATGTATTTGCATCTACGTCCCACATTTGTTTCATGCTGTGTCTAAGTTGTTACAGTATGTCTGATATTTGTCTCAAACATTGTTCCCCCCTGCTGCTGTCTTGGTTGGAGCAGGTCTCTCTTGAAAAATGTATGTTATCTCAATGAGTCTAACCTGGACAAATAAGGTTAAATTAAAACATTTAAAAGTCTCTAAGAGCTTTGAACACCTGGAATGTATAATAATTCTTCAAGCTCTGTCAAGTTGCTTGTTGATCGTTACTAGACAACCATTTTCAAGTCTTGCCATAGATTTTCAAGCTGATTCAAATCTGTAACTACGCCACTCAGGAACATTCAATGTCGTCTTGGCAAGCAACTCCAGTGTATATTTGGCCTTGTGTTTTAGATTATTGCCCTGCTAAAATGTGAATTTGGGAGACAAGCAGACTGAATCAGGTTTTCCTCTAGGATTTTACCTGTGCTTAGCTCTATTCTTTTTCTTTTAATCCTAAAAAAACTCCCTAGTCCTTGCCGATAACAACCATACCCATAACATGATGCAGCTGTAACGGATGTGAAACGGCTAGCTAGTTAGCGGTGGTGCGCGCTAAATAGCATTTCAATCGGTGACATCACTTGCTCTGAGACATTGAAGTAGTGGTTCCCCTTGCTCTGCAAGGGCCGTGGCTTTTGTGGAGCGATGGGTAACGATGCTTCGTGGGTGACTGTTGTTGATGTGTGCAGAGGGTCCCTGGTTCGCGCCCGGGTATGGGCGAGGGGACGGTCTAAAGTTATACTGTTACATTGATGCTGTTGACCCAGATCACTGGTTTCTGCGGGAAAGGAGGAGGTCAAAAGGGGGGTGAGTGAAACGGCTAGCTAGTTAGCGGTGGTGCGAGCTAAATAGCGTTTCAATCGGTGACGTCACTTGCTCTGAGACCTTGAAGTAGTGGTTCCCCTTGCTCTGCAAGGGCTGCGGCTTTTGTGGAGTGATGGGTAATGATGCTTCGAGGGTGACTGTAGTTGATGTGTGCAGAGGGTCCCTGGTTCGCGCCCGGGTATGGGCGAGGGGACGGTCTAAAGTTACACTGTTACACAGCCACCACCACGCTATGAAAAGTGGTACTCAGTGATGTGTTGTGTTGGATTTTTATATAAACGTAACGCTTTTTATTCAGGACATAATGTACATTTTTGGTGCCTTATGCCTTATTGCAATCAGTGCCTTATTGCAAACAGGATGCATGTTTTGGAATAATTGTATTCTGTACAGACTTCCCTCTTTTCACACTGTCATTTAGGTTATTATTGTGGAGTAACAATGATCCATCCTCAGTTTTCTCCTATCACAGCCATTAAACTCTGGAACTGTTTTAAAGTCACCATTGGCCTCATGGTGAAATCCCTGAGCGGTTTCTTTGTTCCCCGATAACTGCGCTTGGAAGGACGCCTCAATCATTGTATTGACTGGGTGTATTGATACACCATCCAAAGTGTAATGAATAACTTCACCATGCTTAAAGAGATATTCAATGTCTGCTTTTATACCCATCTACCAATAGGTACAGTGCCTTGCGAAAGTATTCGGCCCCCTTGAACTTTGCGACCTTTTGCCACATTTCAGGCTTCAAACATAAAGATATAAAACTGTATTTTTTTGTTAAGAATCAACAACAAGTGGGACACAATCATGAAGTGGAACGGCATTTATTGGATATTTCAAACTTTTTTAACAAATCAAAAACTGAAAAATTGGGCGTGCAAAATTATTCAGCCCCTTTACTTTCAGTGCAGCAAACTCTCTCCAGAAGTTCAGTGGGGATCTCTGAATGATCCAATGTTGACCTAAATGACTAATGATGATAAATACAATCCACCTGTGTGTAATCAAGTCTCCGTATAAATGCACCTGCACTGTGATAGTCTCAGAGGTCCGTTAAAAGCGCAGAGAGCATCATGAAGAACAAGGAACACACCAGGCAGGTCCGAGATACTGTTGTGAAGAAGTTTAAAGCCGGATTTGGATACAAAAAGATTTCCCAAGCTTTAAACATCCCAAGGAGCACTGTGCAAGCGATAATATTGAAATGGAAGGAGTATCAGACCACTGCAAATCTACCAAGACCTGTCCGTCCCTCTAAACTTTCAGCTCATTCAAGGAGAAGACTGATCAGAGATGCAGCCAAGAGGCCCATGATCACTCTGGATGAACTGCAGAGATCTACAGCTGAGGTGGGAGACTCTGTCCATAGGACAACAATCAGTCGTATATTGCACAAATCTGGCCTTTATGGAAGAGTGGCAAGAAGAAAGCCATTTCTTAAAGATATCCATAAAAAGTGTCTTTAAAGTTTGCCACAAGCCACCTGAGAGACACACAAAACATGTGGAAGAAGGTGCTCTGGTCAGATGAAACCAAAATTGAACTTTTTGGCAACAATGCAAAAGGTTATGTTTGGCGTAAAAGCAACACAGCTGAACACACCATCCCCACTGTCAAACATGGTGGTGGCAGCATCATGGTTTGGGACTGCTTTTCTTCAGCAGGGACAGGGAAGATGGTTAAAATTGATGGGAAGATGGATGGATCCAAATACAGGACCATTCTGGAAGAAAACCTGATGGAGTCTGCAAAAGACCTGAGACTGGGACGGAGATTTGTCTTCCAACAAGACAATGATCCGAAACATAAAGCAAAATCTACAATGGAATGGTTCAAAAATAAACATATCCAGGTGTTAGAATGGCCAAGTCAAAGTCCAGACCTGAATCCAATCGAGAATCTGTGGAAAGAACTGAAAACTGCTGTTCATAAATGCTCTCCATCCAACCTCCAACCTGAGCTCGAGCAGTTTTGCAAGGAGGAATGGGAAAAAAATTCAGTCTCTCGATGTGCAAAACTGATAGAGACATACCCCAAGCGACTTACAGCTGTAATCGCAGCAAAAGGTGGCGCTACAAAGTATTAACTTAAGGGGGCTGAATAATTTTGCACGCCCAATTTTTCAGTTTTTGATTTGTTAAAAAAGTTTGAAATATCCAATAAATGTCGTTCCACTTCATGATTGTGTCCCACTTGTTGTTGATTCTTCACAAAAAAATACAGTTTTATATCTTTATGTTTGAAGCCTGAAATGTGGCAAAAGGTCGCAAAGTTCAAGGGGGCCGAATACTTTCGCAAGGCACTGTACCCTTCTTTGTGAGCCATTGGAAAACCTCCCCGGTCTTTGTGGATGCATCTGTAATTTAAAATTCACAGCTTAACTGAAGAACCTTAAAGATAATTGTATATGTGAGGTACAGGGATGAGGTAGTCATTCAAAAATCATGTTAAACACTATGGCACACAGTAAGTCCATGCAACTTATTATGTGACTTTTATGTGTTAAGCAAATCTTTACTCCTGAACATATTTAGGCTTGCTATAACGAAAGGGTTGAATACTTATTGACACAAGACATTTCAGCTTTTCATTTGTATTTCATTTGTTAAAATAAATTCTAAAAACTAAATTCCACTCTGACATTATTAAACGCAAGTAAAACTAAATGCATGCTATTCAATCGATCACTGCCCGCACCTGCTCACCCGTCCAGCATCACTACTCTGGACGGCTCTGACTTAGAATACATGGACAACTACAAATGTAGCCTTGTAGCCTTCCACAAGCTTCCCACAATAAGTTGGGTGATTTTTGGCCCATTCCTCCTGACAGAGCTGGTGTAACTGAGTCAGGTTTGCAGGCCTCCTTGTTCACACACGCTTTTTCAGTTCTGCCCACAAATGTTCTATAGGATTGAGATCAGAGCTTTGTGATGGCCACTCCAATACCTTGACTTTGTTGTCCTTATGCAATTTGACACAACTTTGGAAGTATGCTTGGGGTCATTGTCCATTTGCAAGATCCATTTGCGACCAAGCTTTAACTTCCTGACTGATGTCTTGAGATGTTGCTTCAATATATCCACATCATTTTCCCATCTCATGTGTCACACCCTGACCATGTTTTGCTTTGTATGTTTCTATGTTTTGGTTGGTCAGGGTGTGATCTGAGTGGGCATTCTATGTTACATGTCTAGTTTGTCTAGTTCTATGTTTGGCCTGATATGGTTCTCAATCAGAGGCAGGTGTTAGTCATTGTCTCTGATTGGGAACCATATTTAGGTAGCCTGTTTGGTGTTGGGTTTTGTGGGTGATTGTTCTTGTCTCTGTGTTTGCACCAGATAGGACTGTTTAGGTTTTTGCACATTTATTGTTTTGTTAGTTATTTAATGTATAGTTCCTTTATTAAAGAACATGAATAACCACCACGCTGCATTTTGGTCCGCCTCTCCTTCACCACAGGAAAACCCTTACAGAATCACCCACCACAACAGGACCAAGCGGCGTGGTAACGGGCAACAGCAAAAGCAGCAGCAGGAGAAGCAACAGAGGCAGCAGCAGCAGGAGCAGCAGCAGCAGCAGTGGGAGAGGCTGCACTATTTGGAGGAATGGACATGGGAGGAAGAATTGGAAGGTAAAGGACCCTGGGCACAGCCTGGAGAATATCGCCGCCCCAAAGAAGAGCTGGAGGCGGCGAAGGCGGAGAGGCGCTGGTATGAGGAGGCAGCACGGCAGCGTGGATGGAAGCCCGAGAGTCAGCCCCAAACATTTTTGGGGGGAGGCACACAGGAAGTGTGGTGAAGCCAGGTAGGAGACCTGCGCCAACTTCCTGTGCTTACCGGGGGGCTGGAGAGACCGGGCAGGCACCGTGTTATGCTGTGAAGCGCACGGTGTCCCCAGTGCGGATGCATAGCCCGGTGCGGTACATTCCAGCTCCGCGTATCGGCCGGGCTAGAGTGGGCATCGAGCCAAGTGCCATGAAGCCGGCTCTACGCATCTGGTCTCCAGTGCGTCTCCTTGGGCTGGCTTACATGGCACCAGCCTTGCGCACGGTGTCCCCGGTACGCCTGCATAGCCCAGTGCGGGTTATTCCACCTCGCGGCACTGGCAGGGCGACCGGGACCATTCAACCGGGTAAGGTTGGGCAGGCTCGGTGCTCAAGAGCTCCAGTGCGCCTGCACGGTCCGGTCTATCCGTCACCACCTCCACGCACCAGCCCTCCGGTGGCAGCCCCCCGCACCAGGCTGTCTCTCCGGCTCATCCTTACAGGGGCTCCCGCCTCTCCAGCGCTGCCGGAGCCTCCCGCCTGTCCGGCGCTGCCGGAGCCTCCCGGCTGTCCGGCGCTGCCGGAGCCTCCCGCCTGCCCGGCGCTGCCGGAGTCTGAAGAGCCCCTCTGCCCGGCGCTGCCGGAGTCTGAAGAGCCCCTCTGCCCGGCGCTGCCGGAGTCTGAAGAGCCCCTCTGCCCGGAGCTGCCGGAGTCTGAAGAGCCCCTCTGCCCCGAGCAGGTGCACCTCTGCCCCGAGCAGGTGCACCTCTGCCCCGAGCTGCCCCTCTGTCCAGTGGGGTCATTAAGTAGGGTCGCCGTGGTTAGGAGGCCACGGAAGCGGACAAGGTGGGGGACTAAGACTATGGTGAAGTGGGGGCCACGTCCAGCACCAGAGCCGCCACCGCGGACAGATGCCCACCCAGACCCTCCCCAATAGGTTCAGGTTTTGCGGCCGGAGTCCGCACCTTGTATGTTTCTATGTTTTGGTTGGTCAGGGTGTGATCTCCCAATGAAGAACCAGACTTGTGGAGGTCTACAATTTTTTTCTGAGGTCTTGGCTGATTTCTTTTGATTTTCATATGATGTCAAGCAAAGAGGCACTGAGTTTGAAGGTAGGCCTTCATCCACAGGTACACCTCCAATTGACTCAAATAATGCCAATTAGCCAATTAGAAGCTTCTAAAGCCATGACATAATTTTCTGGAATTTTTCCAAGCAGTTTAAAGGCACAGTCAACTTAGTGTATGTAAACCTCTGACCCACTAGAATTGTGATATTGTGAATTATAAGTGACATAATCTGTCTGTAAACAATTGTTGGAAAAATTACTTATGTCATGCACAAAGTAAATGTCCTAACCGACTTGCCAAAACTATAGTTTGTTAACAAGACATTTGTGGAGTGGTTGAAAAATGAGTTTTAATGACTACAACCTAAGTGTATGTAAACTTACGACTTCAAATGTACACAACGTCAACTATGACAGACAAAATGAGAAAGAAAATCCAGAAAATCACATTGTAGGATTTTTAATGAATTTATTTGCAAATTATGGTGGAAAATAAGTATTTGGTCACCTACAAACAAGCAAGATTTCTGGCTCTCACAGACCTGTAACTTCTTTAAGAGGCTCCTCTGTCCTCCACTCGTTACCTGTATTAATGGCACCTGTTTGAACTTGTTATCAGTATAAAAGACACCTGTCCACAACCTTAAACAGTCACACTCCAAACTCCACTATGACCAAGACCAAAGAGCTGTCAAAGGACACCAGAAACAAAATTGTAGACCTGCACCAGGCTGGGAATACTGCATCAGCAATAGGTAAGCAGCTTGGTTTGAAGAAATCAAATGTGGGAGCAATTATTAGGAAATGGAAGACATACAAGACCACTGATAATCTCCCTCGATCTGGGGCTCCACGCAAGATATCACCCCGTGGGGTCAAAATGATCACAAGACCGGTGAGCAAAAATCCCAGAACCACACGGGGGGACCTAGTGAATGACCTGCAGAGAGCTGGGACCAAAGTAACAAAGCCTACCATCAGTAACACACTACGCCTGCAGGGACTCAAATCCTGCTGTGCCAGACGTGTCCCCCTGCTTAAGCCAGTACATGTCCAGGCATGTCTGAAGTTTGCTAGAGAGCATTTGGATGATCCAGAAGAAGATTGGGAGAATGTCATATGGTCAGATGAAACCAAAATAGAACCTTTTGGTAAAAACTCAACTCGTCATGTTTGGAGGACAAAGAATGCTGAGTTGCATCCAAAGAACACCATACCTACTGTGAAGCATGGGGGTGGAAACATCATGCTTTGGGGCTGTTTTTCTGCAAAGGGACTAGGACGACTGATCCGTGTAAAGGAAAGAATGAATGGGGCCATGTATCGTGAGATTTTGAGTGAAAACCTCCTTCCATCAGCAAGGGCATTGAAGATGAAACGTGGCTGGGTCTTTCAGCATGACAATGATCCCAAACACACCGCCTGGGCAACGAAGGAGTGGCTTCGTAAGAAGCATTTCAAGGTCCTGGAGTGGCCTAGCCAGTCTCCAGATCTCAACCCCATAATAAATCTTTGGAGGGAGTTGAAAGTCCGTGTTGCCCAGCAACAGCCCCAAAACATCACTGCTCTAGAGGAGATCTGCATGGAGGAATGGGCCAAAATACCAGCAACAGTGTGTGAAAACCTTGTGAAGACTTACATAAAACATTTGACCTCTGTCATTGCCAACAAAGGGTATATAACAAAGTATTGAGAAAAACTTTTGTTATTGACCAAATACTTATTTTCCACCATCATTTGCAAATAAATTCATTAAAAATCCTACAATGTATTTTCTGGATTTTTTTTCTCATTTTTCTGTTATAGTTGAAGTGTACCTATGATGAAAATTACAGGCCTCTCTCATCTTTTTAAGTGGGAGAACTTGCACAATTGGTGGCTGACTAAATAATTTTTTGCCCCACTGTGTATATATATATATATATATATACTGTATATATATAGTTGAATCTGTTAGGGATTTGTCCATGAAAACACCACAACAGTAGATCAATACCCATACTCGATGAGACTTAAAAACAACACATAGCAAATGGTTGAGCTTCTACCCTGCTACCCTACTACGCTACTACCCTACTACCCTGCTACCCTGCTACACTGCTACCCGGCTACCCTACTACCCTGCTACCCCCGCCAAGTGTATACTTTATCATGTTTATCATGATCCATACTGTTTTACCCACTTCATATGTATATACTATATTCTAGTCATGGCTCATCATATATAACTACTGCTGTACACACCTTTTCTATTCATATACTGTCCATACTGTCTATACATTTAATTGTTTTGTATCATTAGATATTATTGCACTGTTGGAGGTGGAAACTTAAGCATTTTGTTCCACCTGCAGTAACATATGCAATATACTGTATGTGTGCGCATCCAATAACATTTAATTTAATTTAAATTGATTTAGCTGCTTATCATTGGCCTCATTATTTCTCCACTACATTGTTCAAGTTCCAAGTAAGGAGAAAGGATCTAATTTGTGAGTAGGCTGCTCACTGTGCTCAGGCAGATGACTGTTTTCATTCTGCTGCTAATACCTCCATATTGAAAAGCTGTGACACGCTATCTTTCGTCATAAGCCTGGAATATCATGATAGACCGTGTCAAACTCCTATAGCCCTGGTGGCTGATAGCTTTCCCCCACACAGTTGTGGTCCCCCACACAGTTGTGGTCCTCCACAAAGTTGTGGTCCCCCACTCCGCTGAGTTCCCCCACTCCGCTGAGGTCCCCCACTCCGCTGAGGTCCCCCACTCCGCTGAGGTCCCCCACTCCGCTGAGGTCCCCCACTCCGCTGAGATCCCCCACTCCGCTGAGGTCCCCCACTCCGCTGAGATCCCCCACTCCGCTGAGGTCCCCCACTCCGCTGAGGTCCCCCACACCACTGAGGTCCCCCACTCCGCTGAGATCCCCCACATAACACATTTTTCAGCTGAAGCCGCTGTCTCTTAATATTTGTAATATTTGTATTTATTTATAAGTGAGTAATACAACACAATCCTATATGTTTAATCTTTTCATATTTTAAGCCACATTGATTAAGCTGCAGGGGCATAAGGAATGATCATTCAAATGCAAATTGGTTCTGAGTAATATTTCGTTAGAATGGATCAGACTTAACGCCCTCTTTAGACTACATTGTGTGCTGCCAAAGAGGAAGTGTGGTAGTTTTCTTTTATAGCCTTCTATGTTCAGGGGGTTTATTCTTAAATACCTACTGTATTAAGCACAGTGTGGACACTATGCTGTGTAAAGGAAGTTCAAGATCAGCACCAAGAAATGCTGTTTTAGTCTACTTTATGTTTTTACTTCTTGAGATCTCTGTTATAATGCTATCTAATGTGATTAGGCCTTATATTGACTTTCAGTCAACTGATTTAGCTACGAGTCTAATTAATACAGTAAAGGTCTACTCTGAGCATGTGCAGTAGGAGGTGAAGGTGGGGCACGATTTGTGTGGTGACACTGGTGCCTGTGGTGGTGCTTGGTGTCAGGGAAGGGAGCTGAAAGGCTGTGTGGGTTGGGGGTGTGGTGGTGGAGCAGTATGAGTAGTGTTGGGGTGGGAGGTGGAGGAGGGCCGATGTGTGATGTGACACATGCAGGTGTAAAAGACAGGACCCCTGCAGAGGAAGGCAGGACACTGTGGACAGTGATGTGACACTGCGGATTCCATTTACCTCTTTACACCTCTTTCTCTCTCTCTCTCAAATAAATTCAAGGAGCTTTATTCTCATGGGAAACACGTTTACATTACCAAAGCAAGTGAAATGGATGAAAAAAAGTTAAATTAAATGTGAACAGTAAATATTACACTCACACAAGTTCCAAAAGAATAAAGACATTTCAAATGTCATATTATGTCTATCTACAGTGTTGTAGCGATGTGCAAATTGTTAAAGTACAAAAGGGAAAATAATTAAGTATGGGTTGTATTTACAATGGTGTTTGTTCTTCACTGGTTGCCCTTTTCTTGTGGCAACAGGTCACAAATCTTGCTGCTGTGATGGCACACTGTGGTAGTTCACCAAGTAGATGTGGGAGTTTATCAAAATTGGATTTGTTTTCTAGTTCTTTGTTGGTTTATGTAATCTGAGAGAAAGGCAGGAGGTTGGGCAGGGCAGCTCAGTTTCCACATCATTTTCTGGGCAGTGTGCACATGGCCTGCCTTTCTCAATAGCAAGGCTATGCTCACTGATTCTTTACATAGTTTAGGGCCAAATAGCATTCAGAACAACATATTTTTACCTTGTCAGCTCGGGGATTCAATTTAGCAACCTTTCAGTTACTGACCCAACACTCTAACCACTAGGCTACCTGCGGTTTGGAAATCACTTCATTTTAGGTGGATGTAGATTTTAACGTCTCTTTTCTGGATTTTGACAATTAGCGGATATCAGCCTAATTCTGCTCTTCGTGCATTATTTGGTGTTTTATATTGTACACAGAGGATATTTTATCAGAATTCTGCATGCAGTGTTAGTCCCATTTTGTGAATTCTTGATTGGTGAGTGGACCCCAAACCTCACAACCGTAAAGGGCAATGGGTTCTAGAACTGATTTAAGTATTTTTAGCCAGATCCCCCAAAAATTATTTAACAGGTAAGTTGACTGATAACACATTCTCAGCAACAACCTGGGGAATAGTTACAGGGGTGGGGGTAGGAATGAGCCAATTGTACATTTGGGATGATTAGGTGGCCATGATGGTCAGATTGGGAATTTAGCCAGGACACCAGGGTTAACACCCCTACTCTTACAATAAGTGCCATGGGATCTTTAGTGACCACAGTGAGTCAGAACACCCATTTAACATCCCATCTGAAAGACAGCAACCTACACAAGTCTCCAATCACTACCCTGGGTCATTGGGATATTTTTTTAGACCAGAGGAAAGGGTGCCTCCTACTGGCCCTCCACACCACTACCAGCAGCATCTGGTATCCCATCCAGGGATTGACCAGGACCAATCCTGCTTGGCTTCTGAAGCAAGCCAGCAGTGGGATGCAGAGTGGTATGCTGCTGGCTAATTGATAGGTCAAATCTTATGTTCTTTTTGATGACATAGAAGGCCCTTCTTGCCTTGTCTCTCAGATTGTTCACAGCTTTGTGGAAGTTACTTGTGGCGCTGATGTTTAGGCCGTGGTATGTATCGTTTTTTCTGTGCTGATGGAATTTGTATTTTTGATCCTGGCAACTGGACCATTTTTGGTCTGACAGAATCTTTGCAGAAGATCTAGATGCTGCTCTAGGCCATCCTTGGTTGGTGACTGAAGCACCAGATCATCAGCAAACAGTAGATATTTGACTTCAGATTCTAGTAGGGTGAGGCCGGGGGCTGCAGACTGTTTTAGTGCCCTCACCAATTCGTTGATTTACATGTTGAAGAGGGTGGGGCTTAAACTGCACACCCCACGGCCCCATGTAAATGGATTTTATAATGTCATATGTTTTTCCCCCAACACCACTTTCCATCAATTTGTATAGCAGACCCTGATGCCAAATTGAGTCAAAAGCTTTTTTGAAGTCAACAAAGCATAAGAAGACTTTGCCTTGTTTTAGTTTGTTTGTTTGTCAATTAGGATGTGCAGGGTGAATATGTGGTCTGTCGTACGGTAATTTGGTAAAAAGCCGATTGACATTTGCTCAGTACATTGTTTTCACTGAGGAAATGTACAAGTCTGCTGTTAATGATAATGCAGAGGATTTTCCCAAGGTTGCTGTTGACGCATATCCCACGGTAGTTATTGGGGTCAAATTTGTCTCCACTTTTGTGGATTGATGTTATCAGTCCTTGGTTCCAAGAATTTGGGGAAGATGCTGAGGTCCAGAGCTGAGGATGATGTTAAAGAGTTTAAGTATAGGCAATTTTTATTTGTGGTCTGTATATTTTATAATTTCATGTAGGATACAATCAACCCCACAGGCCTTTTGGGGTTGGAGGGTTTGTATTTTGTCCTGAAGTTCATTCAATCTAATAGGAGAATCTAGTGGGTTCTGGTAGTCTTTAATAGCTGATTCTAAGATTTGTAATTGTATATTTTTTTGTTCTTTGTTATAGAGCCAAAAAGATTGGAGAGGTGGTTTATCCACATCTCCATTTTGGATAGATAACTCTTTGTGTGGTTTGTTTAGTGTGTTCCAATTTTCTCTGAAGTGGTTAGATTCTATGGATTATATTGAACTGATTTCTGACATGCTGTTCCTTCTTTTTCCATAGTGTATTTCTGTATTGTTTTAGTGATTCACCATAGTGAAGGCATAGACTCAGATTTTCTGTACCTCTATGTTTTTGGTTGGATATGTTTCTCAATATCTTTCTTAGGTTTTTACATTCTTCATCAAACAGTTTGATAGGGAAGCTGAGAGGTCAAATACACTGATTTAATTTGTTTTTGCCTAATTGTTTTTTGGTAGGCTTCTACGCTACTTTCCTTCCACCCGTAGCATTTCTTAATATTGTGCAGTTCTTTTGGCTTTGATGCCTTATGATTGAGTATTGCTCTGTTCAGGTAGACTGTGATTTTGCTGTGATCTGATAAGGGTGTTAGTGGGCTGACTGTGAACGCTCTGAGAGACTCTGGGTTGAGGTCAGTGATAAAGTAATCTACAGTACCTCTGCCAAGGGATGAGCTGTTGGTGTACTACTATAGGAGTCTCCTCAAAGCCTACCGTTGACTATGTGCAGACCCAGCGTGTGACACAGCTGCAGGAGTTGTTTTGTCTTAGTTGTGTCTATGGGGGGAGGTTGCATATTTGGAAGGGAATACTGTCACCTCTAGGTAGGTGTTTGTCCCCCTGTGTGCTGAGAGTGTCAGGTTCTTGTCCAGTATAGGTCGCCACAGACTTGTACATGTCCCTGGGCCTGGAAATGGTTGATTTCCCCCGCTCACAATTGGCCCAGCGTCATCCGGGTTAGGGTTTGGTCGTAGTAGGCCATCATTGTAAATACAAATTCGTTCTTAACTGACTTGCCTAGTTAAATAAAGGTTAAATAAAAAATAAATATAGGTGGCACACATGATGACATTTTTCTCTGTTGAGATAATTTCCTTATTCACTAATTTAATAGAGTGGTCAGGTCTGTTCTATACCAAATTAGCATATCTCCTGAGTCTCTTCCCTGTTTCACACCTGGTAGCTTGGTGGATGCGACTACCAGTTCTCTGTAACCTAGAGGGCAACCGGTGGGTCCATCTCCTCTATATCCTCTTGTAGGATGACAATGTCCGTATTTCCTTCTCTCTTTTTTTTACCCCTTTTTCTCCCCAATTTCGTGGTGTCCAATTGTTTTAGTAGCTACTATCTTGTCTCATCGCTACAACTCCCGTACGGGCTCGGGTGAGGCGAAGGTTGAAAGTCATGCGTCCTCCAATACACAACCCAACCAAGCCGCACTGCTTCTTAACACAGCGCGCATCCAACCCGGAAGCCAGCCGCACCAATGTGTCGGAGGAAACACTGTGCACCTGGCAACCTTGGTTAGCGCGCACTGCGCCCGGCCCGCCACAGGAGTTGCTGGTGCGCGATGAGACAAGGACATCCCTACGGGCCAAGCCCTCCCTAACCCGGACGACGCTAGGCCAATTGTGCGTCGCCCCACGGACCTCCCGGTCGCAGCCGGTTACGACAGAGCCTGGGCGCAAACCCAGAGTCTCTGATGGCACAGCTGGCGCTGCAGTACAGCGCCCTTCACCACTGCGCCACCAGGGAGGCCTTAATGTCCGTATTTCCAATGTGTTTGGTGAAGTCTTGCTTCCTGCTCTTTAGGCCAAAGGCAGATGACCTCAGACCTTGTATATTCCAGGATGAGATAGTAAATGTGTTGTGTTCCATAGTGTCTAGTGCTGTTTTTTGTGTGGTTTAGGCCCAGACCATTACAGTAGTTGTGAGCAGAGCATGTTGAGCATCTCATACATACCTCTTAGGTCGCAGGATGGGGCTTGGGGCGGTGCATTAGTAGGGCTTGGGCCTGTTGCTCTGCTCACAGCCTTTTCATATGTGCAGCTGTCATGTTGAGGTCCTTGCTGCAGTGGCGGGGGGCAGAAGAGGCCTGATCTGGGGGAGCCGATATAGGGTGTGGCCAGCCAGGGTTTGTTTGGGGTGGTCTCAGCTGGTTGGGGTATAGCTTGTGAAGCTGTGGTCTGGGTGTAGGTCCTCTTGGCATGGGTTCTCGGTGCAGGTCTTTCGGGGGGGGGGGGGTTGGACTTGGTCGTAAAGGCTGTTCAAGTCCAGGGTGAAGTTGCGCGCCAGGTATACATTAGGTTTTGAGAAACAGTCTGGAAAAATTATTGCAATCACCTGCTGTATGGTGGCAGGGTGAAAGTATTTTCGTGGTAGCATGGTGGAGGTAACCACTTGTGCATTGAGGAAAGTGGAAGAAGCTTTTTAAATCAGTCCCTTGAGTGCTGTTGCCACCCTTTCCTGCTGGGTCCTCAGGTAATTTGTTCCCACGTGAATGATGATGTGGCTGGGGGACCCTAGTCTGTCCTCTGACGACAGCTCCAGGACATGCCTAGTGTTTGGGCACCAGAGTTTAGCCAGTTTGTGTTTGGGAAAAAGTATTTGCCATTTGAGTCAATGAGGAGCACAATCTGTGGGTTTTGTGTGTCCTCGGTGGATGTGGGGGGGTTATCAGGAGGGCTATTGGGGGAGCTGACAGGAGGGCTGTTAGGAGTGGGTGGGGTCTGTTGGGTTGGTGGGTCCTGTGTTGTCTGTCCCATTGTGGTGTTGAGGTTGTGTTCCGGGTCCGTGTCTGAGGTGGGCTGTTCTACTGGCTTGTCTGAGGGAGTGTCCTGCTCTCTGTCACACCTCAGCTTTCTGACCTCGTCCTTCAGTGCCATGTGTGCCTCTTTAAGTTCTCTCACCTCAGTCCGTAGAGCAGCCAGCTCTCTCAGACAGCCGTCCATCTCCACATTCTGCCCTCTGGGTTTTGTTGGGAGGGTGTTGTTGTGCTGGTCTGTTTTGTGGGCTTGTGAGCTTGACTATCCTCGTCTGCAGGATAGTTTGAAGAGGTGTGATCAGACTCACTCAGGGTGGGGGAGTTTTCACAGAGAGAGAGATTTACCTGCTTTGCTCTCTCTCTTTGATCCCATAAAAGCCCTGCTGGAACTGCATGAGGATTCCCTGCACCATCACTGTCCCATACTTGTACATGTTGACAGAGGTTGTTTCGATTTCCTCAATGTCTAGTATTCCACCCTGGGCCAATACCCTCTCTCTGGACATAGGGGTAGTGTGCTCTTATAGCGCTGTGCCATGCCAGGGGATGGTCTGTGTGGAAAATTAAGTTTCTTACGTTTTACATTCCCCTCTTTATAGAAGTCAGCAAATCGTGTCTCTGTATTGTTATTGGTGCTTCTAAGGCCTCTGTATTTGGGGGGGAGGGGTTGTGAAACTCTCCTGCCATTGTTGGGCTCAAGAGTTTTCACACATCTGACTTCACACTTCAGTGCTAATTGAAGGTGCTGCCAGGTCTGTTCTGTCCTAGCAGCTTGGTAGCTTAGTATACTTATTTACTTAGCTTTATATAATAAAATTACCTAGAGATTATTGTCTTTTAATTTTTGTCTTCAGAAGTAGCTTCAGACTGAATATTACTCACTCAGTTTTGTGTTGGATGGTATTTCCAGGTTCCGCTGTGTTTCTTCTGCAGGTTTTGGTTTGTTAGAAGTTTTTTCTTGATAGTCCTTGGTAGCAATAGTCCATTCAGGTAATTTTGTCCAAAATCAAAGTTTTAGGTATGGAATTTTGATGTTGAGGTTAGTATCATGCATAAGTCCTTGTGCAACTATAATTCTATAATATCCAACTATAATTCTATCTTTTTTGCAGAAGAGTTCCTCTCTCCCGCTCTTCTTTCTCTTTCTCTCTCTCTGTCTCTCTCTCTCTGTCTCTCTCTCTCTCTCTCTCTCTCTCTCTGTCTCTCTCTCTGTCTCTCTCGGTCTCTCTGTCTCTTTCTCTCTGTCTCTCTCTCTCTGTCTCTCTATCTCTCACTGTGTTTTATGACTCATAAACAGCCTTTATTTACCACTGTCTCTCTCTCTGTCTCTCTCTCTGTCTCTCTCTCTCTGTCTCTGTCTCTCTCTCCCTCTCTCTCTCTCTGTCTCTCTCTCTCTCTCTGTCTCTCTGTCTCTGTCTCTGTCTCTCTCCCTCTCTCTCTCTCTCTCTCTCTCTCTCTCTCTCTCTCTCTCTCTGTCTCTGTCTCTGTCTCTCTCTCCCTCTCTCTCTCTCTCTGTGTCTCTCTCTCTCTGTGTCTCTCTATCTCTCACTGTGTTTTTTGACTCATAAACTGACTTTATTTACCACTGTCTCTCTCTCTGCTTGTGGTTTTCAACAGGCTAATTAGATCACTATGGAAAAGTGCTCGCCCAGAGGTTTAGGATTAATCAGTCAGTATAATGAGAAGGCTATATATTGAATAAAGTGATGTATGTGTTTTGTGTTGTCGTGATACTGTCAGTTTGGCGGTTGAGTGGGAGTAGTGATAAGGTATGTAATGTGACAGATCAGAGTGTTGGTGACTGCTGGGTTTTGTCATGTCTCTGGGTGTTACTTTAGACCTGCAGCTTGATGCTGCTCTTATCTCAATTCTAAATGGTCAAATATGAATGGTTTGTTACACACTATTCTTTGACATGCTCTCTCTCTCTCTTTTCTCTTTTCCCCTTTTTCTTTCTCTCGTCCATCTGTCTGTCTCTTGCGCTCTCTCTCTCTATCTCTTCCCCCTTTCCCTCTCTCTCTCTCTCTCCCTCTCTCTCTCTCTCTCTCTCTCTCTCTCTCTCTCATGCTCTCTCTCTCTCTCCCCCTCTCTCTCTCTGAATCTTTTCTCTCCCCCCTCTCTCGCTCTATCTCTGTATCTCTTTCTTTCCTCCAGTCTACATTGAGGACCTGGCGCGGAGCGTGGAGCAGAGCAGACGGCTCATCATCGTGTTGACTCCTGAGTTTGTGGCCAAGCGTGGCTGGAGCATCTTCCAGCTGGAGACTCGGCTCCACAGCATGCTGGTGACCGGGGAGATCAAGGTGATTATGATCGAGTGTGCCAACCTCAAGAGCGTCATCAACTACCAGGAAGTGGAGGCCCTGAAGCACACCATCAAAGTCCTCTCCATCATCAAGTGGAGGGGCCCCAAGAGCAATGAGCTCAAGTCTATGTTCTGGAAGCAGGTGATATACGAGATGCCGGTGAAGAGGAAAGAGATGCTGTCTCGCCGGCAGGTGCTAGACTCCAGGGAGCAGGGTCTGTTCGGCGACCTGCAGACGGTCTCCACCATCGCCATGACAACCACATCTGCCTCGATGGTGCCCGCCCACCACGCTGAGATTCCAGACTTTAACCAGACCAGCCACCCTCAGATGAGACACTACTGCACCCGTAGCTACGAGTATAAGATGCCTGCCTCCCCCGTGCAGATAGCCACCTTGAGTAACCGTCACATATACTGCAATATCCCCATGACGCTGCTCAACGGACAGGTGACTCAGAACAACACGATGGGAAAGAGCAAGCAGGAGATCCACTTGAACAGCACTTTCGTCCCTCTATCTGGGGGGGAACACACAAGTGATATCTGGTAGACTGATATCCAGCTTGATGCCACATCTCTTATGTCTTTGTCTTTTATCTGCATGAAGATTCATTTAGACAAAACACTGATCAAAAACCATTCTGCACACAATCATTTCTCGCTGACTATTTTCATTAGCGGTTAAATGTTTTCTGCATTTGTCTTTTTTCGTTCAGTCTTTAAAGAAATCAAGGACAAACGGAGTTGCTCCAGTCATCATTTTCTTACTTGAAAAATGTCTCCTTTTTTGAGATGAGTAATAAATGAAAAAACCTTGTTTTTAATGTTCAAGGTATTGTTATTATGTACAGTTTTCATATCTTCTATAGACATTCATGATGATTCCTTTAAGATTTTAATGGTGTGAGTATGTGAGTGAATCCAAATTGAAAGATTCTGACCTGTGATTTTTTCATGGGAAAAGGGAACGTTTCTCATTGCAGCACAATTCTGTAAAGATGGACTGAAAACATTCTCTGTCAGCTTTAAAAATGTTACAGTATATTTAAGCAAATCAATAATGTTTGAATTTACACAAGCTATTGTCATTGTTTGAGGCCAATTAAATATGAATATTTGAATTGTTTAATGCAGTATTTGTTTGAGTTGTAGTCTGTGACTAGTTGCTGTCTCTTGAGTTCTGCCTGTTACTTTGCTTATTTTAGTTGTACAAAACAAGAAGCCTTTTTCTCTGCTGAATTCCTTCCCTGCTTCACCTGCCTTCCTTCCTCTGTTGGCCATATTGTTTTCAGATGGCCATTGAGTTGTCTTTTTGAGGATGAGCCGCTCTCCAAATGGTACAGATGGCCTCGGTGGTGCTTTCGGAAACGATGGTAGTTTTGACTGAATGTATTGTAGAAATTAAAGGGAACCGGAATCACCTGAGAGATATTTGCTTTTGTATCTATTTTATTTTATTGATTTCATTTGCTAAATGAGAAGAGAATAGTCTTATAGAATCATCCTCTTTTCAGTTGCTCTGCTATTTCGATCTTAGAAAATGAATCCTATTTGTCTGCAATGATTTGTAATATAGCAGCCTCTATCTGTCTCATTGAGTTATGGAGGAATAATCAGCTTCTAATGTGTCTCATTGAGTTATAGAGGAATGATCAGCCTCAAATCTGTCTCATTGAGTTATAGGAATGATCAGCCTCTAATCTGTCTCATTGAGTTATAGAGGAATAATCAGCCGAAATGCCAAGATTGTAACAAAGATGACTTGGTGACCTTCAAGAGCAAACTAAAACACTAACGGCAGGAGGTCAAAGAGATTGCAGCGATCAGTTTGAACCGTTGCTGAACTGCCCACTGATGTCTTCTTCAACACCAGTTATACATCGTATAAGTTTATTTAATGCCTTTTTGTCTGTTTGCAAGCTGATGGATTTTGATAGAGCATCAATGTGCATTCTCTACTTATATGATGAAATGAAATTTTGTTGGACTTGCGAATGGCTGTATATTAAATCATGTTGAAATAAACCGGTTGTTTACTGCTTGATTTATTCTATATGCACTATATTTATTCTATAGGCACTGTATTTATTCTATATGCACTGTATTTATTCAATAGGCACTGTATTTATTCTATAGGCACTGTATTTATTCTATAGGCACTGTATTTATTCTATAGGCACTGTATTTATTCTATAGGCACTGTATTTATTCTATGGGCACTGTATTTATTCTATAGGCACTGTATTTGGTTTTCATTGTAATGTAATGCTGTCATTTTACATATATGATCTATGTGGTGGAGTTAAATATGTCAAGCGTTCAATGGTTATAAATGTCAGCTACTATGGCAACTGCAGCTATAATCTTTCGAAGTTGCAAAAACTGAAATAGTGGATGTTTGCTATGGTGGACCTCTATTACCTACAGTATCCTCTCTGAAAGGGGAATGCTACGGCTGCTTCACCAGCACATCCTATTTACACCACTCAATAGTTCACTCAATAATCAGCAACATTGCCAGCTGTATGTTTATGATGAATTTGTTGAAATATTAAGGAGTAGTAAGGTTTCTTCAGACACCCAATCTACTTCTCAGCATGCAGATATACAGTAGCAGAGATTAATATGAAATGCTGTAAGAAGCTCAGACCTGATGGCCTGGCAGCACTCACAACTATGCTGTAAGAAGAAGCCCAGACCTCATGGCCTGGCAGCACTCACAACTATGCTGTAAGAAGAAGCCCAGACCTCATGGCCTGGCAGCACTCACCACTATGCTGTAAGAAGAAGCTCAGATCTGATGGGCTGGCAGCACTCACCTCTATGCTGTAAGAAGAAGCCCAGATCTGATGGGCTGGCAGCACTCACCTCTATGCTGTAAGAAGAAGCCCAGATCTGATGGGCTGGCAGCACTCACCTCTATGCTGTAAGAAGAAGCCCAGATCTGATGGCATGGCAGCACTCACCACTACTGCTTTATAACTTTTCCATTCAGAAATTATACAACTCAACACCACCATCTTGTGGATATCAGAAATGCTTAGGCAGAATACATGTGAACGAGAAAAGGCTGTGTGTGTCAAATCAAATCAAATTGTATCGGTCACATACACATGGTTAGCAGATGTTAATGCGAGTGTGGCAAAATGCTTGTTCTTCTAGTTCAGACCGTGCAGTAATATCTAACAAGTAATCTAATAATTCCACAACAACTACCTTATACACACAATTGTAAAGGAATTAATAAGAATATGTACATATAAATATATGGATGAGCGATGGCAGTGCAGCATAGGCCAGATGCAGTAGATGGTATAGAGTACAGTATATACATATGAGATGAGTAATGTACAGTATGTAAACATTATATAAAGTGGCATTGTTTAAAGTGACTAGTGATATATTTATGACATCCAATTTTTAATTATTGAAGTGGCTAGAGATTTGAGTCAGTATGTTGGCAGCAGCCACTCAATGTTAGTGGTGGCTGTTTAACAGTCTGATGGCCTTGAGATAAAGTTTTCTTTCCAGTCTCTAGGTCCCAGCTTTGATGCACCTGTACTGACCTCGCCTTCTGGATGATAGCGGGGTGAACAGGCAGTGGCTCGGGTGGTTGTTGTCCTTGATGATCTTTTTGGTCTGTGTGTATGCATGTGTGTATGCGTGTGTGTGTTTGTTTGAGGGCCTCACAAAGCATATAGTGTATTTTTTCCTTAAGCTAATCACGTCATATTTTGTTCATGTTCATTGATTTGGACATCAGTCGAACCATGTAACAAAGTACCAAAGGCTGTCCTTACACAGCTTAATACTCTATTACATTCTTTCTATTGATTATTTTACTTTCATGCTATGCATTGGAGAGCTGATTCTCTCTAGGTTTGTGTGGGGAACGTAGTGTTATTTGGGCTCTGGCTTTTTCAATTTTTTCAATTGACATCCCGATCCACATGGGCATGCCTCTTTGCCCCTTTTGTTTGGTTGCAGCAGCCCACTACTAGTGTAAACAGTCCTCCAGAAACCTGTCTGTATGTCAACCATTACCATCCCCTGGCCCTTACACTACAGGTATACAGCAGGACAAATTAAGGACCCAAACACACAGGAGGCTGCTGAGTGGACAACGGCTGGATTGGAGTGAATACCGAAAACACGGAAACTATGTGTTTGAAGAGTTGGATACCATTCCATTGATTCCGTTCCAGCCATTACTATGAGCCCGTCCTCCCCAGTTAAGGTGCCACCAACCTCCTGTGCAACCTGGCAATTGTGACACAACAGTTCATTCATATAAAGTATGTTAGATTGAAGTATTGAGTTGCCACTTGGTATCAACCATTCTTTCTTGTGTGAATATTTAGCTAACAAATATTCAATATTCAAATCATTTTCAATTACAATGTTCCGTACATAAATGTTTGCCTATATTTCTCAAGCTTTTTAAAAACAACTTTGAAAAGAACCAGTGGGGTAATGAGCTAAATATGAATCTAGTTTTATAAGATATTTTATATAATCCATAACAGGTTTCACTAGACAGGTTTCAGAAGCCTGCTTGCTTAGTACATTTCAGTCTGGCAAATCCTAAAGGAGTCTATCCAACACTGTATATATTTCCAAGGCATAACTTCACTATAATGTTATTATATTTTCTGCACATACAGTGGCAACGTTGTTTAAATGTGAATTGTGATGCAGGACAAGCTGATGTCATTATTCTGCATGAAACAGAACCAGCTGTATGTACCATGTGGCAGCAGCAGTAGCAGCAACCTTTGCCTGTCTGCGTCTGTGCATCTAAAATAGCCCCCTATTCCCTTTGTACTGCACTACTTCTGACCAGGGCCCATACTAGGGCCCATACTAGGGCCCAGCTACACCATTTGGGATGCACATTGGAATGCACCCAGGGTTATGTTATTTATACACTGTCAAGAGAAGGCAAATAACACTTATTTGTGTTTGCAGCCAAGTGAAACCATGCTAGAATAATAGGTCCTCTCAAACATGACACATCCAAGTGAAACCATGTAGAATAATGGGTCCTCTCAAACATGACACATCCAAGTGAAACCATGTAGAGTAATGGCTCCTCTCAAACATGACACATCCAAGTGAAACCATGTAGAATAATGGGTCCTCTCAAACATAACACATCCAAGTGAAACCATGTAGAGTAATGGCTCCTCTCAAACATGACACATCCAAGTGAAACCATGTAGAGTAATGGCTCCTCTCAAACATGACCCATCCAAGTGAAACCATGTAGAATAATGGATCCTCTCAAACATGAC
Source organism: Oncorhynchus clarkii lewisi (assembly GCF_045791955.1). Classification (NCBI taxonomy): domain Eukaryota; kingdom Metazoa; phylum Chordata; class Actinopteri; order Salmoniformes; family Salmonidae; genus Oncorhynchus; species Oncorhynchus clarkii. Next base: position 21,217,038 of record NC_092177.1, read on the forward strand.
CCATCCAAGTGAAACCATGTAGAATAGTGGGTCCTCTCAAACATGACCCATCCAAGTGAAACCATGTAGAATAGTGGGTCCTCTCAAACATGGCACATCCAAGTGAAACCATGTAGAATAATGGGTCCTCTCAAACATGACCCATCCAAGTGAAACCATGTAGAATAATGGATCCTCTCAAATATGACCCATCCAAGTGAAACCATACTAGAATAACTGGTAATCTATGACACATCAGTTCCAAACTGAACAGTGAAAAGTCAGAGGGTATGAGACAGTTTAAGACTGGCGGCATCTGTCTGAACAGTGGAACAGGAGTAAAATACAACAGGGGGAAAAAATCATAACTACACTGTCTGTCTGTCTGTATCCAGGCAGAGGCAGGCACTCAGTTGAAAAATCTCAGTGCCAGCATATGTTGGCTGTTTGTATTATGAGAGCAACTGGCAGAAGTTGAACCATCTGGCTGAAGTTCAAGAGGCGTTTGAATACAGACCATTCTCCTAACCCTCCCCCCATGCACCCCCCTAAGATTTGCTTTGGAGTTAGTCAAAAAGGTTGCCAGAACCTGTGAATCATTGCAGTATGCCACTCGCAGAGAAATGAATGGTAGAAGTGTGTTTTTATTTTTACAGGAATGCATTGTTGTACTACTTCAGTTGCTTTATGTGCAGTGGAGAGAGAGGCAATGGGGTGGCTGCAGTGGAGAGAGACGCAATGGGTGTCTACAGTGGAGAGAGAGGCAATGGGGTGGCTGCAGTGGAGAGAGACGCAATGGGTGTCTACAGTGGAGAGAGAGGCAATGGGGTGGCTGCAGTGGAGAGAGACGCAATGGGTGTCTACAGTGGAGAGAGAGGCAATGGGGTGGCTGCAGTGGAGAGAGACGCAATGGGTGTCTACAGTGGAGAGAGAGGCAATGGGGTGGCTGCAGTGGAGAGAGACGCAATGGGTGTCTACAGTGGAGAGAGAGGCAATGGGGTGGCTGCAGTGGAGAGAGACGCAATGGGTGTCTACAGTGGAGAGAGAGGCAATGGGGTGGCTGCAGTGGAGAGAGACGCAATGGGTGTCTACAGTGGAGAGAGAGGCAATAGGGTGGCTGCAGTGGAGAGAGAGGCAATGGGGAGGCTGCAGTGGAGAGAGAGGCAATGGGGTGGCTGCAGTGGAGAGAGAGGCAATGGGGTGGCTGCAGTGGAGAGAGAGGCAATGGGGTGGCTGCAGTGGAGAGAGAGGCAATGGGGTGGCTGCAGTGGAGAGAGAGGCAATGGGGTGGCTGCAGTGGAGAGAGAGGCAATGGGGTGGCTGCAGTGGAGAGAGGGGCAATGGGGAGGCTGCAGTGGAGAGAGAGGCAATGGGGTGGCTGCAGTGGAGAGAGAGGCAATGGGGTGGCTGCAGTGGAGAGATAGGCAATGGGGTGGCTGCAGTGGAGAGAGAGGCAATGGGGTGGCTGCAGTGGAGAGAGAGGCAATGGGGTGGCTGCAGTGGAGAGAGAGGCAATGGGGTGGCTGCAGTGGAGAGAGGCAATGGGGTGGCTGCAGTGGAGAGAGGCAATGGGGAGGCTACAGTGAAGAGAGAGGCAATGGGGTGGCTGCAGTGGAGAGAGAGGCAATGGGGTGGCTGCAGTGGAGAGAGAGGCAATGGGGTGGCTGCAGTGGAGAGAGGCAATGGGGTGGCTTCAGTGGAGAGAGAGGCAATGGGGAGGCAGCAGTGGAGAGAGAGTCAATGGGGTGGCTGCAGTGGAGAGAGAGGCAATGGGGAGGCTGCAGTGGCGAGAGAGGCAATGGGGTGGCTGCAGTGGAGAGAGAGAGGCAATGGGGTGGCTGCAGTGGAGAGAGAGGCAATGGGGTGGCAGCAGTGAAGAGAGAGGCAATGGGGTGGCTGCAGTGGAGAGAGAGGCAATGGGGTGGCTGCAGTGGAGAGAGAGACAATGGGGTGGCTGCAGTGGAGAGAGAGGCAATGGGGTGGCAGCAGTGGAGAGAGAGGCAATGGGGTGGCTGCAGTGGAGAGAGAGGCAATGGGGTGGCTGCAGTGGAGAGAGAGGCAATGGGGTGGCTGCAGTGGAGAGAGAGGCAATGGGGCGGCTGCAGTGGAGAGAGAGGCAATGGGGAGGCTGCAGTGGAGAGAGAGGCAATGGGGTGGCTGCAGTGGAGAGAGAGGCAATGGGGTGGCTGCATAAAAATATAAATGTCAAACTCACTCCCACAACGCTAGAACCCCTCTATGTTAAAACATCCATGTTTAAACTCTCACACACAGAACCTGATCTCTCATACTCTCTTTCATTGTCAAATTCAACTTTACGGAAGAATGTCGTTATAACATAAGACGTTACTCTCTGCTAATTCATAATGGCTCCGCATTGTCTGTGTCCTGGCTAGAGAATGGGCCCTCTGTGACCTTACACAGTGGTTCTGTTCAGGGGTCAGCTGCCACAGACCCTGGGCTGCTCCTGCTACCGGTCACACTGTGTGGAGAATGACACAGTCACAGAGACTAGTCATCGTTAACCATGTGAGTCACTCATTAAGAATAGCAATGCCAGTCAGGAAGGAGCTGGAGGAACAGCATAGCAATGCACTGAAGCTGAATCTAACAGCTAAATCTGTTGTACATTACTTTTGATATTTCACAGTTTATGTTTTTTTGCTAATCATTTTGTCAACTAATGAGTAACAACATATTTAGAAACATGAAATATAAATGTTAACGTGAAAGAGTGATCAATAAATAATTTTGTATGGGACTGTCATTTTTTCCCCCTGCAGGCCAAGATCACTATTATATATTTGGATTGGGCAAGCTCTCATAATGCAGATGTTGACGTTTTCTTACAATGTTGTTATTATAGTCATACATGTTTCGGCTTAGGCTACTACTGTATATTATGTAATTGGTAAAACTATATGGAGATAAAAATAACTGAAGGCATGAACAATCAACGCGTTATTTTGCGCATGTTGCCTTGAACAGAGGAAAAAGTTGTTCAAAAAAGTGAACTTTTCGAATTTGGTTTTCTTGGGGAGAGTAGGGGGGGCTAGCTTCCTCAGCATATTCCGGGTTTCGCTGGATGAGAAGTTTCCTGTGTTGGTCGGTAGTGAGACTCGCTGCAGAAGCAGATAAACAATATGAACTGACACGGTGAAACCGTTAACTTTAGGAAAATCAAGTACATGTCCTCTTTCTAGTTGCAGTAGTCCGACAACGCCATAGCTATGGCGCGAGACTGCACTACACGAAGTTTGGACAATATTGACCTCTCTGCTTTGAGGGTGAGTTCTAGTTGTGCCAACGTCTAATTCATTGAAATGTAGGTTGACTTTTGTGTAAACATTGCGTAGTCGATGTTGGTTACAAAGTTTCAAACTGTAGTCTATTAATTTAAGGAAACGTCAGCTACATTGTAACAAAAAGTGAGCAACGTTGTAACAAATTGTTTGAGCTTTCCTGTCACAATATTAAGAAACCATTGATGCAATTTTCTGTACATGTTTTGCTTTCAGAAGTGAATATGTTTTTGGTTTGTCAGATTTACATCTGTTTCATAAGCAACTGAACGATTGGGGGTAAAATAACTGGAGTTAAAAAAAGTTGTCTAAGTTACAATAATAATGCAGTAGAAATATGGTGTTGGCATGGTACAAGTGTTGACAAATGAAACATACTTGTTGGGAGCCATGCCATGCAATATTCCGTTTAAATGATGACCTAAAGGTCCAACATTATTCTGATCAGGTGCTTTCAAAATGACTTTATTTATTTATGTCTGTGCCCTTTCAATTCATGTGAAGTAATGTAATGTTGTCGCCTTGTTTCAGGATCCTGCTGGGATATTTGAGCTGGTAGAAGTGGTTGGAAATGGAACATATGGGCAAGTCTACAAGGTTTGTAGTTTATGTCAGACCTACTTTCCTATTCTTGTATTTGATCATGATTACAATTGCAGATGTGTTGTCAGTTGGAATGATTGACATTCAAAGGAGCATATTGAAAATACAATATGTAAATGTTGCAAGATGGCACTCTCTCAATATTTAATTGAAGTTGAAAAGGAAAATGTATATAGTAACACAACTACAGCTGACAGCAGATGTTAGTGTGACACTTGGTGTAGGTCTAATGAAAGTACTAACTACTAAGTGAGAAAAGCGAGTGAAAGAAACGGTGACCCAAATGCACTGTGTAGTAGCTTACAAACACAAGCATCTTTAACACTCTTGGGTGGAGTCCACTTCCTTATCGAAATCAGCATCACTGAAAGTTTCAGTGATGGTTTGTGGTTCTTTAAAAAAAACATTTAAATTAGCTTGACCGGCAAAGCGAGTGGTGCTAGCCACATTCTCACAGATGTGTCAACTCAGAGTGTGAGCTAGCAGTTGGGTGAATACCTTAGGTTGCACAAGCCTTTGATTTACAAGAAGGTAACCCAGTCGAGATCCGGTGTAACATAAAAGAGATCAAGAATGCATTACATGATAAAAGCTTTTTTAATGTCACACAATTTTTGTCCACTTATACTCAAAAGTGCAAGAAGGTTGTCTGTTAATATCAATTCCTAAACAGTAGTTAGCATAGTTCCAAACTGAAAAGACAGACTGTCAACTCTGTTGTTAATGTAGTACACAGCATGTCAAAATCTCAGCTGAATTTAATATATATTTTCTGTTATATGGATCAATGTCAGAGTTGGCCATTAGTGGCCAGACAGCTTCCTCCTCTTCTTTCCTCTTCTGTGTGCAGTGCAGTGCACACTTTCAGACCTATAACAGGAACAGTGACTTCACACATATTCCAAATTCCTTGTCATTCTTCAGGTCAATGATTTCTATCTCACGTACACTGAGTGAACAAAACATAAGGAACACCATGACATAGACTAACCAGGTTAATCCAGGTGAAAGCTATGATCCCTTATTTATGTCACCTGTTAAATCCACTTAAATCAGTGTAGATTAAAGGGAGGAGACAGGTTAAAGAAGGTTTTTTAAGCCTTGAGGCAATTGAGACATGGATTGTGTATGTGTATCATTCAGAGGCTGAATAGTCAAGAGAAAATATTTAAGTGCCTTTGAACGGGATATGGCCATAGGTGCAGGGCACACCGGTTTGAGTGTGTCAAGAACTGCAACGCTGCTGGTTTTTCACACTCAACGGTTTCCTGTGTGTACCAAGAATGGTCCACCACCCAAAGGACATCCAGCAAACTTGACACAACTGTGGGAAGCATTGGAATCAACATGGGCCAGCATCCCTGTGGAACGCTTTTGACACCTTGTAGAGTCCATGCCTCGATGAATTGAGGCTGTTCTGAGGGCAAAGGGGTGTTTAACTCAATATTAGGAAGGTGTTCCTAATGTTTTGTTAGCTCTGTATATGAACACCAAGAAGTGTGTTCAGTAATACTGCACACTTTAATCACCCAGCCAAACACTTCCTTCAAATGTGTTCATTTTCATGGTCATACAAACTGTATGTATTGTTTACATGCAATGAGAATAAATCCAGATAGGTTCTTGTATTTCACACTGTAATTCAGAATCCCTTTATTTGACATGAATAGTCTAAGGAAGGTGGTGAGCGTTTCTCAAAAATAATAATGTACTGTAGTTATTACACAATAAAACCTTAATAATAATATATTTATTTTGAACTGGCGTAACAAATCAGTGGTTTATGATACCATGTACTTGCATAAGTTGTTGACATTGTTGAGAAACATGAGGTAGTGGTCTTCTACAGCCCAGATTCATTAGTAGAGTAGAGGAAGTTGTCTCAAGACAGGTAGAGGGCGTGGTCACAGTGGTCATAATGGTCATAGTGGTCATAATGGTCATAGTGGTCATAATGGTCATAGTGGTCATAATGGTCATAGTGGTCATAATGGTCATAATGATCATAGTGGTCATAGTGGTCACAGTGGTTATAGTGACCATAATGGTCATAGTGACCATAATGGTCATAGTGGTCATAGTGGTCATAATGGTCACAGTGGTCATAATGGTCATAGTGGTCACAGTGGTCACAGTGGCCATAATGGTCATAGTGGTCATAATGGTCACAGTAGTCATAGTGGTCATAATGATCACAGTGGTCATAATGATCACAGTGGTCATAATGGTCATAGTGGTCATAATGGTCATAATTATCATAGTGGTCAAAGTGGTCACAGTGGTCATAATGGTCACAGTAGTCACTGTGGTCATAATGGTCACAGTGGTCATAATGGTCATAGTGGTCATAATGGTCACAGTGGTCATAATGGTCACAGTTGTGACTGTGGTCATAATGGTCACAGTGGTCATAATGGGCATAGTGGTCACAGTGGTCATAGTGGTCATAATGGTCACAGTGGTCATAATGGTCATAGTGGTCACAGTGGTCACAGTGGCCATAATGGTCATAGTGGTCATAATGGTCACAGTAGTCATAGTGGTCATAATGATCACAGTGGTCATAATGATCACAGTGGTCATAATGGTCATAGTGGTCATAATGGTCATAATTATCATAGTGGTCAAAGTGGTCACAGTGGTCATAATGGTCACAGTAGTCACTGTGGTCATAATGGTCACAGTGGTCATAATGGTCATAGTGGTCATAATGGTCACAGTGGTCATAATGGTCACAGTTGTGACTGTGGTCATAATGGTCACAGTGGTCATAATGGGCATAGTGGTCACAGTGGTCATAGTGGTCATAATGGTCAAAATGATCATAGTGGTCATAGTGGTCACAGTGGTCATAATGGTCACAGTGGTCATAATGGTCACAGTAGTCACTGTGGTCATAATGGTCACAGTGGTCATAATGGTCATAGAGGTCATAATGGTCACAGTGGTCATAATGGTCACAGTAGTCACTGTGGTCATAATGGTCACAGTGGTCATAGTGGTCATAATGGTCACAGAGGTCATAATGGTCATAGTGGTCACAGTGGTCATAATGGTCACAGTGGTCATAGTTGCTACAGTGGTCATAGTGGTCACAGTAGTCACTGTGGTCATAATGGTCACAGTGGTCACAGTGGCCATAATGGTCATAGTGGTCATAATGGTCACAGTGGTCATAGTGGTCATAATGGTCACAGTGGTCATAATGGTCATAGTGGTCACAGTGGTCATAATGGTCATAGTGGTCACAGTGGTCATAATGGTCATAGTGGTCATAATGGTCATAGTGGTCACAGTGGTCATAGTGGTCATAGTGGCCATAATGGTCATAGTGGTCATAATGGTCACAGTGGTCATAGTGGTCATAATAGTCACAGTGGTCATAATGGTCATAGTGGTCACAGTGGTCACAGTGGCCATAATGGTAATAGTGGTCATAATGGTCATAATGGTCACAGTGGTCATAATGGTCATAGTGGTCATAGTGGTCATAATAGTCATAATGATTATAGTGGTCACAGTGGTCACAGTAGTCACAGTAGTCACTGTGGTCATAATGGTCACAGTAGTCACTGTGGTCATAATGGTCACAGTGGTCATAATGATCATAATGGTCATAATGGTCACAGAGGTCATAATGGTCATAGTGGTCACAGTGGTCATAATGGTCACAGTGGTCATAGTGGCCACAGTGGTCATAGTGGTCACAGTAGTCACTGTGGTCATAATGGTCACAGTAGTCACAGTGGCCATAATGGTCATAGTGGTCATAATGGTCACAGTGGTCATAGTGGTCATAATGGTCACAGTGGTCATAATGGTCATAGTGGTCACAGTGGTCATAATGGTCATAGTGGTCATAGTGGTCATAGTGGTCATAATGGTCATAGTGGTCACATTGCTCACAGTGGTCACAGTGGTCATGCTGGTCATAGTGGTCATAATGGTCATAGTGGTCATACTGGTCATAGTGGTCATACTGGTCATAGTGGTCATACTGGTCATAATGGTCACAGTGGTCATAATGGTCATAATGATCATAGTGGTCATAATGGTCATAATGATCATAGTGGTCATAGTGGTCACAGTGGTCATAATGGTCACAGTTGTCACTGTGGTCATAATGGTCACAGAGGTCATAATGGTCATAGTGGTCATAGTGGTCACAGTGGTCACAGTGGTCATAATGGTCATAATGGTCATAGTGGTCACAGTGGTCATAATGGTCATAGTGGTCATAGTGGTCATAGTGGTCATAATGGTCATAGTGGTCACATTGCTCACAGTGGTCACAGTGGTCATGCTGGTCATAGTGGTCATAATGGTCATAGTGGTCATACTGGTCATAGTGGTCATACTGGTCATAGTGGTCATACTGGTCATAATGGTCACAGTGGTCATAATGGTCATAATGATCATAGTGGTCATAATGGTCATAATGATCATAGTGGTCATAGTGGTCACAGTGGTCATAATGGTCACAGTTGTCACTGTGGTCATAATGGTCACAGAGGTCATAATGGTCATAGTGGTCATAGTGGTCACAGTGGTCACAGTGGTCATAATGGTCACAGTGGTCATAGTGGTCACAGTAGTCACTGTGGTCATAATGGTCACAGTGGTCATAATGGTCACAGTGGCCATAATGGTCATAGTGGTCATAATGGTCACAGTGGTCACAGTGGTAATAGTGGTCACAATGGTCATAGTGGTCACAGTGGTCATAATGGTCACAGTGGTCATAATGGTCATAGTGGTCACAGTGGTCACAGTGGCCATAATGGTCATAGTGGTCATAATGGTCACAGTGGTCATAGTGGTCATAATGGTCACAGTGGTCATAGTGGTCATAATGGTCATAATGATCATAGTGGTCATAGTGGTCACAGTGGTCATAATGGTCACAGTAGTCACAGTGTTCATAATGGTCACAGTGGTCATAATGGTCATAGTGGTCATAATGGTCACAGAGGTCATAATGGTCATAGTGGTCATAGTGGTCACAGTGGTCATAATGGTCACAGTGGTCATAGTGGCCACAGTGGTCACAGTATTCACTGTGGTCATAATGGTCACAGTGGTCACAGTGGCCATAATGGTCATAGTGGTCATAATGGTCACAGAGGTCATAATGGTCATAGTGGTCATAATGGTCACAGAGGTCATAATGGTCATAGTGGTCATAGTGGTCACAGTGGTCATAATGGTCACAGTGGTCATAGTGGTCATAGTGGTCACATTGCTCACAGTGGTCAAAGGGGTCACAGTGGTCACAGTGGTCATGCTGGTCATAGTGGTCATAGTGGTCATACTGGTCATAGTGGTCATACTGGTCATAGTGGTCATAGTGGTCATAATGGTCATAGTGGTCATAATGGTCACAGTGGTCACAGTGGTCATAGTGGTCAAAGGGGTCACAGTGGTCATAATGGTCATAGTGGTCATAGTGGTCATAGTGGTCATAATGGTCACAGAGGTCATAATGGTCATAGTGGTCATAATGGTCACAGAGGTCATAATGGTCATAGTGGTCATAATGGTCATAATGGTCACAGTGGTCATAGTGGTCATAGTGGTCACATTGCTCACAGTGGTCAAATGGGTCACAGTGGTCACAGTGGTCATGCTGGTCATAGTGGTCATACTGGTCATAGTGGTCATACTGGTCATAGTGGTCATACTTGTCATAGTGGTCATAGTGGTCATAATGGTCACAGTGGTCATAGTGGTCAAAGGGGTCACAGTGGTCATAGTGGTCATAGTTGGCATAGTGGTCACAGTGGTCATAGTTGTCATAATGGTCATAGTGGTCATAGTGGTCAAAGGGGTCACAGTGGTCATAGTGGTCATAGTTGGCATAGTGGTCACAGTGGTCATAGTTGTCATAATGGTCATAGTGGTCATAGTGGTCAAAGGGGTCACAGTGGTCATAGTGGTCACAGTGGTCATAGTGGTCACAGTGGTCATAGTTGTCATAATGGTCATAGTGGTCATAGTGGTCAAAGGGGTCATAGTAGTCACAGTGGTCATAGTTGTCATAATGGTCATAGTAGTCATAGTGGTCAAAGGGGTCACAGTGGTCATAGTGGTCACAGTGGTCACAGTTGTCATAGTGGTCACAGTGGTCATAGTTGTCATAATGGTCATAGTGGTCATAGTGGTCAAAGGGGTCATAGTAGTCACAGTGGTCATAGTTGTCATAATGGTCATAGTGGTCATAGTGGTCAAAGGGGTCACAGTGGTCATAGTGGTCACAGTGGTCATAGTGGTCACAGTGGTCATAGTTGTCATAATGGTCATAGTGGTCATAGTGGTCAAAGGGGTCATAGTGGTCACAGTGGTCATAGTGGCCATACTGGTCATAGTGGTCACAGTGGTCATAGTTGTCATAATGGTCGTAGTGGTCATAGTGGTCATAGTGGTCATAGGGGTCAAAGTAGTCACAGTGGTCATAGTGGTCATAGTGGTCACAGTGGTCATAGTGGTCACAGTGGTCATAGTTGTCATAATGGTCATAGTGATCATATTGGTCATAGGGGTCATAGTGGTCACAGTGGTCATAGTGGCCATACTGGTCATAGTGTTCTCAGAATCTTATTATTTGTATTTTTTTCTCCTCTACAATTTATCTGTTCTGAAAACAGAACGTCAAAGGGAATGTGCGTCTGTGGAAAATATTGATTTTGAAATCGTTTATTGGGCTTGTTCTGAAGGCAGCACATCTTGTTTTACAGTACAGTCTGAAGTCTTGGTTTTAATCATCCACCCCCTTGGGGTTTCAGTGCAGATGTCTGATCCATGCCACAGTTTTGTTCAATGCTGAATCTTTTAGAAGTGACAATTACTGTCAGGCTGAGATAACAAAAAACAGTCCAGGGCCCGGTTTCCAAATAGCGATAGAACATAGGCTTACGAGTGTTTTAACGATGTATCTTTCCTACAACGGCCGAAGATGTAACATGCGTTTCCCAAAACACCACGCAGAGAGAATGTTTGCTAAGTGCGTCATCGAAATAAAGGGAGCGCTATTCTGGGTCAGCTTTCTCCATTCAAATGTTACCTTAACATTAGAATTATTCCACAATACTGACGACGGATCAGCTCCTAGAGATATTATCACGTAATGGCTGCAAATATTGAGGTGGCTTATTCTAATGCTTACCCTATAATAATGCACTAAATCAAGATTTGGCACATCATTGCACATATATGCACACACTGGTCACACTGTATTTATTTATTTTGCTCCTTTTCACCACATTATTTATATTTCTACTTCGCACATTCTTCCACTGCAAATCTACCATTCCAGTGTTTTACTTGCTATATCGTATTTACTTTGCCACCATGGCCTTTTTTTGCCTTTAACTCCCTTAACTCACCTCATTTGCTCACATTGTATATAGACTTATTTTTCTACTGTATTATTGACTGTATGTTTGTTTTACTCCATGTGTAACTCTGTGTTGTTGTATGTGTCGAACTGCTTTGCTTTATCTTGGCCAGGTCGCAATTATAAATGAGAACTTGTTCTCAACTTGCCTACCTGGTTAAATAAAGGTGAAAAGAAATATATATATATATATACAGTGCCTTGCGAAAGTATTCGGCCCCCTTGAACTTTGCGACCTTTTGCCACATTTCAGGCTTCAAACATAAAGATATAAAACTGTATTTTTTTGTGAAGAATCAACAACAAGTGGGACACAATCATGAAGTGGAACGACATTTATTGGATATTTCAAACTTTTTTAACAAATCAAAAAACTGAAAAATTGGGCGTGCAAAATTATTCAGCCCCTTTACTTTCAGTGCAGCAAACTCTCTCCAGAAGTTCAGTGAGGATCTCTGAATGATCCAATGTTGACCTAAATGACTAATGATGATAAATACAATCCACCTGTGTGTAATCAAGTCTCCGTATAAATGCACCTGCACTGTGATAGTCTCAGAGGTCCATTAAAAGCGCAGAGAGCATCATAAAGAACAAGGAACACACCAGGCAGGTCCGAGATACTGTTGTGAAGAAGTTTAAAGCCGGATTTGGATACAAAAAGATTTCCAAAGCTTTAAACATCCCAAGGAGCACTGTGCAAGCGATAATATTGAAATGGAAGGAGTATCAGACCACTGCATATATATATATATGTTAGGCTACACCATGAAATACATTGAGGCAAAATAGCAAAATAAAGTTGCCAAATAGCTAAATAAAACTAAATTGAATAAACATGAAATTGATTTCAATATCATTTATATACACTACATGACCAAAAGTATCGTGCTCGTCAAACATCTCATACCAAAATCATGGGTATTAATATGTAGTTGGTCCCCCTTTTGCTGCTATAACAGCCTCCACTCTCTGGGAAGGCTTTCCACTAGATGTTGGAACATTGCTGCAGGGACTTGCTTCTATTCAGCCACAAGAGCATTAGTGAGGTCGGGTACTGATGTTGGGCAACTACGTCTGGCTTGCAGTCGGTGTTCCAATTCACCCCAAAGGTGTTCGATGGGGTTGCGGTCAGAGCTCTGTGCAGGTCAGTCAAGTTCTTCCACACCAATCTCGACAAACCATTTCAGTATGGACCTTGCTTTGTCCACGGGGGCATTGTCATGTTGAAACAGAAAAGGGCCTTCCCAAACTGTTGCCACAAAGTTGGAAGCACAGAATCATCTAGAATGTCATTGTATGCTGTAGCGTTAACATTTCCCTTTACTGGAACTAAGGGGCCTAGCCCGAGTCATAAAAAACAGTCCCAGACCATTATTCCTCCTCCACCAAACTTTATAGTCGGCACTATGCATTGGGGCTGGTAGCATTTGCTTGGCATTGCTAAACTCAGATTAGTCCTTCGGACTGACAGATGTTGCCCTGAAGTGTACTGTGATTTAGTCAAACAGTACACTTCAGGGCAAATCTTCAGCTGTTTAAAATGCAGATAAATGGTTGTTAGCATGATGTGTGGTGGGATCTTTGGTGAAAGCAGGGGAAATGGCAGTGGTGTCATACCATGGGAAACACTGATGAGAATGTCAGCCCGGTAAACTCTCTAAAATGGGTGACCTTTGCCATATGATGTTCAATGTCTGTTCTTCAAAATACCAGTCCATACTATGTCATGCAAGATGAGATAGTATGTATCCAAATCAAATAATGAATAATACTTGCAAGCAGCACAAAATTCTAACAACATATTACTACTATGTGTGTTAGAAAATAATAGAACTTCAGTTAGTATCATCCTGATAATACTGTGCAGTTCTAGTATGCTAGGGCACCTGACTTGTTGTCATGCTCAGGAGAGGAAGACTTGGCACCGATGCTGGTCTATTGTTTCCAGTCTACCTTTACTTACATGGAACCCTGTTTTTGACCTGTTTAACACAGCGTTCTTATCATCTCATTGTAAGTGCTGAATAATCATGTTTTTTTTATTGTAGTATTTTGGATAATCTTGTTATTGTCGTGTGTCTGACAGCCAGTGGTGGTCTTCATTTTAGAACCGCTCCTAATCTCCTCAGCTTTTAGGGTGAAGCAGTGGGTATGTCCTCATCATGTTTTCCAGGGGGTTATGTGTCTGGCCTCATCTTTGCATTCATCACAGGCATCAGAGTAATGGTTTTCTTAACATAGTAAATCTTACAGAGACCCATCAATGCTGGTTAAAAGGGTGGATTGTTAGCAAGGGTCACATGATGAGAGTAGTTTCCCCGAGGTAGTTTATCCTCTGGGGGCTTCATGTAGTTTGGCAGAAGAATAGGATGGTCCATTCAGAGAGGAGCTTGTGTGATAGGGTCTTTCACTCATTCCAGGGTAAACTTTAACATGTGACTAACCATCTTAGTAAGAATGAAAATGGATTGTGATTTGTTCCATCAGTGATCTCATCTGTGTCTTCTGGGGATACAGTACTCAAGAGTGTTGAAGTAATTAGGCGTACCGTAGATTGTGTAATTGTCAGTGTTTGACATGTTGTATTTGGTTTAGCAATACATTCTTATTGTATGACGATAACTGTCTCAGTCCATATAGCAATATCTCATGCTATTGTTCTTAGGCTGACTATATCTAGGGTGTATTCTTCTTTTGAATGGGCACTTCCCTGTCTTGCGATATGCAAACTCATGTAGTGTGAAAAAGTTGGTTAAAGCCAGGCTAGCAGTGCAGCAACAGAGCAGCACTGGAGAGGCGTCGTCACTTGCGTGCCTCTCAGGTCAGATATTGAGAAAGTCCCAGTATATTGGGAATCATCACGAAGCAGGCAGGGAGAGGAAATTGATTTCTGAACCTCAGCCGATGTTCAAACCACTGGGACACCTGCCTGGATCTGGTGGCGTTACTGTATCCCAGTCCCCTCAGCTCTGAGAAAGAGACATGGAAGGGCCCCGTCCTGGTGTTGAGATGTGGGCTCACTGGATGCGTCACGAATGGTACTCTATTCCCTATTTAGTGCACTACATTTGACCAGGGCCCATAGGGAAAATGGTGCCATTTGGGATGCAGCTACCGAGTAGGCCTGTGTTTGGGTAGGGAACGGGAGAAGGCCCTCCCTATGCACGCGTGGTAGGAACTGTGGTAGTGGGTAGGTGTTGGGCGATATACCCTTTCATAAGGAAATCAGTCAATTAATATAAATTCATTAGGCCCTAATCTATTGACTTCACATGACTAGGAATACATATATGGTAGAGGCGTGGATCAGAAAACCAGTCAGTATCTGGTGTGACCACTATTTGCCTCATGCAGCGCAACACATCTCCTTCGCATAGAGTTGATCATGCTGTTGATTGTGGCCTATGGAATGATGTCCCGCTACTCTTCAATGGCTGTGCAAAGTTACTGGATATTAGAGGGAACTGGAACACACTGTCGTACACGTCGATCCAGAGCATCCAAAACATGCTCAATGGGTGATATGTCTGGTGAGTATGCAGGCCATGGAAGAACTGGGACATTTTCAGCTTCCAGGAATTGTGTACAGATCCTTGCGACATGGGGCTGTGCCTCATGCTGAAAAATGAGGTGATGGCGGGGGATGAATGGCACTACAATGGGCCACAGGATTTCGTCACGGTTTCTCTGTAAATTGAAATTGCCATTGATAAATTGCAATTGTGTTTGTTGTCTGTAGCTTATGTCTGCCCATACCATAACCCCACTGCCACAATGTGGAACTCTGTTCACAATGTTTACATCAGCAAACCGCTTGCCCACACAATGCCATATACTTGGTCTGCAAATGTGAGGCCAGTTGGATGTACTACCAAGTTTTCAAAAATGAAGTTAGAGGTTGCTTATGGTAGAGAAATGAACATTCAATTCTCTGGCAACAGCTCTGGTGGACATTCCTGCAGTATGCATTCCAATTGCACGCCCCCTCAAAACTTGAGACATCTGTGGCATTATGTTGTGTGACAAAACTGCACATATTAGAGTGGACTTATATTATCCCCAGCACAAGGTGCACCTGTGTAATGATCATGCTGTTTAATCAGCTTCTTGATACGCCATACCTGTCAGGTGGTGGGATATTCTTGGCCAAGGAGAAATGGTCACTAACAGGGATGTAATCAAATTTGTCCACATTTGAGAGAAATGTCTGCAATATTTTATTTCAGCTCATGAAACATGGGACCAATCACTTTACATGTTGTGTTTAGACTTTTGTTCAGTGTATAAGAAATCTAAGATGTGTCAAATAAATTATATCCAGCTCAGGGCTCCAGTTATGCATTTGGTTTGTTAACTTGCTAGCTAAGTTGCTGGATGTCAAGATCAAGCTTCTTGGTTACATCAGAGACATTCAATCCCCTCCTGGATCAAGATCCCTGTTGCCTAAATTGTTTTGTGCATATATAAAAATGTATGTATATACAGTGCCTTGCGAAAGTATTCGGCCCCCTTGAACTTTGCGACCTTTTGCCACATTTTAGGCTTCAAACATAAATATATAAAACTGTATTTTTTTGTGAAGAATCAACAACAAGTGGGACACAATCATGAAGTGGAACGACATTTATTGGATATTTCAAACTTTTTTAACAAATCAAAAACTGAAAATTGGACGTGCAAAATTATTCAGCCCCTTTACTTTCAGTGCAGCAAACTCTCTCCAGAAGTTCAGTGAGGATCTCTGAATGATCTAATGTTGACCTAAATGACTAATGATGATAAATACAATCCACCTGTGTGTATTCAAGTCTCCGTATAAATGCACCTGCACTGTGATAGTCTCAGAGGTCCGTCAAAAGCGTAGAGAGCATCATGAAGAACAAGGAACACACCAGGCAGGTCCGAGATACTGTTGTGAAGAAGTTTACAGCCGGATTTGGATACAAACAGATTTCCAAAGCTTTAAACATCCCAAGGAGCACTGTGCAAGCGATAATATTGAAATGGAAGGAGTATCAGACCACTGCAAATCTACCAAGACCTGGCCGTCCCTCTAAACTTTCAGCTCATACAAGGAGAAGACTGATCAGAGATGCAGCCAAGAGGCCCATGATCATTCTGGATTAACTGCAGAGATCTACAGCTGAGGTGGGAGACTCTGTCCATAGGACAACAATCAGTCGTATATTGCACAAATCTAGCCTTTATGGAAGAGTGGCAAGAAGAAAGCCATTTCTTAAAGATATCCATAAAAAGTGTTGTTTAAAGTTTGCCACAAGCCACCTGGGAGACACACCAAACATGTGGAAGAAGGTGCTCTGGTCAGATGAAACCAAAATTGAACTTTTTGGCAACAATGCAAAACGTTATGTTTGGCGTAAAAGCAACACAGCTGAACACACCATCCCCACTGTCAAACATGGTGGTGGCAGCATCATGGTTTGGGCCTGCTATTCTTCAGCAGGGACAGGGAAGATGGTTAAAATTGATGGGAAGATGGATGGAGCCAAATACAGGACCATTCTGGAAGAAAACCTGATGGAGTCTGCAAAAGACCTGAGACTGGGACGGAGATTTGTCTTCCAACAAGACAATGATCCAAAACATAAAGCAAAATCTACAATGGAATGGTTCTAAAATAAACATATCCAGGTGTTAGAATGGCCAAGTCAAAGTCCAGACCTGAATCCAATCCAGAATCTGTGGAAAGAACTGAAAACTGCTGTTCACAAATGCTCTCCATCCAATCTCACTGAGCTCGAGCTGTTTTGCAAGGAGGAATGGGAAAAAAATTCAGTCTCTCGATGTGCAAAACTGATAGAGACATACCCCAAGCGACTTACAGCTGTAATCGCAGCAAATGGTGGCGCTACAAAGTATTAATTTAAGGGGGCTGAATAATTTTGCACGCCCAATTTTTCAGTTTTTGATTTGTTAAAAAAGTTTGAAATATCCAATAAATGTCGTTCCACTTCATGATTGTGTCCCACTTGTTGTTGATTCTTCACAAAAAAATACAGTTTTATATCTTTATGTTTGAAGCCTGAAATGTGGCAAAAGGTCGCAAAGTTCAAGGGGGCCGAATACTTTCGCAAGGCACTGTATATATTTATTTTCAGAATGTGAAATGTCAGAATAATAGGAGGAGAGAATCATTTATTCGTGACTAGGGTGTGTTCTAGTCTTGAATTTCTATGTTGGTGTGATTCCCAATGGTTCCCAATTGGAGGCAGCTGATGATCGTTGCCTCTAACTGGGGATCATATTTAGTGTGGTCCTTTTCCCACACGCGTTTGTGGGATATTGTTTCGTTTTGGTTTAGTGCTATGTGCGCTACGAACTGCACGTTAGTTTATTCTTTGTTGTTTTTGAAGGTTCACTTTAATAAATATGTGGAACTCTACTCACGCTGCGCCTTGGTCCGCTCATTATGTATACGACGAACGTGACAGAATATCCCACCACTACAGGACCAAGCAGCGTACCATTTAGGTAAAGGAGAGCTGGACATGGGAGGAAATAATGGCTGGATGCGAGACCCTTCCTTGGCGGGAGTCGCCACGGAGAATGGGAGGATAGCGAAGACACCGGAGTCCGCGGCCACAGGAACTTCAAGATTTTTTGGGGGGGGGCACAAGGGGCTGTCAGTCGAGCCGAGGAGAGAGCCAGAGACCGTTGGGGAGTCGATGGAGCTGTTGGAGGAGGGAGATCGAGATGTTGGTTAGGTGTATTCTGCAGCGCACACGCCCTGAAGAGCGTGTCATCAGTCCGGTGAAACATGTAACGGCTCCACGCATCAGGCCTTCAGTGCGCCTCCCCAGCCCTGTACGTCCTATGCCGGTTCCTCGTACTCGCCCTGAAGAGTGTGTCATCAGTCCGGTGTCACCTGTGCCGGCTCCACGCACCAGGCCTCCAGTGCGCCTCCCCAGCCCGGTACGTCCTGTGCCGGCTCCCCGCACTCGCCCTGAGGAGCGTGTCATCAGTCCGATGCGACCTGCGCCGATGCCCAGTCCAGGCACAGTGTCCAGTCCCGCTCCATGGCAGGAACCTTCCTCTGCGCCGGTGCCCAGTCCAGGCACGGTGTCCAGTCCTGCTCCATGTGAGGAACCTTCCTCTGCGCCGGTGCCCAGTCCAGGCACGGTGTCCAGTCCCGCTCCATGGCAGGAACCTTCCTCTGCGCCGGTGCCCAGTCCAGGCACGGTGTCCAGTCCTGCTCCATGGCCGGATCCGTGGGTTGAGAGGGTGCTATGTCCCGCACCAGAGCCGCCACCGACCCACCCTAACCCTCCCCATCCAGATTGAGGTTTTGCAGTCGGAATCCGCACCTTTGGGGGCGGGGTACTGTCAAAGAACTGAAAACTGCTGTTCATAAATGCTCTCCATCCAACCTCACTGAGCTCGAGCTGTTTTGCAAGGGGGAATGGGAAAAAAATTCAGTCTCTCGATGTGCAAAACTGATAGAGACATACCCCAAGCGACTTACAGCTGTAATCGCAGCAAAAGGTGGCGCTACAAAGTATTAACTTAAGGGGGCTGAATAATTTTGCACGCCCAATTTTTCAGTTTTTGATTTGTTAAAAAAGTTTGAAATATCCAATAAATGTCGTTCCATTTCATGATTGTGTCCCACTTGTTGTTGATTCTTCACAAAAAAAATACAGTTTTATATCTTTATGTTTGAAGCCTGAAATGTGGCAAAAGGTCGCAAAGTTCAAGGGGGCCGAATACTTTCGCAAGGCACTGTATCTAAACTTCCAACTTCAACTGTATATAATATATATTTTTTTTATAGCACCCCTTGTGTGCACTTCCAGTAATATCGCATTCCCCAGTATTGTACAGAAATGGTATGATGGTATGAAAATCTGGATACTGCCCAACCCTAGTAGTGGGTAATAACCCCTAGACCCTGCCCTCAGTGGGAGGTGTGGAGAGGGCAGCCGGTCCCTCGCTGAGCTATTTCTTCAGGACAGATGATTTTTCACAGACTATGCGCTTCAGCACTCTGTGATCCCATTCTCTGAGCTTGTGTGGCCTACCACTTCAGAGCTGAGCTGTTGTCGCTCCTAGATGTTTCCACTTCATAATAACAGCTCTTACAGTTGCCATCTTGCATCTTACATGATGCAAGATGGCACAGACAGAGATGGTCGCCTCGCTTCACATCCTTAGGAAACGATGCAGTAATTAGTTTTTTATGTATGATTTCTTACATTGTTAGCCCAGAAAATCTTAAGTGTTATTACATACAGACGGGAAGAACTATTGGATATAAGAGCAACATCAATTTACCAACATTATGACCAGGAATACGACTTTCCCGAAGCGGATCCTTTGTTCGGACCTCCACCCTGGACATTGTATCTAATGTGTGGAGAGGGCAGCCGGTCCCTCGCTGAGCTATTTCTGTCCAAAAGGGTATTTCCTCATTATTCCCTAACCATACTGTGAAGCCCCTCTCTCCGCCTATCACATTGTATTTAATGACAGGCAGAAAAACATGAAGTAGTGAATGAGAAAAAGCAGATTTCCGTCAGAAGAAAGGCAGTGGCACTTCTATCAACACTACTAAGGTGTGGATAAGAAGTGTATTGTGATGAGAGGTTCATTGCATGAGATCAGATCATTTGGGCCCCAAAATGTTGCCACAAATGTGCTGTAGTGTTAAGATTTCCCTTCACTGGAACTAAGGGGCCTAGCCCCAAAAAAGGCCCCAGACCATTATTCCTCCTCCACCAAATGTCATAGTTGGCACTATGCATTGGGGCTGGTAGTGTTCTCCTGGCATCCCCCTAACCCAGATTAGTCCGACAGACTACCAGATGGTGAAGAGTGAAATCATCACTCCAGAGAACACGTTTCCACTGCTCCAGAGTCCAATGGCGCCGAGCTTTACACCACTCCAGCCGACACTTCGCATTGCGCATGGTGATCTTAGGCTTGTGTGCGCCAGCTTGGACATGGATCCCATTTATGAAGCTCCCAAAGAACAGTTATTGTGCTGACGTTGCTTCTAGAGGCAGTTTGGAAGTGTTGCAACCGAGGACAGATGATTTTTCACAGACTATGCGCTTCAGCACTCTGTGATCCCATTCTCTGAGCTTGTGTGGCCTACCACTTCAGAGCTGAGCTGTTGTTGCTCCTAGATGTTTTCACTTCATAATAACAGCTCTTACAGTTGCCATCTTGCATCTTACATGATGCAAGATGGCACAGACAGAGATGGTCGCCTCGCTTCACATCCTTAGGAAACGATGCAGTAATTAGTTTTTTATGTATGATTTCTTACATTGTTAGCCCAGAAAATCTTAAGTGTTATTACATACAGACGGGAAGAACTATTGGATATAAGAGCAACATCAATTTACCAACATTATGACCAGGAATACGACTTTCCCGAAGCGGATCCTTTGTTCGGACCTCCACCCTGGACATTGGATCTAATCCCAGAGGCCGAACCAAAACAACGTTGTCGCCACAGGAGAGGCTGACGGAGTGGCCTTCTGGTCTGACTTAGAAGGCGTGCACACCATCCACCGCTTCCGAGCATATTTCTCACCAATATCCAGTCTCTAGACAAAAAGGTGGACGAAATTAGGGCATCAGAGATTGTAACATTCTCTGTTTCACGGAAACATGGCTTTCCCCCAGCAGATACCTTGACGGCCCTGAAAGAACTTCACTGGACTATGTAAACTGGAAACCATATATCCTGAGACTGCATTTATTGTAGCTGAGGATTTTAACAAAGCTAATTTGAGAACAAGGCTACCTATATTCTACCAGCACATTGATTGTTGTACCCGCTCGAGCAAAACACAGGACTACTGCTATTCTAACTTCTGCGATGCATACACGGCCCTCCCCGGCCCTCCCTTCGGCAAATCGGACCATGACTCCATCTTGTTGCTCCCATCCTATAGGCAGAAACTAAAACAGGAAGCGCCCGTGCTTAGGTCTGTCCGAAGCTGGTCTGATCAATTGGATCCACGCTTCAAGATTGCTTCAATCACGTGGACTGGGATATGTTCCGGGTAGCCTCAGACAATAACATCGACGTATACGCTGACTCTGTGAGTGAGTTTATTAGGAAGTGCATTGGAGATGTTGTACCCACTGTGACTATTAAAACCTTCCCTAATCAGAAACCGTGGATTGATGGCAGCATTCACGTAAAACTGAAAGTGCGAACCACTGCATTTAATCATGGCAAGGCGACTGGAAACATGACCAAATACTAACAGTGTAGGTATTCCCTCCGCAAGGCAATCAAACAAGTAGTGTCAGTATAGAGACAAAGTAGAGTCGCAATTCAACGGCTCAAACAGGAGACGTATGTGGCAGGGTCTACAGACAATCACGGATTACAAAAAGAAAACCATCGCATCGCGGACGTCTTGCTCCCAGACAAATTAAACAACTTCTTTGCACACTTTGAGGACAATAGACAATACAGTGCCACCGACATTGCCCGCTACCAAAGACTGTGGGCTCTCCTTCTCCATGGCCGACGTGAGTAATACATATAAACGTGTTAACCCTCGCAGGGCTGCCGGGCCAGACGGCATCCCTAGCCGCGTCCTCAAAGCATGCGCAGACCAGCTGGCTGGTGTGTTTACGGACATATTCAATCAATCCCTATCTCAGTCTGCTGTCCCCACATGCTTCAAGTTGGCCACCATTGTTCCTGTTCCCAAGAAAGCTAAGGTAACTGAACTAAATGACTATCGCCCCGTAGCACTCACTTCTGTCATCATGAAGTGCTTTGAGAGACTAGTCAAGGATCATATCACCTCCACCCTACCTGATACCCTAGACCCACTCCAATTTGCTTACCGCCCCAATAGGTCCACAGACGATGCAATCGCCATCACACTGCACACTGCCCAATCCCATTTGGACAAGAGGAATATCTATGGAAGAATGCAGTTCATTGATTACAGCTTAGCATTTAACACCATAGTACCCTCCAAACTCATCATTAAGCTTGAGACCCGGGGTCTCGACCCCGCCCTGTGCAACTGGGTCCTGGACTTTCTGACGGGCCGCCCCCCAGGTGCTGAAAGTAGGAAACAACATCTCCACCCGGCTGATCCTCAACACTGGAGCCCCACAAGGGTGCATTCTCAGCCCTCTCCTGTACTCCATGTTCACCAATGACTGTGTGGCCATGCACGCCTCCAGCTCAATCATCAAGTTTGCAGATGACACTACAGTGGTAGGCTTGATTACCAACAACGATGAGACAGCCTACAGGGAGGAGGTGAGGGCCCTCGGAGTATGGTGTCAGGAAAATAACCTCTCATTCAACTTCAACAAAACAAACGAGATGATCGTGAACTACAGGAAACATCAGAGGGAGCACATGCATTTCTCTACACTCACATTAACATCTGCTAACCATGTGTATGTGACCAATAAAATTAGATTTGTCCGGGGCAGAAATTTTACGAATTGACTTGTTGGAAAGGTGGCATCCTATGACAGTGCCACGTTGAAATTCATTGAGTTCTTCAGTAAGGCCATTCTAATGCCAATGTTTGTCTATGGAGATTGCATGGCTGTGTGCTCGATTTTACACACCTGTCAGAAATTTGTGTGGCTGAAATGGCCGAATCCCCTAATTTGAAGGGGTGTCACATACTTTTGTATATATAGTGTAGCTTTAAAACTGTAATATTTTCTCATGTGTAGAATTGCAGGAAATTAGTTTTAAAGAAGGACTATGCAGAAGTTGCTCTACCATTTTCCTGGTTATAGTTTGCCTAATTTCAGTTTATGTGACAACATAGGGTGTCATTGTGTAGAGAATCATTGTATCATCTAAACGGCTGTTTGAAGCTGGTGTACAAAACCGAAAGGAAGACTCAAAAACGTAACTTCAGAATGGGAAGCATAGAAATAGCACACATAGAACAGAACTACCGATTCCTAAACTTGCTTTCAACGGAATTAAAAATCTATAACTCACATTTCTATGTGAATTTGGTCATGTCTCCCAAAAAGTTACATATTGTAGCTTTAAAACATAAAATCTTTGTATCTGTGGCCAAGAGAATGGCCTCTAAAATTGTAGGTTGGAGAGCACGCCATTGGCCACACCCACTACCACTACCCCAACCCCATACACTAGCTTTTCCACCACTGCTGAAAAAAATCCCCGGGGAAACTCTGACTTGAGTGTCTCTTTATTAGAATGGAGAATGTGATTTTTGCAATACCTCCCCCCACCAATTGAATGTGTTTCAGAGAGAGCAGGCTCACTGTGTGCTGTGTGAAATGCTGAAGAGTTTGTAGGGGTTTGAGCCTCGGGCTGATTAGTGGACAGTTTGCTCTTTTCTCTCTCCTCTCCTTTGATCAGCAGGAGGAATGTGCTCTCATCTCTCTCATGCAGTCTCTTTATGGCCTGCTTTGGATCATGTGCACATGCTTGCACTCATTATCTGTCAAATAATAATGACTTTGGGGAAATAATTTTTACAACATATTTACAACATTAATAAGTACATGTATTGTTTTTGAACATGTTAGTCTGACATGTTATTCAAAGGATTTGCTGGCACACTAAAATAAGCATTTTGAAATGGGAAATCAAATGATCTGCTACTTCTGCAGTGATTCCGTGAGAGTGAGACCTATAACTATTGTCCTACTGTATGTTATGCATGTTCAAGGTCTCAATGTCTCATATCTCACTAACACTAGGAATTATTCCCCTACAAATGTAGGATCTTAATTTGAGCCAGTTTGCAAGCAAGAAAATAATCCTGCATAAACAGGAAATGTTAAATATTATGGGGATTATTATGAATGGACATTTTTGTAGTGGCTGATAAATTTTTTCGTTAGGGCAAATCAAGTCAAGAATTTTCCAAGTGGAAATTCCAAACTGCGGTGCAGTAAAATTCTCAGCAACAAAAAAGTGATCAAATGAAGATCCTACATCTGTATATTGTAGAAATATATATATTCTACCTTGCATTGCTTGCCCACAACTGGTGAATTGTCTGGCCACCAAAAGCATTTCCCCCTTATTAACTAACAATTGTGTTTCCCTTTGAAAATAGCCTGTGGCTACACAGCCAGCCTAAACGTTTAAGAATAATTTTGGTCAAAGCAAGAATGTGCCACAATGCCTCTTGTGACTAATATATTTTTAACAGAAGAAATAGACATTTGTAATTTTGTAAAACATTTGTTAAAAATCAGATTTGCCTAGAACTCTATTGTTTGTATATGGTCATTGGCCCAACAGTTTTCAGCCCATTGTTATTGTAAAAGAGAATCAGATTTTAATCCAATTCGATTAGATGAGGTCTTGTTATTTTCCATGTGTGCTTGCTCTCTCACTCTGCTGTTCTGGCACAGGAAGCGGTGGCCATTTTAACTCCTGCCTGTGCTCGTGAGGAACCCTGGCCCACATCCTGATTGAACCTGGTGCTGAGTGTCTACTTCAGAGTTCTGTTCACATAGTGTGGCCTGCTGCTGTCTGCCCAACCGCCAAACACTCTAGTCTCTACTCATATTGATGTCCTACATTACAGTACCAGTCAAACGTTAGGACACACCTACTCAATCAAGGGTTTTTCTTTCATTTGATTATTTTCTACATTGTAGAATAATAGTGAAGACATCCAAACTATGAAATCAAATCAAACTTTATTTGTCACATCCGCCTGTGAAATGCTTACTTACAAGCCCTTAAAACCAACAGTGCAGTTCAAGAAAGAGTTAAGAAAATATTTACCAAATAAAATAAAGTAAAAAATTATTAAAAAGTAACACAATAAAATAACAATAACGAGGCTATATACAGGGGGTACTTGTACGGAGTCAATGTGCGGGGGTACAGGTTAGTCGATGGTAATTTGTACATGTAGGTAGGGGTGAAGTGACTATGCATAGATAATAAACAGCTGGTAGTAACAGTGTAAAATAAATGGGGGGGTGTCAATGTAAATAGTCAGAGTGGCCATTTGATTATTTGTTCAGCAGTCTCATGGCTTTGGGGTAGAAGCTGTTATGGAGCCTTTTGGTCCTAGACTTGGCGCTCCGGTACCACTTACCGTGCGGTAGCAGAAAGAACAGTCTATGACTTGGGTGACTGGAGTCTTTGACAATTTCTGGGTCTTTCCTCTGACACCGCCTGGTATATAGGTCCTGGATGGAAGGAAGTTTGGCTCCAGCGATGTACTGGGCATACGCACTACTCTCTGTAGTGCGGAAAAAGTGTTGTCGTGGCCTCTTTACGACTGTCTTGGTGTATTTGGACCATGATAGTTCATTGGTGATGTGGACACCAAGGAACTTAAAACTCTCGACCCGCTCTACTACAGCTCTGTCGATGTTAATGGGGGCATATTCGGCTCTCCTTTTCCTGAAGTCCACGATCAACTCCTTTGTCTTGCTCACATTGAGGGAGAGGTTGTTGTCCTGGCACCACACTGCCTGGTCTCTGACCACCTCCCTATAGGCTGTCCCATCATTGTCGGTGATCAGGCCTACCACTGTTCTGTCGTCAGCAAACATAATGATGGTGTTGGAGCCGTGTTTGGCCATGCAGTTGTGGGCGAACAGGGAGTACAGGAGGGGACTAAACACACACCGCTGAGGGGCTCCAGTGTTGAGGATCAGCGTGGCAGACGTGTTGTTGCCTACCCTTACCACCTGGGTGTGGCCCGTCAGGAAGTCCAGGATCCAGTTGCAGAGGGAGGTGTTTAGTCCCAGGGTCCTTAGCTTAGGGATGAGCTTTGTGGACACTCTGGTGTTGAAAGCTGAGTTGTAGTCAATGAACAGCATTCTCACATAGGTGTTCCTTTTGTCCAGGTGGGAAAGGGCAGTGTGTTAATTGTATATGGAATCACATATGGAATCAAATAACACATGGAATCATGTAGTAATGAAAAAAACTGTTAGACAGATCCAAATATACCATTTGCCTTGATGACAGCTTTGCACACTCTTGGTATTCTCTCAACCAGCTTCATGAGGAATGCTTTTCCAAAAGTCTTGAAGGAGTTCCCACATATGCTGAGCACTTGTTGGCTGCTTTTCCTTCACTCTACGGTCCAACCCAAACCATCTCAATTGGGTTAAAGGTCAGGTGATTGTGCAGGCCAGGTTATTTGATGCAGCACAAACATAATGCTGTGGTAGCCATGCTGTTTATGTGTGCCTTGAATTCTAAATACATCACAGACAGTATCACCAGCAAAGCATCCCCACACCATCACACCTCTTCCTCCATGCTTCATGGTGGGAACCACACATGCTGAGATCATCCATTCTCCTACTCTGCATCTCACAGAGACACAGCGGTTGGAACTAGAAATCTCAAATTTAGACTCATCAGACCAGGACATATTTCCACTAATGTCTATTGCTCGTGTTTCTTGGCCCAAGCAAGTCTCTTCTTCTTATTGGTGTCCTTTAGTAGTGGCTTCTTTGCAGCAATACACTGTCTGTGATTAACGCAGTCTCCTATGAACAATTGATGTAGAGATGGGTCTGTTACTTGAACTCTGTGGAGCTTTTATTTGTGCTGCAATATGAGGTGCAGTTAACTCTAATGATCTTACCCTCTGCAGCAGAGGTAACTCTGGGTCTTCCCTTCCTGTGGCAGTCCTCATGAGAGCCAGTTTCATCAAAGCGCTTAATGGTTTTTGCTACTGCACTTGAAGAAACATACAAAGTTAAAATGTTCTGAATTGACTGACCTTCATGTCTTAAAGTAATAATGGACTGTCGTTGCTCTTTGCTTATTTGAGCTGTTCTTGCCATATAATGGACTTGGTCTTTTACCAAATAAGGCTATCTTCTGTATACCACCCCTACCTTGTCACAACACAACTAATTGGCTAAAACGTATTAAGAAGGAAAGAAATATCACAAATGAACTTTTAACAAGGCACACCTGTTAATTGAAATGCATCCCAGGTGAAGCTGAGTAGGTGTGTCTAAACTTTTGACTGGTTCTGTACGTATAGATAACGTGGGCAGATAATAATAGGAAATAGCAATACACATGCTTATACTCAAAGGCACTGCTTTTTGCTTGTTTTTTATAATATTTTATTGCAAAATTGTACAGTACACTCTTACAAAAAAAGATACTACCTAGAACATAAAAGGGTTATTGGGATGTCCCCATAGGAGAATCCTTTGAATAACCTTTTTTAGTTCCAGATATACAGTATATCACAAAAGTGAGTACACCCCTCACATTTTTAGAGATTTGAGTATATCTTTTCATGTGACAACATTGAAGAAATGACACTTAGCTACAATGCAAAGTAGTGAGTGTACAGCTTGTATAACAGTGTAAATTTGCTGTCCCCTCAAAATGGCAACAAAAGTGAGTACACCCTTAAGTGAAAATGTCCAAATTGGGCCCAAATTCTCAATATTTTGTGTGGCCACCATCATTTTCCAGCACTGCCTTAACCCTCTTGGGCATGGAGTTCACCAGAGCTTCATAGGTTGCCACTGGAGTCCTCTTCCACTCCTCCATGACGACATCACAGAGCTGGTGAAAGTTAGAGACCTTGCACTCCTCTACCTTCCGTTTGAGGATGCCCCACAGATGCTCAATAGGGTTTAGGTCTGGAGACATGCTTGGCCAGTCCATCACCTTTACCCTCAGCTTCTTTAGCAAGGCAGTGGTCGTCTTGGAGATGTGTTTGGGGTCGTTATCATGTTGAAATACTGCCCTGCGGCCCAGTCTCCGAAGGGAGGGGATCATGCTCTGCTTCAGTATGTCACAGTACATGTTGACATTCATGGTTCCCTTAATGAACTGTAGCTCCCCAGTGCCGGCAGCACTCATACAGCCCCAGACCATGACACTCCCACCACCATGCTTGACTGTAAGCAAGACACACTTGTCTTTGTACTCCTCACCTGGTTGCCGCCACACACGCTTGACACCATCTGAACCAAATAAGTTTATCTTGGTGTCATCAGACCACAGGACATGGTTCCAGTAATCCATGTCCTTAGTCTGCTTGTCTTCAGCAAACTGTTTGTGGGCTTTCTTGTGCATCATCTTTAGAAGAGGCTTCCTTCTGGGACGACAGCCATGCAGACCAATTTGATGCAGTGTACGCCGTATCGTCTGAGCACTGACAGGCTGACCTCCCACCCCTTCAACCTCTGCAGCAATGCTGGCAGCACTCATACGTCTATTTCCCAAAGACAACCTCTGGATATGACGCTGAGCACTTGCACTCAACTTCATTGGTCGACCATGGCGAGGCCTGTTCTGAGTGGAACCTGTCCAGTTAAACCGCTGTATGGTCTTGGCCACCGTGCTGTAGCTCAGTTTCAGGGTCTTGGCAATCTTCTTATAGCCCAGGCCATCTTTATGTAGAGCAACAATTCTTTTTTTCAGATCCTCAGAGAGTTCTTTGCCATAAGGTGCCATGTTGAACTTCCAGTGACCAGTCAGTATGAGGGAGTGTAAAAGCGATGACACCAAATTTAACACACCTGCTCCCCATTCACACCTGAGACCTTGTAACACTAACGAGTCACATGACACCGGGGAGGGAAAATGGCTAATTGGGCCCGATTTGGACATTTTCACTTAGGGGTGTACTCACTTTTGTTGCCAGCTGTTTAGACATTAGTGGCTGTATGTTGAGTTATTTTGAGGCGACAGCAAATTTACACTGTTATACAAGCTGTACACTCACTACTTTACATTGTAGCAAAGTGTCATTTCTTCAGTGTTGTCACATGAAAAGATATACTCAAATATTTACAAAAATGTGAGGGGTGAACTCACTTTTGTGATATACTATACATGGAACCTAAAAGGGTTCTACCTGAAACCTAAAAGTGTTCTTCTACCTGGAACCAAAAAAGGTTTTCCTATGGGGACAGCTGAAGAACCCTTTTGGAACCCTTTTTTTCTGGGTGTGTAGCAGTAATACTGTACCCAGTCTAGGGTTTTATTTCAAGACAATCTGTGGATCGATATGTGAGTGAGTGAGGATCCCCCATTTCTGTGGATGTGCAAGACTGCGGATACGTAGACTTGTATATTGTGTAACAGTGCAGCTGCACAATACTATGTGATTGATGCCTTTCCCCAAGCTTGCGTTTATGGAATGAGTGGGTGTCTTGTCAATTGTCATTGGGATATATTGGAGCAATCCTGGCAAGCTACCAATGGAGAAACTCTCTTTAGGTTATATTTTCAAGGTTGAATTAGAACTCTGCTTAAGATGGGTAGCTTGTATCTAGATAATGGATAGCTAAATCTCCAATATCCTTATTATAGAGAATCTTGGGAATTAAAAGTGTTCTCTCTCCTTGTGCATTTTTACTCATTCTCCATTTTAGTTAATAAGGTCAAATACACCAGACTTGTGAAAGCATAGTGGTGTTGTGGTGAAGTGAATAGTCCACACCTGGTATAGCTGTGTGAAATTGCCTTCCTGGATACAACTGAATGCATTGGTAGTCTTTGATCTCCTTGTGTACACGCAAAATGCTTAGACAGGTAATCCATAATGACAAAGTAAGAACAAAAACATTTGTGTAAATGCACTGAGGCAAAAGAGACACATATGCTTCTGCATTCTGTCCTCTTATTTTGTTAAAGGGATGTTGGTCACAGTTGTCCTGTCTCCAATAAACTGCTTGGTTGTTATAAATGTACATATCCATGAATGTGTGATTTTAACCTTTGCTGAGTGAATGTTTTTTAAAATAATGTATTGTTTTTTTTTTTTTAAACAGCAGCATTGCCAGGCTGTAACATGGGAAACTAGCTACTAAGCTTGTTCTCAATTATCTCCATCTTCTACAAATGCGCTGTATTACAGATGAGCAGTCGTGTCACATTCTGTCGGTGAGCATAGTCACATATGAAAGGTCAGGATCATTCCTCTCTCCTGGAGGATAAATTATTCTAGCATCTAGAGCAAAACTGCGCTGTCATATACTGGATGATAAGAGCTCTCTTGGTTTGACTATAGTCTGTTGTCATGAGGAGAATACAAAACCACAGTCATTACATTCACTCCACTGCATAAGAAACTCAAATATATGGCACCTGTCAAAATGGCAAATTCATTCTCAAAATAACAGTAAAGTGCGGCGGACTAACATTAATCTGCCTCAGCTCACTGCGCTGTGACGAGATGGCTGCAGTCAGGGAGAGTGTTACAGAAGCCTCTTATTGGTTCATGAGAGGCAGCTTGTATTGTATTGATTATGTAATTGTCCCATCTGATTGGCCCTCGCTGCACTCCTGATTTGGAAATAGGATATTAACTCATATGCATTTCATGGGTGGGAGGGGGGGTTCTGAGGTGGATAACAGCATTTTGGGGTATTTTCAAGCTACTCAATCTTTCCATATGTACATGATATTCTGCAGACAACAGTAAATTGTGTTGATGATATGAGACATTTTTCAAATAAACAAACAATGGGGTTCAGTCTAGTGAGACGTACTGCCTTGGCTCAGCCCTTGTTCCATTTTCTCTGCAAACTTTTTACAAATAACAGTTGCTGTACCTACTTTTCTGCTCCTCAGGTTCCAACACGTTTAATATTTTTACATAGCACTGCTCTTCTACCTCTCTTTCCCTCTTTTTCTGCTCAAATGGACGCAGCCACCATACTCAGTTGGAGAAATATATCAATCTTCCTCTCTCTCAATTCACCTCAACTGACTGGTAGACATTGTCTTAGACACTAGACTTTCCGTTGTGGTTACTAGTGTGGTTGTTGCCCTGTATTGAATGAAGTGTTTATCATAAAAAGTATTTTTCATAAAATTGAGTTATTTTCTCAACAATAAGCTTAACTACTGCATATTGTTTATGCAATTAGCCTAAATGACTATGCACTAAATACATTATTTTACTTCTAGGGTCACAATACCAAATATACTCATCTCTCTGAGGGTTCTTGATTGTCTCAGCTATCAGTTGCGGCCGATGGCTATTCTGTCCCTAACTGTGCCCCTAACTGTCCTTGTGTCTCAATAGGGTCGACATGTGAAGACAGGACAGCTGGCTGCTATCAAGGTCATGGACGTGACAGAGGTAAGATGGCTACTTTCTGGTTCCTGTCTCCATCCCTTCCTCCCTGCCCGTCAAAGCCACAGAGAAACGCTGTATGCAGGGAGGGCCACAGCCTTGTGACTGCCGCTCTGCTGAGTCAAAGAGGCAAGGAGGGGCTGAGGAGGGGACCCCAAAGGTTTCATCACTTAAAACTCAGATCAGAGTTTCCCTTCAAAGGAGGTGTTTTATTTTAGAAATGCAAATGAGGCCGGTTAACACAGCGCACCAAAGGTTATTATATCCTGAGCTGTCAATCAGGAGGTGAGAACACTGGGAGCCATGTTTGTTCAGGGAAAGTTCAATCATCTCATTCCCTCAGGGCAATAAAGCTACCTGGTGATGACACTACGTACTTGATTGATTTGGCCCTCCTGGCCTGCAACGAGAACAAAGAAGAGCCTTATTACAATAGCACAAAGTGTACATGGCCAAAGATTTAATTAAATCTTCTGAGGCACATTTTAAACTAAGATCCGAGTTTTGAGAGTTGATGGAGGATAAACAGCATCAGACAGTCTCTGCAGTGCAATCTGAAATGATGTTTGTCCTAGAGTGACTTAAGTTCAACACACTGCTTGATAGCAAATTATTATTTCACTACTCACTCAATAGAGAATATAAGACACAGTTTCAAATGTATATTCATCAATACATAACATTAAAACTGATATTAAATTATTCAATATCTGTGTTTTAATAAGATAAGCCTTGCATTGCTTGCTGATATTACATGTGTTGTATCGTCCTAACACGTAAAGGATTTTTAAAATACATTGTTTTATTTAACCTTTATTTAACTAGGCAAGTCAGTTAAGAACAAATTCTTATTTACAATGACGGACGAGGCCGGACCAATTGTGCGCCGACCTATGGTACTCCCAATCACGGCCAGTTGTGGTACAGACACATCCCTCCCTACATATCCAAAACCTCCCATCCCTCACCCTCACTCCCCTTCACTCGCTCCCCCTCCATTACCTCCCACTATTCAGGCTGCCTGGCCTCAGCCCAGACCCAGGCCCCAGTCGCGGCCCGGTCACTCGCCTCAAACCCTCCTGGGGATTGAGACATTGTCCTGTGCAGAGAGCGTCTGTGCCGGGTCCTTTCCTAGTAGGAATTTCCTCTCCTCTTATTCCTGGTTTGATTTAAAGGGAAAGGAAGGTTCAGTTAAGATAAGTGGTTGTCTCCCTTTCCAGGATAGAGAGGTAGCATTCTTTAAGAGAGATTACTCAGCTCTATGAGTGGTCAAATGCCTATGTTGAATGGAGCTGCTGTGTCTCTCGGGGTCAGGAGACAGGAGCAGGGAGGCCTTTTGTGAGGCGAGAATAGAGAGAGAATCTGCCTGGTTTCCCCATTTAAACCTCTTCTGTTGTACTGCTACCGTTCAGGGAAAAGTTATAGAGAAGATAAATTCCCTCATTTTATTATATAGCAGTCTATTTCTGGTGTGTACGGGTTGTTAAGTCTGTGTATTGGTTGTTAAGTCTGTGTATTGGTACAGAAAACAACACATTTATAATCCTGTAATTATTTTCGTTATTGTTAAACAAACCAGACAAGCTATCAGCCCCTGTAAATCTGGAATGAACAAGTCAACAGTAAATGTTTAACCAAGTCAAAGCAAATCTCTAATATTCTGTGGGGGTGTTGTGGTTTTCCTGGCAGGAAAGACAGTGTCATGTTGCAGTCCGTTGACTATACTACACTATGAAAAACCCTGGGAATGGAAATGCAATGCATATGTGTGTCATCATGCTTTTCCAAGGCTTCACACACAAAACAAATCCCGCCTAGGCCCCTGACACACACTACTGCTTCTTAAGGAGAAGCTTTCTTTTTCTATCTTCACACCAAAGACATGCTACGCTATATGAGCCCTCCCTTAGCCTTAGTGAGGGTCTGTCAGTGGAGCATATGGGAAGAAACAAATCAATTAACATATCCTTAGGGCCCCATGCAATGTAAACATGAATGCTAAAATGGACTCCAAACCCACACTCCATAATTGGTAGTGACTGAGCCAGTGATGACATCACCACTGCTGTTGATTGCCATGTGTGTTGGCAGGCCCATGGGTCCAGCGAGGCTAACAGCACATCTCACCAGTATGGCGAGCCCAGCACAAATCTGCCAGCTCAGTTTAATTTGATTTTTGTCTTAAAAGTCAACTGTAACTGTTCTGTGCAGGGGCAGCAAGAGAAGCAGGGTTTTCACTCCCTGGGTTTTGGTTTGGCTGCATTACGTCCTGCTGTTTTCCGTTGTCAAGTTGAATATAAAAAAATGTTAATATCCTTTTTTGTGTACAGGAAGAAGAAGAGGAAATCAAATTAGAGATTAATATGTTGAAGACATATTCTCATCATAGGAATATAGCTACATACTATGGTGCCTTTGTGAAGAAGAGTCGTGCAGGTCAGGATGACCAGCTCTGGGTGAGTGGCTGTTCTCCATCTCTCTGTTAAATTCTCCTCTCTTCAATCATGCTATCTCAGTAATGCATCATCTTTAAGAAAGCCTCTATCTCTATATGTATGTACAGCTCATACACATTCTATAACACCAAAAAACATGGTCCTAGAAAACATAACATGGGCCATGAGTTTTTCCTGACACCATGAATAATACCAGGAAAATCTCTGGGTCCTATCCCCTTTCCCGATAACAATAATCAAATGACAAATGATGAGTTGTATCTTTGCGTTTCCTTGTGTGCTGTGTGCCTATAGTGGGATGTGACGATGTTATAGGCCTAGCCACGGTCGTGTGTTAAATGGTGCTGTTCTGCTGGTGGCCTGGCATCTGTCTGAGCCATTTCCTCTGTGTGTGTGTGTGTGTGTGTGTGTGTGTGTGTGTGTGTGTGTGTGTGTGTGTGTGTGTGTGTGTGTGTGTGTGTGTGTGTGTGTGTGTGTGTGTGTGTGTGTGTGTGTGTGTGTGTGTGTGTGTGTGTGTGTGTGCGTCTGTCTGTCTGTCTGTCTGTCTGTCTGTCTGTCCTTGCCGTATAGCTGGTGATGGAGTACTGTGGGGCGGGCTCAGTCACTGACCTAGTGAAGAAGACTAAAGGGAACAGCCTAAAGGAGGACTGGATCGCCTACATCTGCAGGGAGGTCCTCCGAGTGAGTACTGCTACTGGAGATAAGCCATTTAACCAGGATGTTCTCCCCAAACCCTTGGGGAATAAAAAGGTCCTGAGAATCACTTCAGAGTTTGTCTCATCCTATATCGGCCGTATTGTAGCAGGAGAGTTATTGTTTTGGATCAGGAGCTTTTTCTTCTAAATTTATGGCAGGACAGTCATTGAGAGTTAGGCTAGACGGTGACCCACAGGGCAGAGGGCATCGTAGCAGATAGCAGTGGAACACTGTGAAGTCATTAAATAAACAAACTTCCTGAATTTATTTTTCACTCCTTTGAAGCAGTGTACACTTCCTCGCTGTGCCTGTTTCCAAACTCTGAGAGAGAGATTATGTGATGTGTGTGTGCGTGTGTGTGTACATGCATGTATGTTTGTTTGTGTGTGGTGTCCTGACATTGTGTGTGTGTGTATGTGTGTATCAACACAGGGCCTGTCTCACCTCCACTCACACCACGTCATTCACCGTGACATCAAAGGCCAGAACGTGTTGCTAACTGAGAATGCGGAGGTCAAGCTGGGTAAGGACTAGGAGACAGGGTCACAGTTCAACTCACATCCCACATAGCCACAGTGGAAAGGATTTGTCACTGTCACTTCAGTATTTGCCTGCTGTTCCCTTGTGGGTGTGGTTTAATCTGTTCAAACACAGTGTCTTGTCTTTGCCAGTTGACTTTGGGGTGAGTGCTCAGCTGGACAGGACGATAGGGAGGAGGAACACCTTTATTGGGACTCCGTACTGGATGGCCCCTGAGGTCATTGCCTGTGACGAGAACCCAGACTCAACCTACGACTACAGGGTAAAAGGGAGTCAATCTCTGCTGGAAATGCTGTTTTTGCTTGCGTGAATGTGTGTGTGTGTGTGTGTGTGTGTGTGTGTGTGTGTGTGTGTGTGTGTGTGTGTGTGTGTGTGTGTGTGTGTGTGTGTGTGTGTGTGTGTGTGTGTGTGTGTGTGTGTGTGTGTGTGTGTGTGTGTGTGTGTGTGTGGGAGTACTTAATGTATTTCTGTCTGTATTTCTGTTGTGTGAATCTGAAATGGCTCTGACTGGATGACTCCCTATAGAGTGACCTGTGGTCTCTGGGAATCACAGCTCTGGAGATGGCTGAAGGAGCACCACGTAAGTGTTACCCTCCTCCCTTCTCTCCTGTCCATACACATTACAATCTCAGCAATCTTCTCTTTCTCCTCCACATCTTATAGCTGGAGGGTTTTCTAGTCCATGGCTAATATGCTATGCTGTAATTATATGGTTTATTTTATTTTAAGCATTTTTTGTATCCTGCATCATATACATATGCTGTATTTTCAGTCGTACTGTACAATGTTGTAGTTTTGAGTTTTGTTGCATTAGCTGTGAGTTTGCGCTGCAGATGCTATATCGGTCTGCTAATACAGGACTGATAAAGGCCCAGTGTACTACTTTGGTGAAATATAATTTTTTTCTCCCCAAAATTGTATCAATAAATATTTAGTGCCAGTCAAAGGTTTGGACATAACTACTCATTCAAGAGTGTCTTTATTTGTACTATTTTCTACATTGTAGAAAGTAAAGGCATCAAAACTATGAAATAACACATATGGAATCATGTAGTAACCAAAAAAGTGTTAACCTTTTTGGGATAGGGGGCAGCATTTTCACTTTTGGATGAATAGGGTGCCCAGAGTGAAATGCCTCCTACTCTGTCCCAGATGCTAATATATGCATATTATTATTAGTATTGGATAGAAAACACTCTGACGTTTCTAAAACTGTTTGAATGATGTCTGTGAGTATAACATAACTTATATGGCAGGCGAAAACCTCTGAAAAATCCAACCAGGAAGTGGGACATCTGAGGTTTGTAGTTTTTCAAAGCTTGTCCTACCGAATACACATTGAGATATGATAAAGTTGCACTTCCTACGGCTTCCACTAGATGCCAACCGTCTTTAGAAACTTGAATGAGGATTCTACTATAAAGGAGGGGCTCATGAGACCTCTTTGAGTCAGTGGTCTGGCAGAGAGCCTTGGTCTCATGACGCGCGTTCCCGACAGCATTACCTCTCGTTCCAGTGCTTTTCTGAAGACAAAGGAATTCTCCGGTTAGAACATTATTGATGTTTTATGTTAAAAACATCCTAAAGATTGTTTCCATACTTCGTTTGACATGTTTCTAAAGGACTGTAACGGAACCTTCTGAGTTTTTGTCTGGATGAAGTGCCTGCGCCTCATGAAGAGGGATTACTGGGCTGAACACGCTAACAACAAGTGGCTATTTGGACATAAATGATGGAACTTTATGGAACAAATCAGTAATTTATTGTCGAACTGGGATTCCTGGGAGTGCCTTCTGATGAAGATCATCAAAGGTAAGTGAATATTTATGGTGTTGTATCTAACCTTGTTGATTCCAAAATGGCTGATATTCCTCTGGCTGTTTTGGGTTCTGAGCGCCGTTCTCAGATTATGCTTTTTCCGTGAAGTTTTTTTTAAATCTGACACAGCAGTTGCATTAAGGGGAAGTCTATCTTTAATTCTGTGAATAACACTTATCTTTTATCAATGTTGATTATGAGTATTTCTGCAAAATCACTGGATGTTTTGGAATCAAACATTACGGCACTTAAGGTGCCAATGTAAACTGAGATTTTTGGATATAAATATGCTTATTATCGAACAAAACATCCATGTATTGTGTAACATGATGTCCTATGAGTGTTATCTGATGTAGATCATCAAAGGTTAGTGATTGATTTTATCTATATTTCTGCTTTGTGACTCCTATCTTTGGCTGGAAAAATGGCTATGTGTTTTTTTGACTTGGCTATGACCTAACATAATCATATGTTGTGCTTTAGCTGTAAAGCAGTTTTGAAATCGGACACGATGTGTAGATTAACAAGATGT
The DNA here is from genome assembly GCF_045791955.1 of Oncorhynchus clarkii lewisi. Taxonomy (NCBI): domain Eukaryota; kingdom Metazoa; phylum Chordata; class Actinopteri; order Salmoniformes; family Salmonidae; genus Oncorhynchus; species Oncorhynchus clarkii. The sequence continues at coordinate 21,254,414 of NC_092177.1, forward strand.
TTATCTTTCATTTGCTGTATTGGACTTGTAAATGTATGAAAGTTACATATTTCCCCCCAAAAAATGATTTTCGCATGCTGCCTTTTCAGCGGAATGTTGTCGAGGGGTTCCACTAGAAAGGTTAACCTCTCTGATCTCCCCATCCCGGATCCGGGATCGTGAATACAGACTCAAGCTCATTACCATAACGCAACGTTAACTATTCATGAAAATCGCAAATGAAATGAAATAAATATGCCATCTCTCAAGCTTAGCCTTTTGTAAACAACACTGTCATCTCAGATTTTCAAAATATGCTTCTCAACCATAGGAAAACAATCATTTGTGTAACAGTAGCTAGCTAGCGTAGCATTTAGCGTTAGCATTAGCGTTAGCATCCAGCAGACAACATTTCAACAAAAACAAGAAAAGCCTTCAAATAAAAGAATTTACCTTTGAAGAACTTCGGATGTTTTCAATGAGGAGACTCTCAGTTAGATAGCAAATGCTCAGTTTTTCCAAAAATATTATTTGTGTATTAGAAATAGCTCCGTTTTGTACATCACATTTGGCTACCAAAAAAACCCGAAAATTCAGTCCTCAAAACGCGAACTTTTTTCCAAATTAACTCCATAATATCGACTGAAAACATGGCAAACGTTGTTTAGAATCAATCCTCAAGGTGTTTTTCACATATCTCTTCGATGATATATCGTTCGTGGAAGCCTGGTTTCTCCTCTCTATCAAATGGAAAAATACTTGCACCTGGCGTTGCGCACCAATTTCGACGCAGGACACCAGGCGGACATTTGGAAAATGTAGTCTCTTATGGTCAATCTTCCAATGATATGCCTACAAATACGTCACAATGCTGCCGACATCTTGGGGAAACGGCAGAAGGTCTAAGCTTATTCCTGTCGCATTCACAGCCATATAAGGAGACATTAGAAAACAGAGCTTCAGAAATTCTGCTCATTTCCTGTTTGACGTTTCATCTTGGTTTCTCCTGTAGAATGAGTTCTGGGGCACTCACAGACAATATCTTTGCAGATTCTGAAACTTCAGAGTGTTTTCTTTCCAAAACTGTCAATAATATGCATAGTCGAGCATCTTTTCGTGACAAAATATTGCGCTTAAAACTGGAACGTTTTTTATCCAATAATGAAATAGCGCCCCCATAGACTAAACTGGTAAAGGAGTTCCCACATATGCTGAGGACTTGTTGGCTGCTTTTCCTTCACTCTGCAGTCCAACTCATCTTAAACCACCTCAATTGGGTTGAGGTTGGGTGATTGTGGAGGCCAGGTCATCTGATGCAGCACTCCATCCTTCTCTTTCTTGGTAAAATAGCCCTTACACAGCCTGGAGGTGTGTTGGGTCATTGTCCTGTTGAAAAACAAATGATAGTCCCACTAAGCGTAAACCAGATGATATGGCGTATCGCTGCAGAATGCTGTGGCAGCCATGCTGGTTAAGTGTGCCTTGAATTCTAAATAAATAATTGACAGTGTCACCAGCAAAGCACCCCCATACCATCACACCTCCTCCTCCATGTTTCACGGTGGGAACCACACATGCGGAGATGATCCGTTCACCTACTCTGCGTCTCACAAAGACACGGCGGTTGGAACCAGAAATCTCAAATTTGGACTCATCTGACCAAAGGGCAGATTTCCACCGGTCTAATGTCCATTGCTCATGTTTCTTGGCCCAAGCAAGTCTCTTCTTATTATTGGTGTCCTTTAGTAGTGGTTTCTTTGCAGCAATTCCACCATGGAGGCCTGATTCATGTGTATTTTACTTGGACTCTGTGAGGTGCAATCTGAGGTGCAGTTAATTGCCGATTTCTGAGGCAGTTAACTCTAATGAACTTATCCTCTGCAGCAGAGGTAATTCTGGGTCTTCCTTTCCTGTGGCCATCCTCATGAGAGCCAGTTTCATCATTGATGGTTTTTGTGACTGCACTTGAAGAAACTTTGACTGGGCTTCCTGTCTTAAAGTAATGATGGACTGTCGTTTTTCTTTGCTTATTTGAGCTTTTATTGCCATAATATGGACTTGGTCTTTTACCAAATAAGGCTTTGTTCTGTATACCACCCCTACCTTGTCACAACACAACTGATTGGCTCAAATGCATTAAGAAGGAAAGAAATTCCACAAATTAACTTTTAACAGACACATAGTAAATAGTAAAAATTAAGAAAACCCCTAGAATCAGTAGATGTGTCCAAACTTTTGACTGGTACTGTATACATTTTTCAGGCTGAGTGTAACAGGACAGGACTGTAGCCTAACATTGACAACACTGCAGAACACTTCTTCCATCCCCTGACATGTGATTGGGGCACAATGGGGCCTCTCATAACCTCGGTCCACTTTCTGTCCTGTGCGTTCTAAACAGCACGCTATTCCCTACATAGTGCACTACTTTTGACAAGAGGCCCTGGTTAGAAGTAGTGCAAAAAAAGGGAATATGGTGCCATTTGGGACGCATCCATAGTTTCTCTGTCTGTCTCTGTCCCCAGCCTTGTGTGACATGCATCCCATGAGAGCCCTGTTCCTCATTCCTCGCAACCTGCCCCCCAAACTCAAATCAAAGAAATGGTAAGAAAGACAGCTCTCTCTCTAAGCGACACCACTCTGCCTCCCTCCCTCAGAGACACCACTCTGCCTCTCTCCCTTAGAGACACTACTCTCCCTCCCTTAGAGACACCACTCTGCCTCCCTCTCTTAGAGACATTACTCTCCCTCCCTTAGAGACACCGCTATGCCTCCCTTAGAGACACCACTCTGCCTCCCTCCCCTAGAGACACCACTCTCCCTCCCTTAGTGACACGACTCTCCCTCCCTTAGAGACACCACTCTGCCTCCCTCCCTTAGAGACAGCACTCTGCCTCCCTCCCTTAGAGACACTACTCTCCCTCCCTTAGAGACACAACTCTGCTCCCTCCCTTAGAGACACCACTCTGCCTCCCTCCCTTAGTCACCACTCTGCCTCCGTCCCTTAGAGACACTACTCTCCCTCCCTTAGAGACACCACTCTGCTTCCCTCCCTTAGAGACACCACTTTGTCTCCCTCCCTTAGAGACACCACTCTGCCTCCCTCCCTTAGAGACACCACTCTGCCTCCCTCCCTTAGAGACAACACTCTCCCTCCCTTAGAGACACCACCCTCCCTCCCTTAGAGACAGAACTCTGCCTCCCTCCCTTAGAGACACTACTCTCCCTCCCTTAGAGACACCACTCTGCCTCCCTCCCTTAGAGTCACCACTCTGCCTCCGTCCCTTAGAGACACTACTCTCCCTCCCTTAGAGACACCACTCTGCCTCCCTCCCTTAGAGACACCACTCTGCCTCCCTCCCTTAGAGACATTACTCTCCCTCCCTTAGAGACACCGCTATGCCTCCCTTAGAGACACCACTCTGCCTCCCTCCCCTAGAGACACCACTCACCCTCCCTTAGAGACACGACTCTCCCTCCCTTAGAGACACCACTCTACCTCCCTCCCTTAGAGACACTACTCTCCCTCCCTTAGAGACACTGCTATGCCTCCCTTAGAGACACCACTCTGCCTCCCTCCCCTAGAGACACCACTCACCCTCCCTTAGAGACACGACTCACCCTCCCTTAGAGACACGACTCTCCCTCCCTTAGAGACAGCACTCTGCCTCCCTCCCTTAGAGACACTACTCTCCCTCCCTTAGAGACACCACTCTGCCTCCTTCCCTTGGAGACAACACTCTGCCTCCCTCCCTTAGAGACACCACGCTGCCTCCGTCCCTTAGCGACACCACTCTGCCTCCCTTAGAGACACCACTCTGTCTCCCTCCCTTAGAGACAACACTTTGCCTCCCTCCCTTAGAGACACGACTCTCCCTCCCTTAGAGACACCACTCTCCCTCCCTTAGAGACACTACTCTGCCTCCCTCCCTTAGAGACACTACTCTCCCTCCCTTAGAGACACCACTCTGCCTCCGTCCCTTAGAGACACTACTCTCCCTCCCTTAGAGACACCACTCTGCCTCCCTCCCTTAGATACACCACTCTGCCTCCCTCCCTTAGAGACACCACTCTGCCTCCCTCCCTTAGAGACAACACTTTGTCTCCCTCCCTTAGAGACACTACTCTCCCTCCCTTAGAGACACCACTCAGCCTCCCTCCCTTAGAGACACCACTCTGCATCCCTCCTTTAGAGACACCACTCTGCCTCCATCCCTTAGCGACACCACTCTGCCTCCCTTAGAGACACCACTCTGTCTCCCTCCCTTAGAGACACCATTCTGCCACCCTCCCTTAGAGACACCACTCTGCCTCCCTCCCTTAGAGACACCACTCTGCCTCCCTCCCTTAGAGACACTACTCTCCCTCCCTTAGAGACACCACTCTGCCTCCCTCCCGTAGAGACACCACTCTGCCTCTCTTAGAGACACCACTCTGCCTCCCTTAGAGACACAACTCTGCTCCCTCCCTTAGAGACACCACTCTGCCTCCCTCCCTTAGAGTTATCACTCTGCTTCCATCCCTTAGAGACACTACTCTCCCTCCCTTAGTGACACGACTCTCCCTCCCTTAGAGACACCACTCTGCCTCCCTCCCTTAGAGACAGCACTCTGCCTCCCTCCCTTAGAGACACTACTCTCCCTCCCTTAGAGACACAACTCTGCTCCCTCCCTTAGAGACACCACTCTGCCTCCCTCCCTTAGTCACCACTCTGCCTCCGTCCCTTAGAGACACTACTCTCCCTCCCTTAGAGACACCACTCTGCTTCCCTCCCTTAGAGACACCACTTTGTCTCCCTCCCTTAGAGACACCACTCTGCCTCCCTCCCTTAGAGACACCACTCTGCCTCCCTCCCTTAGAGACAACACTCTCCCTCCCTTAGAGACACCACCCTCCCTCCCTTAGAGACAGAACTCTGCCTCCCTCCCTTAGAGACACTACTCTCCCTCCCTTAGAGACACCACTCTGCCTCCCTCCCTTAGAGTCACCACTCTGCCTCCGTCCCTTAGAGACACTACTCTCCCTCCCTTAGAGACACCACTCTGCCTCCCTCCCTTAGAGACACCACTCTGCCTCCCTCCCTTAGAGACATTACTCTCCCTCCCTTAGAGACACCGCTATGCCTCCCTTAGAGACACCACTCTGCCTCCCTCCCCTAGAGACACCACTCACCCTCCCTTAGAGACACGACTCTCCCTCCCTTAGAGACACCACTCTACCTCCCTCCCTTAGAGACACTACTCTCCCTCCCTTAGAGACACTGCTATGCCTCCCTTAGAGACACCACTCTGCCTCCCTCCCCTAGAGACACCACTCACCCTCCCTTAGAGACACAACTCACCCTCCCTTAGAGACACGACTCTCCCTCCCTTAGAGACAGCACTCTGCCTCCCTCCCTTAGAGACACTACTCTCCCTCCCTTAGAGACACCACTCTGCCTCCTTCCCTTGGAGACAACACTCTGCCTCCCTCCCTTAGAGACACCACGCTGCCTCCGTCCCTTAGCGACACCACTCTGCCTCCCTTAGAGACACCACTCTGTCTCCCTCCCTTAGAGACAACACTTTGCCTCCCTCCCTTAGAGACACGACTCTCCCTCCCTTAGAGACACCACTCTCCCTCCCTTAGAGACACTACTCTGCCTCCCTCCCTTAGAGACACTACTCTCCCTCCCTTAGAGACACCACTCTGCCTCCGTCCCTTAGAGACACTACTCTCCCTCCCTTAGAGACACCACTCTGCCTCCCTCCCTTAGATACACCACTCTGCCTCCCTCCCTTAGAGACACCACTCTGCCTCCCTCCCTTAGAGACAACACTATGTCTCCCTCCCTTAGAGACACTACTCTCCCTCCCTTAGAGACACCACTCAGCCTCCCTCCCTTAGAGACACCACTCTGCATCCCTCCTTTAGAGACACCACTCTGCCTCCATCCCTTAGCGACACCACTCTGCCTCCCTTAGAGACACCACTCTGTCTCCCTCCCTTAGAGACACCATTCTGCCACCCTCCCTTAGAGACACCACTCTGCCTCCCTCCCTTAGAGACACCACTCTGCCTCCCTCCCTTAGAGACACTACTCTCCCTCCCTTAGAGACACCACTCTGCCTCCCTCCCGTAGAGACACTACTCTCCCTCCCTTAGACACACCACTCTGCCTCCGTCCATTAGAGACACTACTCTCCCTCCCTTAGAGACACTACTCTCCCTCCCTTAGAGACACCACTCTGCCTCCCTCCCTTAGAGACACCACTCTGCCTCCCTCCCCTAGAGACACCACTCTGCTCTCTCCCTGAGAGACACCACTCTCTCCCTTAGAGACACCACTCTGTCTCTTTCCCTCAGAGACTCCGCTCTTTCTCCCTCCTTCAGAGACACCACTCTGTCTCGCTCCCTTAGCGACACCACTCTGCCTCCTTTAGTGACACCACAATGCCTCCCTCCCATAGCGACACCACTCTGTCTCCCTTAGAGACACTACAATGCCTCCCTCCCTTAGAGACACCACTCTGCCTCTCTCCCTTAGAGACAATACTCTGTCTCGCTCCCTTAGAGACACCAATCTGCTTCCTTAGACACCCCACGATGCCTATCTCCCTCAGAGACACCACTCTGCCTCTCTCCCTTAGAGATACCCCTCTGCCTCCCTCCCTTAGAGACACCACTCTCCATCTCTTAGAGACACCACTCTGTCTCCCTTAGATACACTACAATGCCTCCCTCCCTTAGAGACACCCCTCTGCCTCTCTCCCTTAGAGACAATACTCTGTCTCGCTCCCTTAGAGACACCAATCTGCTTCCTTAGAGACCCCACGATGCCTCCCTCTCTTAGAGACATTACTCTCCCTCCCTTAGAGACACCGCTATGCCTCCCTTAGAGACACCACTCTGCCTCCCTCCCCTAGAGACGCCACTCTCCCTCCCTTAGTGACACGACTCTCCCTCCCTTAGAGACACCACTCTGCCTCCCTCCCTTAGAGACAGCACTCTGCCTCCCTCCCTTAGAGACACTACTCTCCCTCCGTTAGAGACACTACTCTGCTCCCTCCCTTAGAGACACCACTCTGCCTCCCTCCCTTAGTCACCACTCTGCCTCCGTCCCTTAGAGACACTACTCTCCCTCCCTTAGAGACACCACTCTGCCTCCCTCCCGTAGAGACACCACTCTGCCTCTCTTAGAGACACCACTCTGCCTCCCTTAGAGACACAACTCTGCTCCCTCCCTTAGAGACACCACTCTGCCTCCCTCCCTTAGAGTTACCACTCTGCTTCCATCCCTTAGAGACACTACTCTCCCTCCCTTAGAGACACCACTCTGCCTCCCTCCCTTAGAGACACCACTCTGCCTCCCTCCCCTAGAGACACCACTTTGCCTCCCTCCCTTAGAGACACCACTCTGCCTCCGTCCCTTAGTGATACCACTCTGCCTCCCTTAGAGACACCACTCTGCTCTCTCCCTGAGAGACACCACTCTGCCTCCCTTAGAGACACCACTCTGTCTCTTTCCCTCAGAGATACCGCTCTTTCTCCCTCCTTCAGAGACACCATTCTGTCTCGCTCCCTTAGCGACACCACTCTGCCTCCTTTAGTGACACCACAATGCCTCCCTCCCTTAGAGACACCACTCTGTCTCCCTTAGATACACTACAATGCCTCCCTCCCTTAGAGACACCCCTCTGCCTCTCTCCCTTAGAGACAATACTCTGTCTCGCTCCCTTAGAGACACCAATCTGCTTCCTTAGAGACCCCACGATGCCTATCTCCCTCAGAGACACCACTCTGCCTCTCTCCCTTAGAGATACCCCTCTGCCTCCCTCCCTTAGAGACACCACTCTCCATCTCTTAGAGACACCACTCTTCCTCCCTTAGAGACACCACTCTGCCTCCCTCCCTTAGAGACACAACTCTTCCTCCCTCCCTTAGAGACACCACTCTGCCTCCCTCCCTTAGAGACACCACTCTGCCTCCCTCCCTTAGAGACACCACTCTCCCTCGCGTAGAGACACCAATCTACCTCCCTCCCATATAGACACCACTCTGCCTCACTCCCTTAGAGACACCACTCTGCCTCCCTCCCTTAGAGACACCACTCTCCCTCCCTTAGAGACACCACTCTGCCTCCCTCCCTTAGAGACACCACTCTGCCTCCCTCCCTTAGAGACACCACTCTCCCTCCCTTAGAGACACCACTCTGCCTCCCTCCCTTAGAGACAACACTCTGCCTCCCTCCTTTAGAGGCACCACTCTGCCTCCCTCCCTTAGAGACACCACTCTGCCTCCGTCCCTTAGTGATACCACTCTGCCTCCCTTAGACACACCACTCTGCCTCCGTCCATTAGAGACACTACTCTCCCTCCCTTAGAGACACTACTCTCCCTCCCTTAGAGACACCACTCTGCCTCCCTCCCTTAGAGACACCACTCTGCCTCCCTCCCCTAGAGACACCACTCTGCTCTCTCCCTGAGAGACACCACTCTCTCCCTTAGAGACACCACTCTGTCTCTTTCCCTCAGAGACTCCGCTCTTTCTCCCTCCTTCAGAGACACCACTCTGTCTCGCTCCCTTAGCGACACCACTCTGCCTCCTTTAGTGACACCACAATGCCTCCCTCCCATAGCGACACCACTCTGTCTCCCTTAGAGACACTACAATGCCTCCCTCCCTTAGAGACACCACTCTGCCTCTCTCCCTTAGAGACAATACTCTGTCTCGCTCCCTTAGAGACACCAATCTGCTTCCTTAGACACCCCACGATGCCTATCTCCCTCAGAGACACCACTCTGCCTCTCCCTTAGAGACACCACTCTCCATCTCTTAGAGACACCACTCTTCCTCCCTTAGAGACACCAATCTGCCTCCCTCCCTTAGAGACACCACTCTCCCTCCCTTAGAGACACCACTCTGCCTCCCTCCCTTAGAGACACCACTCTTCCTCCCTCCCTTAGAGACACCACTCTGCCTCCCTCCCTTAGAGACACCACTCTGCCTCCCTTAGAGACACCACTCTGTCTCCCTCCCTTAGAGACACCACTCTGCCTCCCTCCCTCAGAGACACCACTCTGGCTCCCTCCCTTAGAGACACCATTCTGCCTTCCTTAGAGACACCACTCTGCCTCCCTCCCTTAGCGACACCACTCTCCCTCCCTTAGAGACACCACTCTGCCTCCCTCCCTCAGAGACACCACTCTGCCTCCCTTAGCGACACCTAGATGCCTCTCTCCCTTAGATACACCACTCTCACACCCCACAGAGCATCAACAACACAGCAGGAATGTTTTCCTCAGAGTGTCCAAAACGCATCCAACCTCCCTCCGCCTTCCTTCACCTTTTACCCTTGCTTAGCTAGCTCCAATAACATTACTGCCAACAAAACTGCTGCAATAGAATGTCTCTTCCTTACCCCGTATGTCACTTTTTGTTGTATACTGTAGCATTAGTTTAGGCTGAGCACATATGGTTGATTGTCACGTTCCTGTTTAGAATTTTAGCATCATAGTGTGAGAAGACAGACCCCGACAGTAACAGTTTGACTGCATGCAAGGGTCTAAAATTTGTCTTTTTTAGATACAATGGGAAGGGAAGGTAGAGAAACTTTTGTCTTCCAGTTCACATGTCCTCAGCAACCCTTTCATAATGCAGTTCATAATGCATGAAGCATTGTGTTTGTTTATTCAATATTCATTGAATAAAGTTGGGTTCATGCGTGGCAGACTTTGGGAATACATTGAGGCTGTCTGAAATGACACCCCATTCCCATGCCCATGAGCATCTGGCCAACAGTAGTGCACTACATACTACAGGGGTTAGGTTGCCATCTTGGACACTGCCTGAGCATTTTGTGGCCCTGTGTCCTCTCCAGGTCCAAGAAGTTAATGACCTTTGTGGAGAGCTGTCTGGTGAAGAACTACCTCCATCGTCCCGCTACAGAAACCCTCCTAAGGCACTCGTTCATCAAAGACCTGCCCAACGAACGGCAGGTCCGCATCATGCTCAAAGACCACCTGGACAGAACCAGGAAAAAGAGAGATAAAGGTGAGGCCATGTTGTCATTACAGGATAGCAGAGGTCACCTAGTGTCACTCAACAGTTGCTGAGACTGGCACGCAAGCTTTAGTGCTGTATGATACTTTGCACTGCCAACAACCATGGGGCGCCTTTTTGGCCTTGTTATTCTTAGTCACACTGGCAGCAACAGTTAAAGTGGCAGAAAAAAGGCATTTTGATCCTCAATCTTTTCCTAGTGTTTAATTTCTCTAAGCCTAGTGAGAGGCTACTGTATTACTGTCATCAGCTTGACAGGTTCTATTATCCACTGGTAATGTGGTGGCTATTGGGTTTAGTGGCAGAAGCAGGACTGCTTCTTGTCAGCCTCTCACAGTGAGACTGCACACTCGTGTCATGTGAGAGGAATGCGCCTCAGAGGAGGCAGTGTTTAATCATCTCCCAGACTGCACCACACCATCAGCGGCCTCCCTCTCTCCGTCTTCCTCCTCACGCCACATAATGACATCGTCTCCCTGAGCCCACAGAAACTCTAGGCTTCGACCTCAAAAGCAAAATGGTGGTTTCCTAGGCCTCGTGCCGTTCGTTCTTTGGTTGGCGTTCTGCTTAACTGTTCAGACAGACAGTGAAATGACCTTTTAGAGCAGAGCCAAACCTTTAGTGAGAGCGAATGAGACGCTGATAGCGGCAGCTCCAAACACAGCAGAAACACCCAGTCGTTACCCTGTTTTCATAACCTACTAGAGTTTGACTGGGAATTAGAAACAGATGCCCATTTTCTTTGGCCAGCCCACTCTTTCCTCTCCTTCCTCTCTCGCTCTCTCTCTCTCATTCTCTATATCTCTCGGTTCCCGTCTCTCCCTTCCTCTCTTTTTCTCTCTCTCTCTCTCTCTTTCTCTCTCTCCCTCTCTCTCTCTCTTTCTCTCGCTCTCTGTCATAATCTCTCTCTTTCTTATTCTTTCTCAGTGTAATTCACAAACACTCGTGAGGGTTCAGAAGGAAGAATGAGCGTAATTTAACATGCTGAACTATTTACTCATTTTGACAAGCGTTTTGGAATTGAATCCAGCTGAAGAAAAGGAAGTGAGACTGTTCATGACTAGTTTTAGTTCCATGTGGGTAAACTGCAGGAGACACCTGGAGAGGAGACATTGGGTTGTTTTACTGTAATTGATGTTTTCCCTGCTTAGATGGTGAGAGAGGAGGAACTAGCTGACTGTGGGAAAGTTACAGTATATACGTGTGAGCCTGTTGTCCTGTACAGAATAACCACCTCGTTGTTTATCCTAGTGTATACAGTGCTTTCGGAAAGTATTCAGACCCAAATTCATATTTACAATGATGGCCTACCCCGGCCAAACCCGGACAACGCTGGGCCAATTGTGATTCTGTATTGACGCCTCTTGCACTGAGATGCAGTGCCTTAGACCGCTGTGCCACTCTTCTTGGGTATGACGCTACAAGCTTGGCACACCTGTATTTGGGGAGTTTCTCCCATTTTTCTCTGCAGATCCTCTCAAGCTCTGTCAAGTTGAATGGGGAGCGTTGCTGCACAGCTATTTTCAGGTGTCTCCAGAGGTGTTTGATCTGGGCTCTGGCTGAACCCCTCAAGGACATTCAGAGACTTGTCCCGAAGCCACTGCTGTGTTGTCTTGGCTGAGTGATTAGGGTTGTTGTCCTGTTGGAAGGTGAACCTTCGCCCCAGTCTGAGGTCCTGAGCACGCTGGATCAGGTTTTTATCAAGGATCTCTCTGTACATTTCTCCGTTAATCTTTGCCTCGATCCTGACAAGTCTCCCAGTCCCTGCCGCTGAAAAACATTCCCACAGCATGATGCTGCCACCACCATGCTTCACCGTAGGGATGGTGCCAGGTTTCCTCCAGACGTGACGCTTGGCATTCAGGCCAAAGAGTTCAATCTTGGTTTCATCAGACCAGAGAATATTTTTTCTCATGGTCTGAGAGTCTTTAGGTGCCTTTTGGCAAACTGCTAGGGGCTGTCATTTGCCTTTTCGGAGTGGCTTCCATCTGGCCACTCTACCATAAAGGCCTGATTGGTGGAGTGATGCAGAGATGGTTTTCTTTCTGGAAGATTCTCCCATCTCCACAGAGGAACTCTAGTGCTCTGTCAGAGGGACCATCAGGTTCTTGGCCACCTCCCTGACCAAGGCCCTTCTCCCCCGATTGCTCAAGGAAGAGCCAGCTCTAGGAAGAGTTTTGCTGGTTCAAAACTACTTCTATTTAAGAATGATGGAGCTACTGTGTTATTGTGGACCTTCAATGCTGCAGACATTTTTTGGTACCCTTCCTCAGATCTGTGCCTCAACACAATCCTGTCTCGGAGCTATACGGACAATTCCTTCGACCTCATGGCTTGGTTTTTGCTCTGACATGCACTGTCAACTGTGGGACCTTATATAGACAGGTGTGTGCCTTTCCAAATCATGTCCAATCAATTGAATTTACCACAGGTGGACTCCAATCAAGTTGTAGAAACATCTCAAGGATGATCAATGGAAACAGGATGCACCTGAGCTCAATTTCGAGTCTCCTAGCAAAGGGTCTGAATAACTTAGGGGAATAAGTATTTTTTTTTGGTTTGAATAAATGTCCTACATTTCTAAAAACCTGTTTTCAGTTTGTCATTGTAGGGTATTGTGTGTAGAATGCTGAGAATTTTTATTAATTTACTACATTTTAAAATAAGGCTGTAACGTAACAAAATGTGGGAAAAGTCAAAGGGTCTGAATACTTTCTGTAGGCACTGTATAGTCATGTGCATAATGTACTGTATCATTGAGATTGCATGCATCCCTCATGTCTAAAATATACTCTGGTCACATGTCCACAGAGAGCCCAGAGTATGAATACAGCGGCAGTGAGGATGAGGAGGAGGAGATTAACGAAGAGGAAGGTGAACCCAGGTATGATGACACAGCGTTAACACTGTAAAGAAGGTCAAACACTAGCTCTGGTGTCACGCCTGGTTCCATCGAACAGCTAGCTGACCCCCTCTGTGAAGCTAGAGTCCAAGCTCTACTGGGTCCTTCGAATAGCCAGATGACCCCTGCTGTGAAGCTAGAGTCTGGGTCCATTGAATAGCCAGCTGACCCCCTCTGTGAAGCTAGAGTCCAAGCTCTACTGGGTCCATGGAACAGTCAGCTAACCCCCTCTGTGAAGTCCAAGCTCTACTGGGTCCATCAAACAGCCAGCTGACCCCCTCTGTGAAGCTAGAGTCCAAGCTCTACTGGGTCCATTGAACAGCCAGATGACCCCCTCTGTGAAGCTAGAGTCCAAGCTCTACTGGGTCCATCGAATAGCCAGCTGACCCCCTCTGTGAAGCTAGAGTCCAAGCTCTACTGGGTCCATCGAATAGCCAGCTGACCCCCGCTGTGAAGCTAGAGTCCAAGCTCTACTGGGTCCATCGAATAGCCAGCTGACCCCCTCTGTGAAGCTAGAGTCCAAGCTCTACTGGGTCCATCGAATAGCCAGCTGACCCCCTCTGTGAAGCTAGAGTCCAAGCTCTACTGGGTCCATGGAACAGCCAGCTGATCCCCTCTGTGAAGCTAGTCCAAGCTCTACTGGGTCCATCAAACAGTCAGCTAACCCCCTCTGTGAAGTCCAAGCTCTACTGGGTCCATCAAACAGCCAGCTGACCCCCTCTGTGAAGCTAGAGTCCAAGCTCTACTGGGTCCATCGAATAGCCAGATGACCCCTGCTGTGAAGCTAGAGTCCAACCTCTACTGGGTCCATCGAATAGCCGGCTGACCCCATCTGTGAAGCTAGAGTCCAAGCTCTACTGGGTCCATCAAACAGTCAGCTAACCCCCTTTGTGAAGTCCAAGCTCTACTGGGTCCATCAAACAGTCAGCTAACCCCCTTTGTGAAGTCCAAGCTCTACTGGGTCCATCAAACAGCCAGCTGACCCCCTCTGTGAAGCTAGAGTCCAAGCTCTACTGGGTCCATCGAATAGCCAGTTGACCCCCGCTGTGATGCTAGTCCAAGCTCTACTGGGTCCATCGAATAGCCAGCTGACCCCCTCTGTGAAGCTAGAGTCCAAGCTCTACTGGGTCCATCGAATAGCCAGCTGACCCCCTCTGTGAAGTCCAAGCTCTACTGGGTCCATTGAACAGCCAGATGACCCCCTCTGTGCAGCTAGACTCCAAGCTCTACTGGGTTCATCGAATAGCCAGATGACCCCTGCTGTGAAGCTAGAGTCCAAGCTCTACTGGGTCCATCAAACAGCCAGCTGCCCCCTCTGTGAAGCTAGAGTCCAAGCTCTACTGGGTCCATTGAACAGCCAGCTGCCCCCTCTGTGAAGCTAGTCCAAGCTCTACTGGGTCCATCAAACAGTCAGCTAATCCCCTCTGTGAAGCTAGAGTCCAAGCTCTACTGGGTCCATCAAACAGCCAGCTGCCCCCTCTGTGAAGCTAGAGTCCAAGCTCTACTGGGTCCATCAAACAGCCAGCTGCCCCCTCTGTGAAGTCCAAGCTCTACTGGGTCCATCAAACAGCCAGCTGCCCCCTCTGTGAAGCTAGAGTCCAAGCTCTACTGGGTCCATTGAACAGCCAGCTGCCCCCTCTGTGAAGCTAGTCCAAGCTCTACTGGGTCCATCAAACAGTCAGCTAATCCCCTCTGTGAAGCTAGAGTCCAAGCTCTACTGGGTCCATCAAACAGTCAGCTAATCCCCTCTGTGAAGCTAGAGTCCAAGCTCTACTGGGTCCATCAAACAGCCAGCTGCCCCCTCTGTGAAGTCCAAGCTCTACTGGGTCCATCAAACAGCCAGCTGCCCCCTCTGTGAAGCTAGAGTCCAAGCTCTACTGGGTCCATCAAACAGCCAGCTGCCCGCTCTGTGAAGCTAGAGTCCAAGCTCTACTGGGTCCATCAAACAGTCAGCTGACCCCCTCTGTGAAGTCCAAGCTCTACTGGGTCCATCAAACAGCCAGCTGCCCGCTCTGTGAAGCTAGAGTTCAAGCTCTACTGGGTCCATCAAACAGTCAGCTGACCCCCTCTGTGAAGTCCAAGCTCTACCGTTTATGTAATGCAGGCCTGAGAACTGTCATAGAGGATATTAGTCTGAGAGTGCACAATGTGTGAACGCATGGGCTTGTCAATGAAGACACCAGATGCTCTGCTTCTTTTCGCTTAGCTGGACAGGGCGCCATATGGCAGTGACTATAAAAATATATATTTTCTGCTGTGGACAGTACAGTATGTGTCCCTGTGTATCCCAGTCCGTATATACCCACAAGAGTGTGTGTGTGTGTGTGTGTGTGTGTGTGTGTGTGTGTGTGTGTGTGTGTGTGTGTGTGTGTGTGTGTGTGTGTGTGTGTGTGTGTGTGTGTGTGTGTGTGTGTGTGTGTGTGTGTGTGTGTGTGTAACTATACTCCTAGCCATAAATCCATGTGCCTCCTCACTCCTCCTGCCCATCACTCACTCTGTGCCCTGCTTTTCGGCTACCCTCTCTGTCCTATCACTCTAGCTCCATAGTGAACCTGCCGGGGGAGTCCACTCTGAGAAGAGAGTTCCTGCGTCTGCAGCAGGAGAACAAGAACTGGTCAGAAGCCCAGCGACAGCAGCAGGTCCTGCAGCAGCAGCTCCGGGAACAGGATAGTTACAAACAGCAGCTGCTGGCCGAGAGGCAGAAGAGGATCCACCAGCAGAAGGAGCAGCGCAGGAGGCTGGAGGACGTGAGAGACACTCTTTAGTTGAAACACTCCTCTCAGCAGCCGTCTCCAACAGAGCAGCAGAACCAAATGCCTGCTGCCCAGCCAGAAAATGAGCTTGGCTGGCTAGAGATTTGGCGGGCTTTCTCTCTATTTCTCTCTATCTTTCTGTCTCTCTCTCCTGTTGTTTGTTTGGCTCAAATGGGACGGACTGTTTAGTGTGGAACAAACCAAAGAATTGTCTTATAGAACAATATAGAGTATTTTATTGTTGTTTCCAAATACGGAGGGATTGCGTTCAGGAGTGATGCGCCTGTGTGGTTTGCGTTGCACAAAAGACAAATAACATATGTCATATTAGGTCTGAATGCACAGAAACTGTATGTTCTGTAGTGTTTGCTGTTGATGTATAGTGCCGTACAGATGGCTAGAAAGTTATGCAATTTGCCGTGTTGGACTGTGATGTCCCACTGACTATTTACAGAGAAAACATTCTGTTGTGTTGAATGAAGTTGAGGTAATACCATGTTCAGTGGCCTTGTGGTGTTGTTGTTGTGTTACAGCAACAGAGGAAGCAGCTGCAGGATTCTGGGTTCCAATGGCCAGAACTACAGGAGATGCTATGGAGGGAGGAGACTGAAGCTAATGACAGAGGTCTATTGGATGAAAGGAACAAGAGAAGTGACAAGAGACGGGTAGCTGTTAAATTTGACCCCCCTCAAAAGCACAATGCTCTAAGTAGTAGACCCCCTACCTGCTTAATTCTTATCTGCCCACATTGCTCCACGTGATAGGCAGAAGCCCCAAAAATATGTACTGATTAGATGGTCTTTTGTGCCCAATACCTGAGGAGGATTCTGAATATTTTGATTCCTGTATAATAACACTGTATTAGTTTTTTCCCTGTAAGTAGTCTGCTACAAGCTGTAAGGTCCTGGAATTCAGACGGCATCGTCTTGCGCCAATATGATCTAGATTCTACAGTCTCGCTAGACATTTTAGGTCCATACATAATCTGTGTCTGAAGTCTGAACATTTTAACATGGTTGTGTCTCGTAACACATTACATAACACTGTTCAGTGGGACAGGACCCACTTTGTTTAGTCGGTTACCTGCTCTGAAAGATTCCTTGTGACAAGGTCAATGCATTTTTAATCCAGGTGCAAGTTAACATTTTATACATGTTCCTCTACAAAAACTGCTTATATGCATTTGGTATGAAAGGTGTTGAGATAGCACTTCCACCTGTCTCAGTTTTCAGCCCATTGGTGATTAAATCTACCAAGCTAGCATTTAAATCCACTGATGGTTGGAAACTCTATGGAAGATCATAGAAAGAAATTGCCTGTGGGACCATCCTGAAAGAAAATAATTAAATGACTCCCCTTTTTTCTGCTGTATGAACATTTCCCATGATTTGAAGTTGGAGCTAGGGTGAGCGCCATGGCGAGAAGTCAGTGACAATTACAGCATCCTATAGCCAAGGTAGAGGGAACTGTCATGTCATTCTGAGGACTTTAATTAGTCTGTTTAATTCAAACACTCGGTTAATTAATCTCTCACAGTTCGCTGGCTCTGAATGAGCCACTCCTGCCTGACTGCAGAACAGAACAGTAGATGATATGGCAATAGGTGTGGGTTTATTGCAGGCATCATTGAGGTGTTCAGAGGAATCATTGAGGTGTTCAGAGGGATCATTGAGGTGTTCAGGGGGATCATTGAGGTGTTCAGAGGGATCATTGAGGTGTTCAGGGGGATCATTGAGGTGTTCAGAGGGATCATTAAGGTGTTCAGAGGGATCATTGAGGTGTTCAGAGGGATCATTGAGGTGTTCAGAGGGCTCATTAAGGTGTTCAGGGGGATCATTGAGGTGTTCAGAGGGCTCATTAAGGTGTTCAGAGGGATCATTGAGGTGTTCAGAGGAATCATTGAGGTGTTCAGAGGGATCATTGAGGTGTGAGGTGTTTTGGAGTCTGTTCACCGCACCATGAGCTGAGCAATAGCCCCTGAATCATGATCCATGTGTCTCAAATGGTACCCTTTTCCCTGTATTCCCTATTCCCCAAGGGTCTCTGGTCAAAAGTAGTGCATTATATAGGAAACAGGGTACCATTTGGGACTTAGACTATGTGTGTAAGTTGACTGGCTCCATGCATGTGTTTCTCTTGGTGAGTGCAATGCAGAAGGTAGTTCTAATGAGTTTAGGCAGAATCCTGGAAAGTGGCCCGGCTACTAATTTATTCCAGATGGTCAGTAGGGCTGATTGCCTGGCTGTGCTGCTCTCTCTCCTCCTGTCTGCCTGTCTGTGCTGTAGCTTACATGGGCTTCTGCCTCCTCATCCTCATGAATCCTCACGTGCATCTGGAGATGCAGTGTGTACCGTTTAACATGATCTGGAGAAGGTTTTTAACCCATTCTGTGTTAACCCAGGGGGGAAGAACTCCTTGCACACTTTTGATTCTGTCACGCACTCTATCAGGGCCTTTGAGAGTCATGTGGACTGATTTTCATGGTTAAATATTTAAAAGAGGAGGGTTAAGAGCCTTATGCAAGCCAGCTAGACACTGAATATTTTAGTTTTTTTACCAGTATTCAGTCTTTGGATTTCCTAAGTCAGAAACCTCGACGTTATCAAATCTTTTTTTCTCTCTCGTTGAATGTTAGGTGGAGGATCGTGGCAGACAGCGGGTTGATGTCGGAGGAAGGCCTGCAGGTCCTGTAGCTGAACAGGTAATAATTCCTTTCTGATTTTTCTCACTCAACCTACATTGAACAGAATGCATCAAACCCTACCAGGAAATTACTTCAGTTTGTATCAAAGACATGGGTGGTTATTGAATTTAAATGTTTTGGCTTGGATGTTGTGCCTTAGTCTAAGGGAAATATTATTACTGGTTCTGCATGAAACAGAATGTGAGGACATCGGTGTGTCAGGAGTATTCAATGAGGGAGTGGAGAAAATGGAATGGGGAAAAATTCAATGTTTAGACTATCCTGGCTGATTTCAAGTTCAAGACCTTGTTGCTATCTCAGAGTATATTATGGCTCCTGTTCCACAGCTCACAGTTAAATAATTCCTCTCATGAAATCCCACACTTAGCATTGGGAGCTAAAGGCCACATTCTCTAAAGATCTCTAAGGATGAGAGATGCTAGGCTAACTGAAAACACAGTCAACCCTGCGTACTCAAGGGCAACATAAAAGACTAAGCACTGTAATGTACTGTAGAAGAGAACACATAAGAAAGACTTTGAATCTGTAAGGAGCCTTGTGCTGAAAGGTGTCATTTGCTTTAAAGGGCAAAGTTGCATCTAAAGGAATTCACAGGAGGAACCCTGTTTTTGGAACGTCGGATAAACTGTTTGTTATATGGATGGAAGTGTAACTCCCTACCGTGATGCAAAGAAAAATATGTTTGAAAATCAATGAAAGGGAATGTTTAGGCTCACAACGCAACGTAGGGAGAATAAAACAATGCATTCAAGTTTGTTTGTCCCTTGAGTAAGGATTCCAGTCTCCTTGTTGGCTTGAGAAGGCCACTGCTGTGCCTAACAGCCAGAAACCTAATAGATGATTTATGTATATCCTCATTGTGATCATTAGTCTTGATCCTTATGATAGAATTCCATGGTTTGTGTTTAGCCTTTAAATAGCGTGTGGTGCTTGGAGAAAAATGCTCTCATCATGTTTGTCAACACGGGTTAAAGAGAGTTTAAATGCCTAATTACATAAAGGGGCTTTTTGTTTCTCATTTAATCTGATTAAGCAACTAAAATGAAAAATGATGTTGAACTCATCATGAATCATAGATGAAAAACATCCAAGCTTATATGGGGATTACAGATGTTGAATTGATTTAACTCAACTTCGCTTTCTCTCTCTTTAGTCTTCATGTCAGTATGACCTTGTAACCACTTCCAACGAGGAATATACACTGTTCAAAAATAAAGGTTGAAGTTGGAACCAAATAAGGTTCTTCAGAGCGATGCCATGGGGAACCTGAAGAACCTTAAATGGGATGGTTCTTTGAGGAACCATAAAAAAATCCATGTAGAAACCAAAAACAGAAATGTTTTGGCACTCCAGAACCAGAATTGGATAGCCCTGCTGTAGGGTGTTGAGCGTTCTTTGCATACTTCCCAGGGTACCTGTCGAGTTAATTTTAGAGTTACCAGTACTACCCATGACTGTGTTTCCTAGTGACATGGTTGTAGCATTCATTCATTTTCAGTCCTGTGGCCTTCACAAAGTCAGATTTAAAATTACATTTTTTAAGACAATACAATACATATTTCATGAGGCCTTATTTTGAGAGTTTTACCCTTATACACTGGCCTGAAACTCATAGTTTACGTGCCACATCAGGCCTGCAAGTCACATTATGCTGGCTTGCAAAGTGATGTGTAATTCCTATTAGAATCCATCCAGAGTGGGGATATCCAACATTTGGAATTTGTATTCACCTTCAACTTGTGCTCAGAATGACTGTCAGGGTTAGGGGACTACCTAAAGCATCCAAACTGGATCAACCATTTCAGTAACAGGTGCAACACTAGAAATGTTACACTGCAAAATCAACACTAGTCAACAATGGTCAAGTTGCTGTGTGCTATAAAAGGCACACATCAGCAGGATTCCATACATTTCAATAACCTTTTAGAATTCTGAAGAAGCGTAGATGCCACGTCAAGAACCCCCCACTGAGCTCAAAGGTTCTTAACTTGGCAAGAGTTTTCCAAGGAACCTTAAGAGCTGAGAAGGGAAATGTCTGCTGTGTGTGTGTGTGTGTGTGTGTGTGTGTGTGTGTGTGTGTGTGTGTGTGTGTGTGTGTGTGTGTGTGTGTGTGTGTGTGTGTGTGTGTGTGTGTGTGTGTGTGTGTGTGTGTGTGTGTGTGTGTGTGTGTGTGTGTGTGTGTGTGTGTGTGTGTGTGTGTGTGTGTGTGTGTGTGTGTGTGTGTGTGTGTGTGTGTGCTTCTAGCGGGTGTGTGTGTGTGCTTGCCTGTGTGCTTTAAATGTGTGCTGATCATGCCTGGGAGTGCCCCTCCTGAAATAATACCTCCTCCAGTTCTGAAGTCTGGAGACTTAAGCCTCTCTACAGTATTAGTTTCAATGAGATCCTGCAGGGTCAGGGTCTGCTAGCTACAGTAGAGGATCCTGCAGGGCCAGCGTCTGCTAGCTACAGTAGAGGGTCCTGCAGGGTCAGGGTCTGCTATCTGCAGTAGAGGGACCGCAGGGCCAGGGTCTGCTAGCTACAGTAGAGGATCCTGCAGGGCCAGCGTCTGCTAGCTACAGTAGAGGATCCTGCAGGGTCAGGGTCTGCTAGCTACAGTAGAGGGACCGCAGGGCAAGGGTCTGCTAGCTACAGTACAGGATCCTGCAGGGTCAGGGCCTTCTAGCTACAGTAGAGGATCCTGCAGGGTCAGGGCCTGCTAGCTACAGTACAGGATCCTGCAGGGCCAGCATCTGCTAGCTACAGTAGAGGATCCTGCAGGGCCAGCGTCTGCTAGCTACAGTAGAGGATCCTGCAGGGCCAGCGTCTGCTAGCTACAGTAGAGGGTCCTGCAGGGTCAGGGTCTGCTAGCTACAGTAGAGGATCCTGCAGGGCCAGCGTCTGCTAGCTACAGTAGAGGGACCGCAGGGCAAGGGTCTGCTAGCTACAGTAGAGGATCCTGCAGGGCCAGCGTCTGCTATCTGCAGTAGAGGGACCGCAGGGCCAGGGTCTGCTAGCTACAGTAGAGGATCCTGAAGGGCCAGCGTCTGCTAGCTACAGTAGAGGATCCTGCAGGGTCAGGATCTGCTAGCTACAGTAGAGGGACCGCATGGGCAAGGGTCTGCTAGCTACAGTACAGGATCCTGCAGGGTCAAGGCCTGCTAGCTACAGTAGAGGATCATGCAGGGTCAGGGCCTGCTAGCTACAGTACAGGATCCTGCAGGGCCAGCGTCTGCTAGCTACAGTTGAGGATCCTGCAGGGCCAGCGTCTGCTAGCTACAGTAGAGGATCCTGCAGGGCCAGCGTCTGCTAGTTACAGTAGAGGGTCCTGCAGGGTCAGGGTCTGCTAGCTACAGTAGAGGATCCTGCAGGGCCAGCGTCTGCTAGCTACAGTAGAGGATCCTGCAGGGCCAGGGTCTGCTAGCTACAGTACAGGATCCTGCAGGGCCAGGGTCTGCTAGCTACAGTACAGGATCCTGCAGGACCTGCTAGCTACAGTAGAGTCTCCTGTAGGGTCTGCTAGTTACAGTAGAGTCTCCTGCAGGGTCTGCTAGGTACAGTTGAGTCTCCTGCAGGGCCAGGGTTTTCTAGCTACAGTAGAGGCTCCTGCAGGGCCTGCTAGATACAGTAGAGTCTCCTGCAGGGCCAGGGCCTGCTAGCTACAATGGAGTCTCCTGCAGGGCCAGGGTCTGCTAGATACAGAAGAGTTTCCTGAAGGGTCGGCTAGTTACAGTAGAGTCTCCCGAAGGGTCTGCTAGCTACAGTAGAGTCTCCCGAAGGGTCTGCTAGTTACAGTAGAGGCTCCTGCAGGGCCAGGGTCTGCTAGCTACAGTAGAGGCTCCTGCAGGGCCAGGGTCTGCTAGCTACAGTAGAGTTTCCTGCAGGGCCAGGGTCTGATAGATACAGTAGAGTTTCCTGCAGGGCCAGGGTCTGATAGATACAGTAGAGTCTCCTGCAGGGCCAGGGCCTGCTAGATACAGTAGAGTTTCCTGCAGGGCCAGGGTCTGATAGATACAGTAGAGTCTCATGCAGGGCCAGGGCCTGCTAGATACAGTAGAGTTTCCTGCAGGGCCAGGGTCTGCTAGCTACAGAGAGTCTCCCGAAGGGTCTGCTAGCTACAGTAGAGGCCCCCGCAGGGTCTGCTAGCTACAGTAGAGGCTCCCGCAGGGGCTGCTAGCTACAGTAGAGGCTCCCTCAGGGGCTGCTAGCTACAGTAGATGCTCCATTGAAAGCAGCCGTTTCCAGGCTGTAGCGTTGGCCACATGGCTCTGTTATCTATCTGTTTGGGGGCAGTACTGCAGGCCTGGGATGAGGCTTCAGAACTTCAGTGTCCTGTGTTTGTCTCTGTCATTGTGTAGAGGAGGACCGAGCCTCCACCTCCACAGCCTCATCCTCAGCAGCAGCCCCAGCAGCAGCAGGGTAAAAAGTTCCACCGCACGCTGCCCAAAGACCAGACGCAGCTGCTTTCACTTCAGCACGACCACAGGCACATAAAGAGGGAGCCCCACAAGGCTGCTAGCGCCACGCATAACTGCCCCGCAAATAGCCAGCGCAAAGTGGTAAAGTCCCCTGACCCTCCCCTTTGTCCCACTCCCCCTGTCTCCCTCAGCCGCCCCTCCCCGCTACCTCTCTCTGTCCCACTGCACTGTCTCTCTGTCTGTCCCACTGCCCTGTCTGTCTCTCTGTCTGTCCCACTGCCCTCGTCTGTTTCTTTGTCCCACTGCCCCTGTCTATCTCTCTGCCTGTCCCACCGCCCCTGTCTGTCTCTTTGTCTGTCTCACTGCCCTCTGTTTCTATGTCTGTCCCACTGCCGTGTCTGTCTCTCTGTCTGTTGACTGTCCCAGTCTGTCCCACTGCCATGTCTGTGTCTATGTCTGTCCCACTGCCGTGTCTGTCTCTCTGTGTGTTGACTGTCCCAGTCTGTCTCTCTGTCTGTCCCACTGCCATGTCTGTGTCTATGTCTGTCCCACTGCCCTGTCTGTCCCACTATCCTGTCTGTCTCTCTGTCTATCTCACTGCCCTGTCTGTCTCTCTGTCTGTCCCACTGCCCTGTCTGTCTCTCTGTCTGTCCCACTGCCATGTCTGTGTCTATGTCTGTCCCAATGCCCTGTCTGTCTCTCTGTCTGGACCCACTTCCCTGTCTGTCTCTCTGTCTGTCCAGCGTTGTGTTTGTTTTAGTGGTCATTCATGTCTGATATCCAAGTGTCTCCGTTTTGGGTTATTAGTGATATTTGATATTCCAGTATACTGTAATACTGTCTGACTCCAGTGTTCAGGTGTCAGGTTCTGACTGCTCTTCCATGTTGCTCAGATGGAGATGGACAGGGTGAAGGTTTCTGACAGCTCTTCCATGTTGCTCAGATGGAGATGGACAGGGTGAAGGTTTCTGACTGTTCTTCCGTGTTGCTCAGATGGAGATGGACAGAGTGAAGTTTTCTGACAGCTCTTCCATGTTGCTCAGATGGAGATGGACAGGGTGAAGGTTTCTGACTGCTCTATCATGTTTCTCAGATAGAGATGGACAGGGTGAAGGTTTCTGACTCCTCTTCCATGTTGCTCAGATGGAGATGGACAGGGTGAAGGTTTCTGACTGCTCTTCCGTGTTGCTCAGATGGAGATGGACAGGGTGAAGGTTTCTGACTGTTCTTCCGTGTTGCTCAGATGGAGATGGACAGAGTGAAGTTTTCTGACAGCTCTTCCATGTTGCTCAGATGGAGATGGACAGGGTGAAGGTTTCTGACTGCTCTATCATGTTTCTCAGATAGAGATGGACAGGGTGAAGGTTTCTGACTCCTCTTCCATGTTGCTCAGATGGAGATGGACAGGGTGAAGGTTTCTGACTGCTCTTCCATGTTTCTCAGATGGAGATGGACAGGGTGAAGGTTTCTGACAGCTCTTCCATGTTGCTCAGATGGAGATGGACAGGGTGAAGGTTTCTGACTGCTCTTCCATGTTTCTCAGATAGAGATGGACAGGGTGAAGGTTTCTGACCGCTCTTCCATGTTGCCCAGATGGAGATGGACAGGGTGAAGGTTTCTGACAGCTCTTCCATGTTGCTTAGGTGGAGATGGACAGGGTGAAGGTTTCTGACTGCTCTTCCATGTTGCTCAGATGGAGATGGACAGGGTGAAGGTTTCTGACTGCTCTTCCATGTTGCTCAGATGGAGATGGACAGGGTGAAGGTTTCTGACAGCTGTCAGGCCAACCTGAACAGAGTGCTGACTGGGATGCCCCTCCCCCTGCGTGTCCATACCAGACTGAGCTCTGGGAGCAGCTCCAGCCCCTGTACCCCTGCCACGCAGAGGGCTGCCATACAACAGGTAATGTAGCCCCGCCCCCCTGCCGAAACCAGCGTACCTTAACTCCAATCAAAACTACCAAAAACTACCAATCAATCAAATCAATCAATATCTTTATTTGCCCCAGTTTGGAAAATCATTATGTAGCTACAGTAGGCATATACAAAATGTACTTACAGTGTACATTACATTGATTTAGGGCTTCCACAACCATACATACTTAACATTAACCCAGTTATTTTTAACAAGCTTCCAAACATATTAAAAGTAAAGGGTTAGCACACAATTCCGAGAATAGGCATTGCCTCTCTTTATCAGTCACTGTGAATTTAAGATGACACATTACTGTAAATGTCATTCTGTTTCTGTTTATTATGAAGTTACAAGACCTCTTGCAAGACCCTATTGAACAATCAAATGTGTGTCATGGCTTTCAAAATATATTTTGATCATTGCAACATATTTTGCACTCTCCTACAGTTTGTGTCAGCTGTTCTGTTGGGAAGGTACAGATGTAGGGTCTTAATTTTACCTATATTGTCACAGCTAAAATAATCCTGCAGTAACAGGATTTGAACGTTCAGTTCAGCTGGCAAAAAGTATGCTACATGAAAAGTGCAATACTGTTAAAAGTTGCGGTATGCAGAAATCACTCCACCTTTTCCTGGTTGCTAAAACTATAATAGTTTACCTAATTTTAGTTTATGTGTCAAAATAAACTAGTATAGTACAGAGAATCATTGTACCATCTACACCGCTGTGAAATATACACATGGCCAAAGGTATGTGGACACCCCTTCAAATTAGTGGATTTGGCTATTTCAGCCACACCCGTTGCTAACTGGTGTATTTAATTGAGCACACAGCCATGCGATCGCCAGACAAACATTGACAGTAGTAGAATGGCCTGTACTGAAGAGCTCAGTGACATGTAATACATTGTAATAATCCACCTTTCCAACAAGTCAGTTTGTCAAATTTCTGCCCTGCTAAAGCTGCCCCGGTCAACTGTAAGTGCGGTTATTTTGAAGTGGAAATATCTGGGAGCAACAATGGCTCAGCCGCGAAGTGGTAGGCCACACAACCACACAGAACGGGACCTCTGAGTACTGAAGCACGTAGCGCGTAAAAATCATCTGTCCTCGGTTGCAAAACTCACTACCGAGTTCCAAACTGCCCCTGGAAGCAACATCAGCACAAGAACTGTTCGTTGGGAGCTTCATGAAATGGATGGCCGAGCAGCCACACACAAGCCTAAGATCACCATGCGCAATGCCAAGCGTCGGCTGGAGTGGTGTAAAGCTCACCGCCATTGGATTCTGGAGCAGTGGAAACGCATTCTCTGGAGTCATTTTTTTTAAGTGAAGAATCTCAATTACAGTTTTGATATTATTATTTGTTTTGGTTCTTTACAGTTGTAAATGAAAAAATACACATGTGAACACCAAAAGCCTTTTTCAAATTCAACTTATTTTACAAGAAATAGTGAATCGTGCAAGGGTGCCAATATACAGTGCACTCAGAAAGTATTCAAACCCCTTCACTTTTTCCACATTTTTTTAGGTTACATCCTTATTATAAAATGGATTTTAAGAATCCTGATCAATCTACACATACTACCCCATAATGACAAAGCGAAAACAGTTTTTTATAAAAGTTTTCACATTTTTTTACAAATAAAAAATAGAAATACCTCATTTACATAAGTATTCAGACCCTGCCATAAGGTCAAAAGAATTGTCCATAGAGCTCAGAGACAGGATTGTGTCGAGACGCATATCTGGGGAAGGGTACCAAAACATTTCTGCCGCCTTGAAGTTCCCCAAGAGCACAGTGGCCTCCATCATTCTTAAATGGAAGAAGTTTGGAACCACCAAGACTTTCTAGAGCTGGCCACCCGGTCAGGGAGGTGACCAAGAACCCATTGGTCACTCTGATAGAGCTCTAGAGTTCCTCTGTGGAGATGGCAGAACCTTCCAGAAGGACAACCATCTCTGCAGCACTCCACCAATCAGGCCTTTATGGTAGAGTGGCCAGACGGAAGCTACTTCTCAGTAAAAGACACATGACAGACCGCTTGGAGTTTGACAAAAGGCACCTAAAGGACCCTCAGACCATGAGAAACAATATTTTCTGGTATGATGAAACCAAGATTGAACACTGTGGCCTGAATGCCAAGTGACACGTCCAGGGGAAACCAGGCACCGCTCATCACCTGGCCAATACCATCCCTACGGTGAAGCATGGTGGTGGCAGCATCATGGTGTAGGGATATTTTTCCGTGGCAGGGACTGGGAGACTAGTCAGGATCGAGGGGAAAGATGAACGGATCAAAGTACAGTGAGATGCTTGATGAAAACCTGCTCCAGACAGCTCAGACTGGGGCAAAGGTTCACCTTCCAACAGGACACACAGTCAAGACAACGCAGGAGTGGCTTCTGTGGTGGCATATTTCTGCTTTACCAAATGAGGAGAGTTACAAACTACACACCAGTCAGAGTTATACTTAAACTACATCTTTAATAATTATAAGCTTTGCAATAGCATTTGACTTTCAACAATTCACTATTTCTAATGAACCGTTGAGAAGTACCACCAGAAAAGTACAAAGATCTTTTATAGCCAAGATACACCCCTCTCAACTTACACTGACGAACCACAGATCTTAGGAACAGTTCACAAAGATTTGTATGAAAGATATCTATAAAACATAGCAGACAGTGTCAACAGTTCTCATTGTAAAGACCAGTGTCTGGCCCCCTCACTTCAAAACGGAACCGTCTCTCCCTGCTACGGCATAGAACAGAACCATTAGCTCATGTTATCTGGAATGCTCTTTAGGTTTTATCACCCCAAAGACATCGTAAATCTCCTCTGTCCGTGTTATCTCATAGAGGCCCATCCTCAGTGGAACACACACACAATACTCTATTCTGTCAAATGTAACAACTATTATAATGTAATACAAGCATTATAACATAATCTTACAAGCGTTATAACATCATGCAATTTTCTACGACATCTCCCCCATTTTGAGAATATTCTCAACTTAAAAGAAAATTACAAGATTTAAGAGAACATTCATTTACATAGAAAATACATATATTCTACATAAACCAAAAATCACAAAACAGTAACTCATTGCATGGGGTTCCTGCACATGACCAGCTTCATTCCAAGAAACTCAGCACTGTCTCTTATTTCAATCCCCAACACATTTTCTAAGCACTCTTGCAATTTGTCTGGGAAGGTTATGATACACAGCCACCTGCACGAACCCACGAAGATTAAACTAAAACTACATACAGTTTATGAGATTCAAAGCTATATTTTCCATAGACAGTGAAAAACACATGTTTAATGCAGGGCATGCAACAATGGAGTTTAATAAAATAATCTTTAGTTATCTATCACACTCCAATAGATCGGCATAGTATGTTGGAAATGACTATTTCCATTCCAGAAACTAAATTAGCATAGGGTTACAAATCCAGGTAATGACTTATAGTTAAAATAAAATGTATCCCCTTGGTGCCTAATGAACATGACCCAAGATAAGCATCATGATTACACTATTTATAAGGCAATGCCTATAGATCAAATAGATTAGGATCAATTTCACTCCAAATCAGAGTTCACCTTCTCCATTCACCATGCCATGCTTATAATAGCGTCAACATCTTTAGTTCATAAAAACAATCAAAACAATTCTTTAGTTTTAAAAATCATTCATTTTCCAAATAAATCGCAATTAGAACCCAGTTAATTATCCAACCAAAATTTAGAATGACATTGCTCAGTGATTCAAATTGGTCTTATCACTCAAAGTAAAAAACTCAATTTAACACACATTGGCAGAATGTACATTTATATTAACATCCAGTATAATTATCCCATAATTCTACTATTAACTTTTTTATCACGATTATAATACAGATCAGTATCTCAATGCATTCTTAATCTAAATTACTATAATTTTATGTGGTGTAGACCTCTACAATCAACCTGATACCACAAAAGTGTAAAACAATTTTGGGCACAGTTGACCAACCCCCTCTCTCAGGCACTGATTCTTCTTCGTTCTTCTTTAGATAGCTTTACAGTTCAAAGTGGATGGCCCATGATAATGTCCCAATTTCAATGTCTCACCTTTACCACCCATTATGTCTTGTCCATTCGTCAACCAGTATACCAGCAACGTAAGAGAAGTTTAGAACAGATTTCTCTCCATGCTCACTCCACGTGGACTCCTCTCACACTCCTGAGAGAAACATGAAAGAAAAGCTGTTGATAGCTTAGATCGGATGCTGTACACTGATTTCTGGCTCCGCTCCCTTATCTTGGTAGAAGTGGTTCAGACAGGGCCTTATTCAATACCTTTGTCACTCTTCTTCAGCCAGTTAGAGGGTGTTTTGAGGTACACACACAGTTCGGTCCAATTATCACTTCCATGCATTAAGATACTGTCTGATGTCACTTTTCATGATAACCTCAAAAGAACAGATTAGAACAACAGTTTAGTTCAGTTCATTAACTACATGATAAATTATTACTTTTACCAATTCATTAATTAATACAAATGTCTAAACATATTTCAAAGAGAATAACAACACATTCTATTGAAACTATTCTTTCAAATTGGCTTATACTCCCCATCACACTGTCAACTCCATCGTAGAGCCACAGGATCAGGAAGTTAGACCTATAACCCATCGGGAATAGAACAGAACAGAACAATCAACACAACAATAAACTCCTTCACATCAATCAAGGTGTGTAAACTTCAATCCAAAACCTCATAGAACTGAATCCTCCCCCACTTTAACACATATCTCTCCATGAGAATAATGTATACAACAACACTACTACTGGTACAAAATATATATTTTTTAAATCAAATAACCTAATCAAATTAAAAGCACTACTCTGAAAAACTCCACAAAGAAAAAATTATTTTACCCATTTGGTCATAGGAAAATAGACTTAAAGCAGCCTACCTTTAGTTAAAGGCAATGCCCTCTCCTTCTTCACATTGGTCCAAATGACAAATATGGCTAAGAACTATAAACTCCATCATATTTATCAATTACACAAATTACCTTGAAATCAGTATTACAAATTATCTTAACTTCATTATCCAAATGGCTTTCCAATGAGGGTGATCAAGCCACAACGGAAAGTCATGATAGAGGTCATAGGTCATACAAACCCTTCAAAGAAGGGTTTCTTACACATTTTTTTTTAATAGTCAAACATTTCCTACATGTTGTATCCCAGGTTCCCAGAACATTCCTTTATCAAAAGAATTCACGTGTTTAATTAAAACTCAGAAAATTAAAACTCAGAAAAATTCCATGTGCGTGCGTGCCCCTTTAAGATACATTGGCACTAAAACAAATGGAAAACTCACTAAACCCAAATAAAATTTCAAAACAAATCAAACATAGTATTTTAAAAACACCAACAAATAGTCATAACAAATGTGTTGTGTGTGTGTGTATTTGCAAACCTTAAGGTAAAAACCCCCCAAAATCTTCCAGGCCCTTTTCAATTTGGTAGTTTACGGCCTCAATCTCACTCACTCTCTCCAATATTATAATCCCAGGAAACATTTCAAAGAGAGACAATGACACCCCCATTTTCCAAGAAAAAAACAGAAAACACTTTGCTAGCATTCATTATTCTACACCGATTCAGAAACCCAAAAGTTAACTATAGACAAAACCTAATAATAATGATAATTCCACTGTATCTCAAATCATTAATCAACCCAGACAGGAAGATCACCAACCCAGACAGGAAGATCACGTCAGTGATTCAACCCACTCAAGTGACGCACCCCTCCTAGGGACGGCATGGAAGAGCACCAGTAAGCCAATGACTCAGCCCCTGTAATAGGGTTAGAGGCAGAGAATCCCAGTGGAGAGAGGGGAACCGGCCAGGCAGAGACAGCAAGGGCGGTTCGTTGCTCCAGAGCCTTTCCGTTCACCTTTACACTCCTGGGCCAGACTACACTCAATCATATGACCCACTGAAGAGATGAGTCTTCAGTAAAGACTTAAAGGTTGAGACCGAGTCTGCGTCTCTCACATGGGTAGGCAGACCATTCCATAAAAATGGAGCTCTATAGGAGAAAGGTTGAGACCGAGTCTGCGTCTCTAACATGGGTAGGCAGACCATTCCATAAAAATTGAGCTCTATAGGAGAAAGCACTGCCTCCAGCTGTTTGCTTAGAAATTCTAGGGACAATTAGGAAGCCTGCTGTGAATGTCTTTGAGTGGCCCAGCCAGAGCCCGGATTTGAACCCGATCTAACATCTCTGGAGAAACCTGAAAATAGCTGTGCAGTGACACTCCCCATCCAACCTGACAGAGCTTGAGAGGATCTGCAGAGAAGAATGGGAGAAACTCCCCAAATGCAGGTCTGTCAAGCTTGTACCGTCATGCCCAAGAAGACTCAGGGTTGTAGTCGCTGCCAAAGGTGCTTCAACAAAGTACTGAGTAAAGGGTCTGAATACTTTTGTAAATGTGACATTTCAGTTTTTATTTTTAATAAATTAGCAAACATTTCTTAACCTGTTTTTGCTTTGTCCTTATGGGTTATTGTGTGTAGATTGATAAGTGGGATTTTTTTTATTTTTCGAATGCACTGTATTTGACCGCGTCTGTATAAATATTCTATGTGCCATCCCAGGCGTGTGCTCAGTGGTTGATTACATAGTTTTCCTTCCTTATACATTACCCAGAACCCTACAACTAAATATTTTCATAACTAACCCAAGATAGACCAGAGCCTGTCGTTTCCAATGGGAGCAAATCATAGTGGGCAGAGCCAAGCACGAGCTAGTGAGATCCTACTGGCGCGTTCTAGCATTTATTTGCATATTTTGGTTAAGAAACACCTACTCTGTGAAGTGCGCATGTGCTATAATTCAATTCGCCTTTGCAATCCTTCTAAATTGAATTTTTCTAAACTGGCAAAGGCTAAAGTCTACAAAACGCATTCCACTCTGTTTGTCACAGATTCTAGTTTTGGAAACAGTAAACTGTATGGAGATGAAATGTTTCATCGATGAGAAAATTAGCAGAATGTCGGCCAAAATCCATCTCACTCCATCTTCTCCCACTGCCGTCCACTGGGCTTCCTTTCCTCACCATATTTGGTAGTGAGTGGAAACGCCAACTGAATGCTTCACATTTATACATCTGGTTAAATATCTGACTCATTGTTCTATCTGTGCAACAACTACTGCTACTACCTCCTCATTCATATTCCCCATCTTGTCTGTAGTACCTACAGAGGCTCTCTCCCAGATAGTACCTTATTACCTTTATATTAAACTTTTAACCAGGGCCCATATGATTGCATGTAATGCACTATGCAGGGAATACAGTGGCACTTGGGAGGCGACCAATGTGTCACTAAATAAAGTAATCTAACCCAGAGCTGTACGTATCCAAAAATAAATGGCCTGAACTAAACTAAGTCTCCATTTCAGAATGCCAATCTTGGCTCCAGTCGAGACACCCTTCACAGCAGCTCTATGTCTGACATGGCCACCACTCCCATGTCTCCTACGTTTGATGATGCCTTCTGGGACTTCCCAAGCTCTGTGGAGCACCCACCAAAGGTTGGTCAGACTTAATCAATCTCACGTCAGGTGTAACTAAAGGTTATTGTCTGTCTGTCTGTCTGTCTGTCTGTCTGTCTGTCTGTCTTCCAGTTGTGTGCATGTACAACACTATATCTGTGAGGTATATGGTCTGTCTGTCTGTCTGTCTGTCTGTCTGTCTGTCTGTCTGTCTGTCTGTATACAGTACCATACAGTGTTCTGTATGTGTGGTGCATATTTGGATCTGAGTGGTGTGTGTCTGTATTTGTGTGGTGTGTGTGTGTGTGGAGGGGGGTGTGTGTGTGTGTGTGTGTGTGTGTGTGTGTGTGTGTGTGTGTGTGTGTGTGTGTGTGCGTGCGTGCATGTGTGTTATTGATGCGCGGGTCAGCTGTTTGTTCACCTGCACTCAGTGTTGTGTATTCATGGATGCCAAGGCAAGCCAGGCTTCCCCAAATATTATAAAATAATGTATATTTCGTCTCTCTCTGTGTTTTCATAATTTTCTGTCAGTTCGCAAGTGGTTGAATCTCACCAGAGAAATCATTGGAGCGAGGGAAACAGCTCCCCTCTGTCTCAGTATGTGTAGTCCATGTATCTGATGGTGTTAGGACCAAAAGAGTATAACATGTTGCTGCCGTAGCATTTGATTGATGCCAGCAAGCATTTGGCCTACTTTGATTTTTTTTAAAAACATAAAATAATTAGTGAATTTGCTTCACACCATGTTCTGCAGTAGCTAGCTTGCTAAATTGGCTCTTTCCTAAGCAATGGATGGAGATGGTGATTTGGACATGTGGTTTTGATTTAATTCTCTGTACAGACCAATGATTATAACAGCAATTCTGATCTAACCATAAATTAATATGTTGTGCCCCTGGCCTGAGACGATTGATGTTCAATGTAGCCTAGATGTAGCCTAGTACATTCACATTAACTAGCTAGCTAACTTAGCTGGTTCGTTGTTGCTCATGTGAGGAAGTTAGGCTAGCAAGCAAGCATAGGTAGCCTACGACAACAAAACTAAAAGTGTACTGTGTGACAAAGCCATAGACTGTTCTTGCCAACATGAAAGAGAGGAGGATGGCATTGGCATTCAACTAGTTTACAAGTAGGGTGAGTCAACGTTTTTAGCTTTACTTGCACACACACACACACACACACACACACACACACACACAAATCAGTCCCATGGACAGCCACATTACATTTCGCAAACAGTGATTGCAGTAAATAGTTTTTGGTGTCTTTAAATTTGTTTTCGGTGTATTAAATTGAGCATATATAGCCTTTTTGATTTGAGAATGTTTAAATGATGCTGGAATAGCGGAGACAGGGCTCCTGTTGTCTTTGTTCTGACTTGCGGTAACTCCATGGGTCTATATCAGTAGTTGTTTAGTAAACTGTTGAAAACATTAACTTGCTTGACCATACTGCAGGTCATAACTATTTGTACATGCAAGATTTTTTTTGTGGACTTCAATGGACAGATGTTACTCTCCGGTTTTGTGATGAAACAAATGTCTGTGTTGTTGAATTTTCCTTGCTACATTTTCAAATTACATCAGTTTGACCTGTTTTATGGAAATTAAAAGCTGTTAAAATGACCCAACATGTTTTTGGTAAGATTTACAGTGCCTTGCGAAAGTATTCGGCCCCCTTGAACTTTGCGACCTTTTGCCACATTTCAGGCTTCAAACATAAAGATATAAAACTGTATTTTTTTGTGAAGAATCAACAACAAGTGGGACACAATCATGAAGTGGAACGACATTTATTGGATATTTCAAACTTTTTTAACAAATCAAAAACTGAAAAATTGGCCGTGCAAAATGATTCAGCCCCCTTAAGTTAATACTTTGTAGCGCCACCTTTTGCTGCGATTACAGCTGTAAGTCGCTTGGGGTATGTCTCTATCAGTTTTGCACATCGAGAGACTGACATTTTTTCCCATTCCTCCTTGCAAAACAGCTCGAGGTCAGTGAGGTTGGATGGAGAGCATTTGTGAACAGCAGTTTTCAGTTCTTTCCACAGATTCTCGATTGGATTCAGGTCTGGACTTTGTCTTGGCCATTCTAACACCTGGATATGTTTATTTTTGAACCATTCCATTGTAGATTTTGCTTTATGTTTTGGATCATTGTCTTGTTGGAAGACAAATCTCCGTCCCAGTCTCAGGTCTTTTGCAGACTCCATCAGGTTTTCTTCCAGAATGGTCCTGTATTTGGCTCCATCCATCTTCCCATCAATTTTAACCATCTTCCCTGTCCCTGCTGAAGAAAAGCAAGACCAAACCATGATGCTGCCACCACCATGTTTGACAGTGGGGATGGTGTGTTCAGCTGTGTTGCTTTTACGCCAAACATAACGTTTTGCATTGTTGCCAAAAAGTTACATTTTGGTTTCATCTGACCAGAGCACCTTCTTCCACATGTTTGGTGTGTCTCCCAGGTGGCTTGTGGCAAACTTTAAACAATACTTTTTATGGATATCTTTAAGAAATGGCTTTCTTCTTGCCACTCTTCCATAAAGGCCAGATTTGTGCAATATACGACTGATTGTTGTCCTATGGACAGAGTCTCCCACCTCAGCTGTAGATCTCTGCAGTTCATCCAGAGTGATCATGGGCCTCTTGGCTGCATCTCTGATCAGTCTTCTCCTTGTATGAGCTGAAAGTTTAGAGGGACGGCCAGGTCTTGGTAGATTTGCAGTGGTCTGATACTCCTTCCATTTCAATATTATCGCTTGCACAGTGCTCCTTGGGATGTTTAAAGCTTGGGAAATCTTTTTGTATCCAAATCCGGCTTTAAACTTCTTCACAACAGTATCTCGGACCTGCCTGGTGTGTTCCTTGTTCTTCATGATGCTCTCTGCACTTTTAACGGACCTCTGAGACTATCACAGTGCAGGTGCATTTATACGGAGACTTGATTACACACAGGTGGATTGTATTTATCATCATTAGTCATTTAGGTCAACATTGGATCATTCAGAGATCCTCACTGAACTTCTGGAGAGAGTTTGCTGCACTGAAAGTAAAGGGGCTGAATAATTTTGCACGCCCAATTTTTCAGTTTTTGATTTGTTAAAAAAGTTTGAAATATCCAATAAATGCCGTTCCACTTCATGATTGTGTCCCACTTGTTGTTGATTCTTCACAAAAAAAATACAGTTTTATATCTTTATGTTTGAAGCCTGAAATGTGGCAAAAGGTCGCAAAGTTCAAGGGGGCCGAAAACTTTCGCAAGGCACTGTAAGTTAGACTTGTTGATAGCATCATCTTTTATGATGCTGATAAATTTGGCACCTTTAGATACAGTCTTTTGGCATGTAAATCTTGGTGGGGCAAAAACAATTTAAGTGAGATGCATGCCAGAAAAGCCACTACACAACACAGCACTAAACAAAACATTAATTGCACTATAACGCTGACAAACAGTGCCCACAAACTGTTAGGGCCTACATGAAGCTGTCCCAACAGCAGAGTCATAACATCTTACCACTGCTACACCTGGCTATCAGCGGAGCCTTGTCTGGCAGTGAAACAGTTCTTTCAGCCTCATTTACTGCCTTTAAAAAAACTTAGCTGATATGGCTCACTTGCTTAAACAAATGTGATTTCAAATGACAATTGAGATGTACAAACTATGACATAAGGGGATGACAAGCGGATAAGAGGCAATCCGTAATTTCGATTAAGACATTAATGAGCGAGCTAGGATGGACGTAGTCAATATAACTATTTGTTTAGCACTTTTGAAATGTACAGCGACAGAATTCAGTCATGGACCGTTCTTACAGTGTTCTCCCTGTTTATCCGTTATTTTACCAGGTAAGTTGACTGAGAGCACGTTCTCATTTGCAGCAACAACCTGGGGAATAAAAGTCAGTACATCAAGTCAGAACCGTAGGGTAAATAAAGGGGGCATATAAGCAGACAATTAAAGCTCTTACAATATTCAATGATTTAATTTCTCTAAATCAGGTTATAGGCTACATGTGCACCACCAAGTCAGAACAGTAGGCTAAATTAAGAGGGGTAAATTGACCAAATTATTATTGTGAGGCACAAAGGCTACTAACATCTTACTACACAACATACAATTAGTAATACTTTCTTAGCTACAGTCACATATCTCCCTGGCATATTACATCATTTATGCAGCAACATACAATACATGTTTGGACTCACCTTGTTGTGCTGTGCTCACTTGAACAGGAAGGTGGCTCGGCGGTCCTTCGTGGGCTAATTTTGTCATCTGTGTGTAATTATTTATCTTCATATGACAAGGATTAAAAAGGATTTGCCAGTAGATTGTCGACTTGATTCATGATGATGACTGCTAGCTAAGATAGCAATGAGGAATCGACCCAGAAGCGTCCCTCTTCCTGAGGGCCGGGAATTGATTGAATCGGACTCGGCCCGGAACCCAAATGAATGACTGCCAAGAATCGACCCAAGTACATCAGGCGGTTTCCGTCTACCGGTAGCACCCGATGCTAATTTAAATAAATGTATACAAAATTACCCAATTTTAAACATTACTATTATATATTTTATGCATTTTAAAAAAATGTCAGAGGAAACACCGTACACCTGGTGACTGGGTCAGCGTGCATGTGCCTGGCCTGCCACAGGAGACGCTACAGCGCGTTGGGACAAGGACATCCCGACTGGTCAAACCCTCCCCTAACGCTGGGCCATGGCTGCCACGGGTATCAAACTAGCATCTGTAGCAAAGCAGTTTGCATTGCGATGCAGTGTCTTAGACCGCTGTGCCACTCGGGAGACTCCATCCACATAGTTGTTAATGCTTATCAATGGCCTTGCACAAAGTATCAAAATACTAAAATACAATTTAAAGAGTTTAATTGAAATGTTAATTGTATTTTTTGATCACAGAAACAATGAGCAATATGGAAAAATAAGTAATGAAATGTTAATTGTTCGTCATAACGAGGAGACCAAGGCGCAGCGTGATTGGAATACATTATTATTTTATTCAAACAAAGAACACTTCGTAACAAAACAAAACGAACGTGAAGCTATAAATAACTGAGTGCTGACATGCAACTACACATAGACAATAACCCACAAAACCAAAATGGGAAATGGCAACCGAAATAGGATCCCCAATCAGAGACAACGATAAACAGCTGTCTCTGATTGGGAACCAATTCAGGCCACCATAGACCTACATATACATAGACATACCATACCCCATAGAAATATAAAAAACCCTAGACAAGACAAGAACACACATACCACCCTCGTCACACCCTGACCTAACCAAAATAATAAAGAAAACGAAGATAACTAAGGTCAGGGCGTGACAAAGCAGCCCGTGTAATCATCTGCCAGAGAGTAGCCCCAATCGGCCCAAGACCCAAGTAATACATTTGGGTCAGATAACTCACACCGGAATCGGCCCAAGCTCAATCCCCGCATCCTAGCCATAAGTAATACTGCCTAAGGCGACCCAGACTCAGCCGAGTGTCCCGACTCTCAGCCGGAATTGGCCCAGATCCACTGTGCTAGCTTGGGAACCTGCCGAATTAATGTAAGTGTTTTAAAATGTTTTATTTGACCATTTGTATCATGTTAAATATATTCTGGACATGTAGCCTATTTAAATCATTATAAAACTGTTGTCATACAGTTCCATGATTAGCGAGGATTAGTGTAGATTTATAGGACTATTTTATTGTACACTTTTTTCAACCTTGCAGTATTTCATGGATTGAACTTGAATATGACAACTTTCGGGATGAATCAATACATTGTATTTTTTATTCATTATTATATTTTGTGCATAAAAGCTCTCAAAACATGTTTTTTTTAATGATTCATACACACTTTCATAACCCCAAAATGTGCCTAAATAATCTACAAAATCAAGAGTATTTTTAAATCTACCAGTTGGTGCTGAAACGGAGATGAATAGGTGGCTTTCTTTCATTGATACCTATATTCTGAACCCGTTCTCTCGATGTAATCTATTGAGTCTGTTAAGAAATGTCTAATTAAATATACACCCATGTTTAAAGGGATGGTTTAACATAAACGTACTGAAAATCCTATTGAATGAAAACTCTATGGAAAATCTTTGGCCAGCAAGTGGGAGGGTTTTCAGTGGTTGAATTAAATGCATTCAGCGTGCACAAGGGAACCACGCCTGCAAAGCACATTACGCATCTTAATGAGGTAAGTCAGATACCAACTAGTGAGAGGTGCGTAAGAATGGTGTGTGTAAGTAAGGCTTAAATGTCTTAAGACTGAATCTTGTCCTTATTAAATTTAACTCTGGCATTGTCCTTTTTCCCTCAGTGGATGGAAGTTAACCTTTTATGCCCAAGTTCCCGAAAGCATTTGGCAATTGGTGTGTATTTGCCACGCTACTGTTAGGCCCTTAAGCTTAAACTTAGGCTACACACTAACGGCAGATAAAAAATAATGAAAGGAAAACCTCCATGTAGCCTATAGATATGAATTGCACAATAATTATACATTTATGGATTTTTAATGCATTGTTTTCTCTTTATTCAACACGGCCACCACCCATCCGCCTTTCATCCACACAATATTTAATGAACCTTAATCCGCCCACCCTATGGATATAACCAGGGACTGCAGGATATGAGTCAGCCCATGCATGTGTGTGAGTGTATTGTACAGTATGTGTGTGTATATTTGTGTTTGGGTTTCTGTGGTATGTCTGTGTGTGTGTGTGAGCCTGGTGAGACCCCATGTGTGTATGTGTATAACCCCATGTGTGTGTTATCTTTCAGGGAGGTTTGTAGTTGTTGTTTTTGGTGATGTTAGTCATGCCAACATAAAGGAAGAGGAATGTGGCAGTGCCCTCAAGCTTCCTATGGCACCCCTGACTAACAACAAACTCATTCAACGATGTGATACACATTCTGTTTCCAGAAACATATCTCTAGTTCCTCTAATAAAAGCAGAGATGTGTATCCTTAGGATACAGCACTCTAGTGTTTTGTTACTGCTTGATATGGGAATATGGAGTTGATGTGCTTTAATTGCTTACAAGTTTTCTTGTTGCATTCATCACAGAAATCGTTTTAAAAACATACGTGAGAAACTCAGGGACATGCAGCTGCCAGTAAGCCCTGTTGAAGGGATGTCAGTAGTTAAAGGGAGTATGATGGGGATTTTCAGAATGATTTCCTCTTTCAATGGGTGTTGTCTTCCTTTCCTCTTGTGTGATGATATGACATGAGAAAAAGGTGAAAATGTTGACAGCTGTTGGGGACCACATTGAGAAAGAATGAACACAAGACCCGATTGCCTGCTTCACAGGCTTCTTCTCATGCGTTCTCCTAAAGTTGGTATCCGCATCCTCTATAGTAAATGATACAGTCCAGGTTGGCGGTTAGGATCAGTTACACATTTCTGGAGTCCCCACAGAGCATGCAGTGTTTTAGAATGTCCTAATATGTCCTAATGTTGTGATGCTTTGTGCAAGGTAGTCAGGCACATACTGTCAGTTGTGGAAAAAGTGCCCAATTGCCATACTTGAGTAAAAGTAAAGATACCTTAATAGAAAATGACTCAAGTAAAGGTGAAAGTCACCCAGTAAAATCCTACTTGAGTAAGAATCAACCGTAAATCAAAAGTAAATGTAGTTGCTAAAATATACTTAAGTATCAAAAGTATGAATTAATTTCAAACTCCTTATATTAAGCACCATTTGTCATTTATGTTTACATTTATGGATAGCCACGGGCACTCTCCAACGCAGTCCGCCAGATCAGAGGCAGTAGGGATGACCAGGGATGTTTTCTTGATGAGCGTGTGAATTAGACCATTTTCCTGTTCTGCTAAGCATTCAAAATGTAACGAGTACTTTTGGGTGTCAGGGAGAATGTAAGGAGTAAAAGGTACATAATTTTGTTTAGGAATGTAGTGAAGTAAAAGTAAAAGTTGATAAAAATATGAATAGTAAAGTACCGATACCCCAAAAAAACATATTCAGTAGTACTTTCAAGTTTTTGTACTTAAGTACTTTACTCCACTGTATACTGTACCCTCACATGTCAAAATTATATTTTTGAAGGTTCCGGAGCGTACAACATCCAAATCATATTGCAAAGAGCTGATGAATCATCACCGGACAGGGTTGAGGTACGTTTGTTACCACATCACACATCATTCAGTGTCAGTGAGCAATGAGCAGTAATACCAGTTACAGGGTGGATAATCCATAGTCAGCTTTGACAGGACACATGACAGAACATTATATAACTCTGAGACACCATTTGAAGTATAGAGCATGACATTGTGTGTGTGCCTGATTCTCTCACTTTTTCTCTCTTTCTCTTTCCCTCTCCCGCTCTCTCTCGTTCTCTCTCACTTTCTCTCACTCTTCTCTTTCTCTTCTCTTTCTCTCACTCTTCTCTCTCTTTCTCTGCTGTCCAGTGGGGCCCCTCAGTCTCCTGCGGAGAAGGGTGGGAAGGCCATGACCTCTCATGGCAGCTCCAGTAGCAGCTCCCAGTCAGGTCTGTGTCCTCAACAATCACTCTCTCTCTCTTGTCTCTCTCTCTCTCCTTCAACCATTCACTAGAGATGGGTTCACATAGCACATATGTAGATCCATCAGCTGCATAGTGTTACTACATGGTGAACTACAGCCTGTGTGAACGCATTGGGTGTCTACAAATCAGGCTATAACCACAATACACAGGAAATGTGTCACTGAAACCTAAACATCCTGTCAGGGGTTTTTCCCTCGTGAGTTGAAAGTGTGACCATGCACAGGATCACTGGCTTACTGTTTAGCTCTGAAACTAAACAATTGTTTTAATGCTCCAATGCAGACGTTTTTATTTCAATATCAAATCATTTCTGGGTAACAATTAAGTAGCTTGCTGTGAATTTTAGCATTTTTTAGGGAGTAGATCAGCTTTAATATTACAGATAGATTGTAGCTTCCATCAATGTAATTGTCTGCATCTTCCAATCTTCCATACTTATTTTTTTGTAAATATATTAGGGTTATCAAACGATTAAAATAATTAACTATAGAATCGCGATTAATCACACATTTTTATATTTGCTCAAATTTGGTGCTAAATAAATATTTTTTATTTTTCAAAAAGCAGTGTATTGCGTTATAGGCATGTAGGGACTGAAACACAAAAATATTCACCATAAACAAGTTAAGCAATGTTAAGCAATACAAAAGTCCTGTAACTTACTAATGCTCCCAGTAGGTCACTAATGCTCCATCGTAAATTCTCTCTTACACACGCACACACACGCACACACACACGCACACACACACACACACACACACACACACACACACACACACACACACACACACACACACACACACACACACACACACACACACACACACACACACACACACACACACACAGTTAAAGCTTCAGTCATTCTAAATTATTGTTCTCCCCATTAGTGATTGGAGGGTTGTCTATAAGAAAAAAAAACAATTAGCTCTATGGATACAAAGAGCATAAACTTGTCCAACAATGTCATGAATTTTACAGAACATAAACCTGTGACCATACACTTCAATCCTCCTCTTATTTCTTTTCACTGAGCCAGTTGCAAAGACAAACAAGCCTGTTGACATTTTCAGATGATAAAGCTGCTCTCTTCTTCTGTACGATATGCCCAGAGAGTGAAAACAACCTCTCACAAGGTACTGATGTGGCAGGCGTTGCCAGGTACCTTTGTTTGTTGCAGGCCAGCCTGGTGTTTGCCCCTGCATGCTGTGACCACCACTGTAGTGGACAGTCCTCCATGTTGATAATGGGCTCTGCTTCGTAATGCTCCAAACATTTTTCAATGGACTCCTCCTCTTCATCAGAGTCAGACTCAGAAGAACTCAACAGAAGGGCAGCTTTCTTCATCGCTGGCTCTGAATCTGTTGCTTTATCAGGTTGCTGTGCAGGCCTCTCTTCCTTCAACAAGATGCTGACCAAAGCCCACACCTCACCCCTCTCAGTTCTGGGAAGGCATTTCAGGTCCTTAAACATTGGGTCGAGTGCTGTGGCGATCTTCAGCCATGTGAGGTTTGTATTTTCATTGTGTGTCTCCAGTTCTGTTGTGAATGTTAGCTTGAATCTTACCATGTAGGCATGGTCATCATCCAAGCTCTCCACCACTCGAAGGAGATGACACAAAGCAGGCAACACCACTGAGCAGGAAATGTACTTCTCTCCTCCCAGAATTTCAGTCAAGTACCTGCATGAAAAGCTATTCAAAATCACTTCAGTCAATTGTGAGAGACACACTCTCTCTCTCTCACACACACACACACACACACACACACACACACACACACACATACACACACACACACACACACACACACACACACACACACAATATATTATTATAACACACTAATAGTGAGATAGAGAATATAAACTGCAGGGCTCTAGTAGTGCCTCCAGTTTCTCCAGTTCAGCTGTGGTTGGCATGGTGATGTTAATTTTATGTTGGGCCAGAGCATCTCTCAGTTGTTGGTTTCGGTGGGCAAGCTTTACCATTTCCAGAGTGGAATTCCATCTTGTTGTTGTTACGTGCCTCCTAAGAGGAGGGAGGTGCAGGAGTCAGGAGCAGGAGAGCAAGGAAGTCCCAGTAGCACAATAGTTTATTAGAAGCCCCAACTCAACAACAACAGGTGGAGGAACATGCCCAAATGAAGTCGCCACACACGGGGAATAAACGCAAAACAAGGAGGAGAAACTTCTACTCCTAATTACAGTCCAAAACGGTACAACGACCGTGAAAAGAAAACCCTGTGGCGCAAACACGCACCCCTATAACATAGCAACAACAGTAAAAAAATCCCACACAAAGAATAGCAGGCAGCGTAGGTTAATAAACCCACCGAAATAAACTAATAGGACACAAGTGTAAAGAAAAAAACAGACAGACACAAACGAAAAGGAAAAATGGATCGGTGGCAGCGAGTAGGCCGGCGACGACGACCGCCGAGCACCGCCTGAATAGGGAGAGGAGCCACCTTCGGTGGAAGTCGTGACAGTTGTGACATCTTGTGCAAGTGACTCCTTATTTTGCAACTTGCTGTTGTCCTAGCTCTGCAGCGTATGGTGGGCTGTGTTTGAAATGGCCAATAATTTTTCGGCATTTGGCAAGGGCATTGTCGGACCCGCTGTTCTGTAGGGACACTGATGGACACTGATGGTTTAATACTGTCACGTTCTGACCTTTATTTCCTTTTGTTTTGTCATTATTTAGTATGGTCAGGGCGTGAGTTGGGGTGGGCAGTCTGCTTGTTTTTCTATGATTTGGGTATTTCTATGTTTCGGCCTAGTATGGTTCTCAATCAGAGGCAGGTGTCATTAGTTGTCTCTGATTGAGAATCATACTTAGGTAGCCTGGGTTTCACTGTGTGTTTGTGGGTGATTGTTCCTGTCTCTGTGTTTTGCACCAGATAGGGCTGTTTTGGGTTTTCACGTTTCTTGTTTTTGTTAGTTTGTTAGTTTGTTCATGTGAAGTGATTTATTAAAACATGAGTCAAAATAACCACGCTGCGCTTTGGTCCGCCTCTCCGTCAATGGAAGAAATTCTTACAAATACGCAGATGTTTTGCAGCTGCAATCATGTTCCTTGGTAACACGTGGTAACTTTATTTTCAATGTTCCATGAAATGCCCGGCGAACGTTTCAGTATAGTGCCTCTCTTCTGTCTTCATTAATTTAATAACCTCTTGAAGCTAGGGGGCACTATTTTTATTTTTGGAAAAATAACGTTCCCAAAGTAAACGGCCTATTTCTCAGGACCAGATGCTAGAATATGCATATAATTGACAGCTTAGGATAGAAAACACTCTAAAGTTTCCAAAACTGTAAAAATATTGTCTGTGAGTATAACAGAACTGATATTGCAGGCGAAACCCTGAGGAAAATCCAATCAGGAAGTGCCTCTTATTTTGAAACCCTTCTGTTCCTTTGCATAACTATCCTCCATTTAAAGAGATATCACCCAGATTCATTTTTCTACGTCTTCCCTGAGGTGTCTACAGCCTTTAGACGTAGTTTCACGCCTTTATGTTGAAGAATGAGCGAAAAAGACCACATTGCGTAAGTGGCCAGCTGATGGCGCTCAGTGTGATTCTTACGTAAAAGAGAGAGGTAGCCATTTTTCCTCCCGGTCCTACTGAATGCCACCTGTCCCGGTTGATATATTATCGAATAGATATTTGAAAAACACCTTGAGGATTGATTATAAAAAACGTTTGCCATGTTTCTGTCGATATTATGGATATAATTTGGCGTTGTCGTGACCACTATTTCTGGTGAATTTCTGAACATAACGTGACAAACAAACTGAGGTATTTTGGGTATAAAAATAATCTTTATGGAACACTAGGAACATTTGCTGTCTAACTGGGAGTCTCGTCAGTGAAAACAGCCGAAGACCATCAAAGGAAAACGGTTAATTTGATTGCATTTC
This sequence comes from Oncorhynchus clarkii lewisi, assembly GCF_045791955.1. Classification (NCBI taxonomy): domain Eukaryota; kingdom Metazoa; phylum Chordata; class Actinopteri; order Salmoniformes; family Salmonidae; genus Oncorhynchus; species Oncorhynchus clarkii. The sequence goes on from NC_092177.1 coordinate 21,299,155, forward strand.
TGATTTTCGTGACCAAGCTTCCTGCTGCTAGCTGGACATAATGCTATGCTAGGCTATCGATAAACTTACACAAACGCTTGTCTTGCTATCGCTGTAAAGCATAATTTACAAATCTGAGACGACAGGTTGATTAACAAAAGGCTAAGCTGTGTTTTGCTATATTTCACTTGTGATTTCATGAATATGAATATTTTCTAGTAAGATTATTTGACCGTTGCGCTATGCTAATTAGTGTAGTTGCTGACAATTCTCCCGGATCTGGGATGGGTAGTTCCAAGAGGTTCATTAAGGCCAGAGCGTGTGAATGCAGTTTCCAGTTTTCTTCGATGTGGTGCGCAGTAACCCCAAGGTAGATGTGGTTACTGACTGAAGTCCAGTGGTCTCCCGTGAGAGCAATAGCTGTTGTATGTTTCAACTCCTCTGCTTTTTTCGTAGCCCTCCCGCTTTCATTACAGCTAGTTTATTTTTGTAACAACGGTGGCTCTCGAGGATAACTCATACGTTGAGTCATTCGATGCTATCCGTATGATAACCCCTCATGCCTTCGTTCTCCACAATGTGGACTGGCCTGCAAGCTGTTGCTATCCATGCTTGTGTTAGCTTGCTGCTTGTCACTAGGCCTCCCGCCTGCACACTCTTCTAGCCTTGCCTGCCGAAGATGTCCTCCATTGCTACTAATAACGTTACTTTTATTGCCGGCCTCAACAGTATATTTTGCTTGTAAATGACAACGAAAAACCCCCATAACTTTGGTAATAAACTAATTCTGCCTTGCAGTAGATGCAAATTATTTTGGTTTTACACATAGAGCCTTCTAGGAGTGATTTGAAATTGAAATTTTAAAGGCCCTTACTAGCATTCTCCATCATTCATTCATACAAGTAGCTAGCTAGCACATCGTCTGCCGGGGCTTGATTTAAGCAAATGCGTTAATGGCATCAAACAAATCTACAGCATTAAAAATGTAACCATTAATGCGTTATCAGGTGCAGAGAAGCACAGCAGGCAGAGATGAGGGTAAATCCAGAATGTTAACTGAAGTATTCACAGGAAAAACAACAAAGCAAGTGCACATGCACATACAACACAAAACAAGACAAGAGACCTGAGCAACTGGCTCAGTTCCATACAGGAACCTAAATAGTCCTAAACCAGGTGAACCCAATAATCCCAATCAGGCTCACTTGGACACTAGAAACATAAGGATGCCATCCAGTGGCTCCCTCCCAGATAACACTCCATGATGACCTCTAACCTGTGACAGGATCCCCCCCCCCCCCCCCCCCCCACCCCAAGGAACGGCTCTCGGTAGCTGGACGTCGGCGGAAGTCCCGAATGAGTCCGGGGTCCAAACTGTTCCTCAGGGCCGTATCCCTCCCAGTCCACAAGATACTGAGTCCCCCACCGGATCTGATGACTGGAGAGGATGCATCGCACCGTGTAGGCTGGCTGTCCCACTATCATGCAAGGCCGAGGTGGAGGCCGAGGGGCCGGAACCAGAGGACTGGATACCACATGCTTGAGTCTGGAGATGTGGAAGGTGGGATGAACCCTCATGGACCGGGAAAGATGAAGACGGTAGGCCACTGTATTGATGCGCCGTAGAATCTTGAATGACCCAATGTACCAGGGTGCCAACTTCCAAGACTCCATGCGTAGAGGCAGGTCCCTAGGAGACAGCCAGACCATCTGGCCTGGACGCAGGAGGTTGATGGCACGATCGTAGGGCTTGTGAGGAGGTAGTTTGCTGGCCCTTTGTTTGCTGAAGGCCTGACCCAAATCTCAGTAATCCCGAGGTACACGGGAAAGATCAGGCTTGTCACTCCCAGACGGAGGCACAGGAGAGTCAGAAGTCTCCAGATGATCAGGACCGGAAAGGTCTGGAGAGAGTTGCTGGCAGGTGAACTGGCATGAAGGATTCCATCTCAGTCAATCTGAGGATTATGTGTGGAAAGCCACGGATGTCCAAGAACCAGGGGAAGCTCAGGACAGTCCACCAGATGAAACTGGTTAAGCTCCACATGGTCATCCAGAACTTGTAGCTGAATAGGCATGGTGAGTTGCTTCACCTTCCCAGACCCTATGGTTTGACCATCCAGCGCAGTGACCGACAACAGAGGGGCCAGCTTAGTGAGTGGCAGCCTCTGTTGGCAAGCTAATGTGCGATACAGAAAACAGCCGGTAGCCCCAGAGTCTATGAAAGCAGAATTGTCCAACTGCCATTGTCTCAGCACAGGTTGGCCGGAAGCAAGGTGCGTGCTGTGTCGGCTGCTGGAGACTGTATCTGACTCGCCAGTATTCTCCAGTTTACTGACGAGTCATCCCATTCTCCCGTCAGTTCGGGACAAGAGGCCCGGAAATGTCCAGACTGTCCACAGTAAAGGCAACGTTGCTCGTTAATCCTGCTCCTTTTCTCCAGAGCGGAAAGTCTGGTGCATCCCAATTGCACCGGCTCCTCTGAAGGATATGAAGGGGAGCCAGAGCCGAATTGAGAACGGGATACCAGGCCAGCAAGCCCAGCAGCGAGCGTCCGAAAATCAATGGCGTAATCCGCTACGCTCCAGCTGCCCTGTCAAAGCGCAATGAGTCTTTGAGCAGCATTCCTGCCACTGATGTGGTGATCAAAAACCCTCATCTTCTGTGTGAAGCTTTGCCAATTGAAACAAATGTCTGATTGCTGCTCCCATATGGCCTTGGCCCAGGCCAGAGCCCGTCCTGAGAGCAAGAAGATGACATATGCCACTCTGGAACGCTCGGTGGGAAACATTGATGTCTGCAGCTCGAAGACCAGCGAACATTGGAGCAGGAACCCACGACACCTCCCAGGATGCCCCTCATAGCGCTCCAGTGCCGGGAGATGAAGCTCCCAAGGGGAAGAAGATGATGAACTGGTAGAGAGTGGAGGGTTAGGAACCACCACAGGTACAGCAACCGTTGCTTCTGTCTGTCCAGTAGGCAGAGTGAACACAAGAGTTCCTAAATCCTCCGACAATGTCTTCAGCCGCGCCTCATGGCGACTAATCACAGTTCCATGGTGAGTGAGAGCCGACCGCAAGTGGTGGAACTCGAAGTGTCCCTCGGATGACGGAGAAATCTCTGCTGGGTCCATTTTTGGCTCAGGTCTACTGTGACAATAACTCTAGTACGAACTCGGACCCAGGCACAGAGAAACACAGCAGGCAGAGGTGAGGATAAATCCAGAATGTTAACTGAAGTATTCACAGGAAAAACAACAAAGAAAGTGCATATGCGTACAACACAAAACAAGACAAGAGACCTGAGCAACTGGCCCAGTTCCATAGAGGAACCTAAATAGTCCTAAACCAGGTGAACCGAATAATCCCAAACCTGGACACTAGAAACACAAGGATGCCTTTCAGGGATAACACTCCATGATGACCTCTAACCTGTGACAGCCTTGATGACAGCTTTGCACAATCTTGGCATTCTCTTAGCCAGCTTCACCTGGAATGCTTTTCAAACAGTCTTGAAGGTGTTCTCATATATGCTGAGCACTCGTTGGCTGCTTTTCCTTCACTCTGCTGTCCAACTCATCCCAAATCATCTCAATTGGGTTGAGGTCGGGTGATTGTGGAGGCCAGGTCATCTGATGCAGCACTCCATCACTCTTCTTCTTGGTCAAATAGCCCTTGCACAGCTTGGAGGTTTGTTGGGTCATTGTCCTGTTAAAAAACAAATGATATTCCCACTAAGCTCAAACCAGAAGGACTGGCGTATCACTGCAGAATGCTGTGGTATCCATGCTGGTTAAGTGTGCCTTGAATTCTAAATAAATCACAGATTGTTTCACTGCAAAGCACCCCCACACCATCATACCTCCTCCTCCATGCTTCACGGTGGGAACCACACATGCAGAGATCATCCGTTCACCTACTATGGGTCTCACAATGACACGGCGGTTGGAACCAAAAATCTCAAATTTGAACTCATCGGACCAAAGGACAGATTTTCACCGGTCTAATGTCCATTGCTCGTGTTTCTTGGCCCAAGCAAGTCTCTTCTTATTATTTGTATCCTTTAGTAGTGTTTTTTTGCAGCAATTTGACCATGAAGGTCTTTTCACGCAGTCTCTGTTACTTGAACACTGTGAGGCATTTATTTGGGCTACAATCTGAGGTGCAGATAACTCTAATGAACTTATCCTCTGCAGCTGAGGTAACTCTGGGTCTTCCTTTCCTGTGGCGGTCCTCATGAGAGCCAGTTTCATCATAGCGCTTGATGGTTTTTGCGACTGCACGTGAAAACTTTCAAAGCTTGAAATTTTCGCATTGTCTGACCTTCATGTCTTAAAGTAATGATGGACTGTCGTTTCTCTGCTTATTTGAGCTGTTCTTGCCATAATATGGACTTGGTCTTTACCAAATAGGGCTTTCTTCTGTATACTTTTTACAAGGCACACCTGTTAATTGAAATGCATTCCAGGTGACTACCTCGTGAAGCTGGTTGAGAGAATGCCAAGAGTGTGCAAAGCTGTCGTCAAGGCAAAGGGTGGCTACTTTGAGGAATTTCAAATATAAAATATATATATTTTGTATCACTTTTTTGGTTACTACATGATTCCATAAGTGTTATTTCATAGTTTTGATGTCTTCACTATTATTCTACAATGTAGGAAAGAGGAAAAATAATGAAAAACCCTTGAATGAGTAGGTGTGTCCAAACTTTTGAATTGTACTGTATATAAAACACAGAAACATTTTTGACTACACTGAGCCTTTAAGTTTCACGTGAGGGTGTGTGGGTGACTGGGTGTCCGTGAGGGAGTATGGGTGTGGGGGGGTGGGTGAAAGAGGGAGTGTGCGTGAGGGAGTGTGGGTGGGTGAGGGAGTGTGGGTGGGTGAGGGTTTGTGGGAAGGAGGTTGGGTGAGGTTGTATGTGTGTGGGAGTTTGTGAGAGCGTCTGGGTGGGGGCGTGTTAGTGAGCAACAGGCCCTGTCGTAAATTGGGTGTGTGGAAAACCAGTACAATTAATGGGTAGACTCTCAAAAGAACTGCCTTTTGGATAAGAAGGAAAAAAGGAAAGAAAGACTGGGTAATGTGTTCAAAGTTCCCCTTTTTCACAATTACTTGTCTGAGGAATTTTAAGAAAGCAGTTCACGAATATGGTAAATAAATGTGCTAACATGTCGTGGTTAAATTCCAAAGGAATCTTATACTGTACATGAAGATGGAGCATTAGCTCAAATAGAGACATAATAATGATAATGAATTTGACATTTATAGTCTTTTACAAGTTCATTACATTGTCGCTTTCAGGAAGTAATCCAGTGGGAAAACAAGGAAGCCCTCACAATATATCCTGATGCCTTAGTCCATATCTGGACTTGCTCATCATATTAACGCAGCATACTGAGGTCTTGGGGCAACTGACAACTTTAATCCATAACATAGTTTGAGGAAAGCTCCCATAATGAGCCACCAAAGCTAACTACAGTATCTGTATGGCTCTGGTAATATTTAGCAAGAGTGTACAACATAGTGAGATGGGAGATTTGAAACACGTCTTTTGACTCTATCAGGTTACTTCAAGCTGGAGAGCCCTCTGCTGCAGAGCCGTCTTCAGCAGTACAAGAAGTCTAAGGAGAATTCTCCTGGAGCCCTTCTTCAGCAACATGTAAGTATCTGTCTTCTGTCACCATCCTAGCATCTAGAACACTATTCCACATCTATTATACGTCAGATTTAAAATGTAGTTTTCAGCCATGATTATCATAATTGTTGTCGTGGGACATGTTATTTTCTTTATTGGCTCCCGTTGCCCTGTGGTTCTGGAAAATACCGACATCTGTAACACTTTACATCTTGGTCACCGAGCTTGAAGGCCATCATGTTGGTCTCATCTCTACGTTTGTCAGATGTCGGTTACTGTTGTTTGTTACTGTCGGGTTTGAAAAACAAAACTTTAAGGAACAGATGAATCCGATTAGCTCTGGATGTGAATGAGGAGAATCCGTATGACCATCTCTCACATCTGTGTTTGCTTTCATCAAAACTAAGAATGCTGTAATTCCTCCTCTGACTCAACTTTACGTCTAAATAGTGTATTATTCTTGCTTATCCGTTCGAAACTAAATATTGCATGTTATGACTAGGCCTAATGATTTGAGATTAGAGGTACAGCATGCCATTTAAGATTCCGGTCATTCCGACGGGAAGCAGAGGAGTCCTGTCCTGTCTCTGATTCCCTCCAAAGGACACACGGCGTCATTGTGTTTTATTCAATAACATATACCTGCTTGTCATCTTCATGTGGACTGACAATTATTCCTGTATTGGATTAGCATTAGCAGTCCTGTATTATTTCATAATCGTGTCTGCCTGCCTGCCTGTCTGTCTGCCTGTCTGCGTGCCTGTCTGACTGTCTCTCTCAGGAACTCTGATGTCTGGTGTTCTTTCTCTGATGTCTGGTGTTCTATCTCTGATGTCTGGTGTTCTATCTCTGATGTCTGATGTTCTATCTCTGATGTCTGATGTTCTATCCATGATGTCTGGTGTTCTATCTCTGATGTCTGGTGTTCTCTATATGATGTCTGGTGTTCTCTATATGATGTCTGGTGTCCTATCTCTGATGTCTGGTGTTCCTACTCTGATGTCTGGTGTTCTATCTCTGATGTCTGGTGTTCTATCTCTGATGTCTGGTGTTCTATCTCTGATGTCTGGCGTTCTCCAAATGATGTCTGATGTTCTATCCATGATGTCTGGTGTTCTCTATATGATGTCTGATGTTCTATCTCTGATGTCTGGTGTTCTATCTCTGATGTCTGGTGTTCTATCTCTGATGTCTGGTGTTCTATCTCTGATGTCTGGTGTTCTATCTCTCATGTCTGGTGTTCTCTATATGATGTCCATGATGTCTAGTGTTCTCTATATGATGTCTGGTGTTCTATCCATGATGTCTGGTGTTCTCTATATGATGTCTGGTGTTCTCTACATGATGTCTGATGTTCCTACTCTGATGTCTGGTGTTCTATCTCTGATGTCTGATGTTCTATCCATGATGTCTGGTGTTCTCTATATGATGTCTGGTGTTCTCTATATGATGTCTGGTGTTCCTACTCTGATGTCTGGTGTTCTATCCCTGATGTCTGGTGTTCTCTATATGATGTCTGGTGTTCCTACTCTGATGTCTGGTGTTCTATCTCTGATGTCTGGTGTTCTATCTCTGATGTCTGATGTTCTATCCATGATGTCTGGTGTTCTCTATATGATGTCTGGTGTTCTATCCCTGATGTCTGGTATTCTATCCCTGATGTCTGGTGTTCTCTATATGATGTCTGGTGTTCTCTATATGATGTCTGGTGTTCTATCCCTGATGTCTGGTATTCTATCCATGATGTCTGGTGTTCTCTATATGATGTCTGGTGTTCTCTATATGATGTCTGGTGTTCCTACTCTGATGTCTGGTGTTCTATCTCTGATGTCTGGTGTTCTATCTCTGATGTCTGATGTTCTATCCATGATGTCTGGTGTTCTATCTCTGATGTCTGGTGTTCTCTATATGATGTCTGGTGTTCTATCCCTGATGTCTGGTGTTCTATCCCTGATGTCTGGTGTTCTATCCCTGATGTCTGGTGTTCTATCCCTGATGTCTGGTGTTCTATCTCTGATGTGATTCTCTGTGTTTCTCTCTCAGGGTTTCGGCCACTTCTCTGGGCTTACGTCTAATCTCAGTCCGTTTGTCAAGGCAACAGAGTACTCCTCTTCTAGCGATGAAGTTGGGAGTAGTGATGATGATGAGAAAACCCGGTGGGTCCACCTTGATTGATTTATTGATTCATTGATTTTATTTGATACTTTAAAAAAATATATATAGAGCAAAAAACAAGAGCATTATCCATTAAAACACTGCTCTCTGACTGCTGTTGTCTGTTTCTCCAGGTCTCCGTTGAATGGGAAAGGAATGTTCTTCCGTGGAGCCCCTGATGGGATTGTCCTGCAGCCCCACCATAATCTTAACCAGACCCCGGTATACATACACCTCATCCATACACTACGACCTCTTTGGGACATTTTGGAGTGAAAAAAGTACTCACTTATTAACTTTGAGAGCTAAGCTAGCTGCTTTCCTTCCCAACACAGCCAGCTGCTTACCTTACCAACACAGCCAGCTGCTTTCCTTACCAACACAGCTCGCTTGTCACTGATATTAATTCTGTACTTGATGAAAACTCAGACCAAATCTTCCTCAAACTCTCAACATTGAACATAAATATGTTCAATGCTTTTAATGGATATATAGTTAGAAAACAGATGAATAGTTTCAGTCAAGTCAGGTTCATACTACAGTGTCATCTTCATTATATCAGAGTAATAGGCTGCTTAAAGTGAAAATCCACTCAAAACTATATGTTGGTATTTTTTTCATTAGTCCACTGTTGATACAGTGCCAAAATGTTTTGCATTTCAGTGGTCAAGTTTTCAAGATATTGGACTTTCAAGAAGCAAAGAGTCACCAGCCACATCATCATGGTTTCCATGAACTCTGCTAATTTGTGGTGGTCAATTGTAGTGCACTAAATATGGATTAGAGTGTAATTTGGGATGCACCCAGAGCCACTTGAGCTCAGGGTTGTCACCAGTTGTCATGTGTCATTTTCATGACAAACACTAAAGGGCACTTTGTGCATACTAACTAACACATGGAGCAGATGCTACTAACTAATAACCAATTTGATCACCCTGTTGCAGGACAACTTTTGTATTTGAGATTTTAAAAGGCTTCTGAAGTTTGTACAGTTGTGGCCAAAAGTTTTGAGAATGACACAAATATTAATTTTCACAAGTCTGCTGCCTCAGTTTGTATGATGGCAATTTGCATATACTCCAGAATGTTATGAATAGCGATCAGATTAATTGCAATTCATTGCAAAGTCCCTTTTTGCCATGCAAATGAACTGAATCCCCCAAAAACATTTCCACTGCATTTCAGCCCTGCCACAAAAGGACCAGCTGACATCATGTCAGTGATTCTCTCGTTAACACAGGTGTGAGTGTTGACGAGGACAAGGCTGGAGATTTCTTTGTCATGCTGATTGAGTTCGAATAACAGATTGGAAGCTTCAAAAGAAGGGTGGTGCTTGGAATCATTGTTCCTCCTCTGTCAACCACGGTTACCTGCAAGGAAACACGTGCCGTCATCATTGCTTTGCAGAAAAAGGGCTTCACAGGCAAGGATATTGCCTCCAGTAAGATTGCACCTAAATCAACCATTTATCGGATCATCAAGAACTTCAAGGAGAGCGGTTCAGTTGTTGTGAAGAAGGCTTTCAGGGCCCCAAGAAAGTCCAGCAAGTGCCAGGACCGTCTCCTAAAGTTGATTCCAGCTGTGGGATCGGGGCACCACCAGTACAGAGCTTGCTCAGGAATGGCAGCAGGCAGGTGTGAGTGCATCTGCACACACAGTGAGGCAAAGACTTTTGGAGGATGGCCTGGTGTCAAGAAGGGCAGCAAAGAAGCCACTTCTCTCCAGGAAAAACATCAGGGACAAACTAATATTCTGCAATATTCTGCAAAAGGACTCAAAAGGTAAAGTCATTTTCTCTCTGATGAATCCCCTTCCCGATTGTTTGGGGCATCCGGAAAAAAGCTTGTCCGTAGAAGACAAGGTGAGCGAAACCATCAGTCCTGTGTCATGCCAACAGTAAAGCATCCTGAGACCATTCATGTGTGGGGTTGCTTCTCAGCCAAGGGAGTGGGCTCACTCACAATTTTGCTTAAGAACACAACCATGAATAAAGAATGGTACCAACACATCCTCCTTGCCATAAGGCAAAGGTGATAAATAAGTGGCTCGGGGAACAAAACATTGATATTTTGGGTCCATGGCCAGGAAACTCCCCAGACCTTTATCCCAGTGAGAACTTGTGGTCAATCCTCAAGAGGCGGGTGGACAAACAACAACCCACAAATTCTTACAAATTCCAAGCATTGATTATGCAAGAATGGGCTGCCATCAGTCAGGATGTAGACCAGAAGTGACAGCATGCCATGGCAGTTTTCAGAGGTCTTGAATAAGAAGGGTCAACACCGCAAATATTGACTCTTTGCATCAACTTCATATAATTGTCAATAAAAGCCTTTGACACTTATGAAATGCTTGTAATTATACTTTAGTATTCCATTGTAACATCTGACAAAAAATATCTAAAGACACTGAAGCAGCAGACTTTGTGGAAATTAATATTTGTGTCATTCTCAAAACTTTTGGCCACGACTGTAATTTCCACTTTGAAATTTCAGACTTGACTTTCCATTATGAAAAGCCCCTACAAAAATGTCTATGAATGTTCACATGTTCACATAATTATTTTACTGCTTTAGTAAACTGGCTCAAATTAATATCCTCCATCTGTACATGGAGCAGAGCAGAGCCCAGTGATGATGCTGCTCTCCCACAGCCCCCTCAGAGCCTCCGCCACCTCCATTGATGCTGCTCTCCCACAGCCCCCTCAGAGCCTCCGCCACCTCCATTGATGCTGCTCTCCCACAGCCCCCTCAGAGCCTCCTCCACCTCCATTGATGGTGCTCTCCCACAGCCCCCTCAGAGCCTCCTCCACCTCCATTGATGCTGCTCTCCCACAGCCCCCTCAGAGCCTCCGCCACCTCCATTGATGGTGCTCTCCCACAGCCCCCTCAGAGCCTCCTCCACCTCCATTGATGATACTGCTCTCCCACAGCCCCCTCAGAGCCTCCTCCACCTCCATTGATGATACTGCTCTCCCACAGTCCCCTCAGAGCCTCCTCCACCTCCAGTAATGAATGAAATGCAACTTGGTATGGTGTAAGCAGGGCTTGATATGCTTGTTTACCTCTCCCACTTCACTTCAAACAACGCCTTGACCGTCATTAGACACTTAGTGTCATGGAAACCCAAACAGTACCTACCTACCTGCCATATGATACTCTTTTTGTAGATGCTGCTGTTGTTCCTCCACACAGTGCTGCCGTGACACTGTGAATACAGAGTTACATGACTCACGTCAGACAGGCAGACAAGCATTAGTAACGAGGCATTATACTACTGTTTGCTGTGTCTCTTCTCTTAGCAGAGCAGTGTGGCATCAGGCCTTAAGAGTGGCCAGCCACTACACAGGCTCATTGCTATAGGATCAGAATGCAATGAGAATTACCTTCTCCCTGATCTCCTGCAGAAGAGCCTGGCCCATGAGCCCATGGCGCAGCACGGCCCACATGACGTCATCTACCCCCAGTCTCCGAGCAGACGAGGACCACATTCTGACGTGAGTTCACAGGTAGCTATAAACTCTCTGTAGGCTGAATGTCTATTAGTAGGCTATAACTTCTCCAGAAGGTCATGGAATGTTTAAGAGTAATAGTTTATAGATTGAAGTGGTTTGGAGCAATGGGTTTTTATTTGATGTCAATGTATCTTTCTCCACTAAGGGGAGATGACCTAGCTATTGTAGACGTGAAATTCCATCAAGATTGATGTGAAGTCTACTGGAAATCTGACATTTGTTTTTTTATGTTGTTTTATTGATATGAATTCTGATTTTGGATGCATTTGCAGAAACCTGTAAACTGTCCTCCAGGGAAAAGCATCTCGTCCTCCTCCTTCACTCCCTTCATAGACCCCAGGCTGCTGCAGATCTCTCCCCCTCAGAGCCCAGTGGGCCACAGTCCCAGTGAGTGCCAACAAACAAACAAACACACACACGCACACACACACACACACACACACACACACACACACACACACACACACACACACACACACACACACACACACACACACCACTCAACACAAGAAATGCCCCTCAGACATTCTAGTAAATCACTGCTAGAGTGGTCTCTAAACCTAGGTCTCTGTTACAAATGTGCCCTGTATATATACAACATATACACACAGTGCATTCGGAAAGTATTCAGACCCCTTGACTTTTTCCAAATGTTGATACATTACAGCCTTATTAAAAAATTTATTAAATCGTTTTTTTTCCCTCATCAATCTACCTACACACAATATCACATAATGACAAAGGAAAAACAGGTTTATAGATGTTTTTCCAAATGTATTAAATATTCAAAACTGACATTTACAAAAATATAAACGCGACATGTAAATTGTTGGTCCCATGTTTCATGAGATGAAATAAAAGTTCCCAGAAATGTTCCATATGCACAAAAAGCTTATTTCTCTCCAATTCTGTGAACAAGTTTGTTTACATTCCTGATAGGGAGCATTTCTCCTTTGTCACGAGAATCCATCAGGTGCAGGTCATCACAGGTGCACCTTGTGTAGGGGACAATAAAAGGCCACTATAAAATGTGCAGTTTTGTCACACAACACAATGCCACAGATGTCTCCATTTTTGAGGGAGTGTGCAATTGGCATGCGGACTGCAGGAATGTCCACCAGAGCTGTTGTCAGAGAATTGAATGTTAATCTCTCTACCATAAGCCGCCTCCAACATTGTTTTAGAGAATTTGCCAGTCTGTCCAACCCGCCTTACAACCGCAGACCACGTGTAACCATGCCAGCCCAGGACCTCTACATCTAGCTTTTTCACCTGTGGGATGTCTGAGACCAGCAAACTGGACAGCTAATGAAACTGAGGAGTTTTTATGTCTGTAATAAAGCCCTTCTGTGGTTGGCAGGGCCTGGCTCCCAAGTGGGTGGGCCTATGCCCTCCCACCCATGACAGCGACCCTGCTCAGTCATGTGAAATCCATAGATTAGGGCCCAATAAATTTATTGATTGATTTCCTTATATGAACTGTAACTCAGTAAAATCTTAGAAAATTGTTGCATGTTGCGTATATATTTTTGTTCAGTATATATAAACATTGAAATACAAAAACACATGGGAAGCACAAATAAAACATCACAAATCCCCCAGAAAAACAGTTACATTCCTCCACAAATAAGTCCCCAATCAATACTTTAAATCACCTGACAGGCCTGGGGGATGTCTTTACACCCCCTGCTATAATGTGGATAAAGAGTTACTTGTCTAACAGAACACAGAGGGTGTTCTTTAATGGAAGCCTCTCAAATATAATCCAGTTAGAATCAGGAATTCCCCAGGGTAGCTGTTTAGGCTGTTTAGGTAGCTGACTTTGAGTAAAGCCAGAGTGTCTATGTATGTGGATGACTCAACACGATACACGTCAGCTACTACAGTGACTGAAATGACTGCAACACTCAACAAAGAGCTGCTGTTTGTTTCAGAGTGGGTGGCAAGGAATAAGTTAGCCCTAAATATTTCTAAAACTAAAAGCATTGTATTTGGAACAAAACACTCACTAAACCCTAAAAGTCAACTAAATCTTGTAATAAATAATGTGGAAATTGAGCGAGTTGAGATGACTAAACTGCTTGGAGTAACCCTAGATTGTATACTGTCATGGTCAAAACATATTGATGCAGTAATAGCTAAGATGGGGAGAAGTCTGTCTATAATACAGTGATGCTCAGTCTTCTTAACAACACTATCAACAAGGCAGGTCCTACAAGCCCTAGTTTTGTTGCTCCTTGACTACTGTTCAGTTGTGTGGTCAGGTGCCACAAAAAAAGCAATTGGCTCAGAACAGGGCAGCACGGCTAGCCTTGGATGTACACAGAGAGGTAATACTAATAATGTGCATGTCAATCTCTCCTGGCTGAAAGTGGAGGAGAGATTGACTTCATCACTACTTTTATTTATTGTATTGACATGTTGAATGCACCGAACTGTCTGTCTAAATTACTGGCACACAGCTCAGACACCCCACAAGACATGCCACAAGAGGTCTCTTCACAGTCCAGAACAGACTATGGGAGGGGGCCTCACTGCGGTGGCGGTCAGCGCTCTTTTCTGCCGTTCACTGGCCTGCCTGAGAGAATCCTGGACTGCCAGGTCAGGTCTCTGTAGAGCGCTGTACCCACTCCTCCACCGCAGGAGCTTCGGTCTGACTCTGATGCCACGGAACCAGGACCGGCTGGTAGCCCAGTACACATTTGAATGGCGACATGTTCGTGGATGAGTGACGAAGTGAGTTCTGGGCCAACTCTGCCCACGGGATGTACCTCGCCCATTCTCCTGGCCGGTCCTGGCAATACGACCTCAGAAACCTACCCACTTCCTGGTTTACTCTCTCCACCTGCCCATTACTTTCGGGGTGATAACCAGAGGTAAGGCTGACCGAGACCCCCAGACGCTCCATAAACGCCCTCCAAACCCGTGAACTGGGGACCTCGATCAGATACGATGTCCTCTGGAACCCCGTAGTGCCGGAAGACGTGGGTAAATAGAGCCTCAGCAGTCTGTAGGGCCGTAGGGAGACCAGGCAATGGGAGGCGACGGCAGGACTTAGAGAACCGATCCACAACGACCTGAACGGTAGTGTTCCCCTGAGATGGGGGAAGATCAGTAAGAAAATCTACCGAGAGATGAGACCATGGCCGTTGTGGAACTGGGAGGTGTTGTAACTTCCCTCTAGGCAGATGCCTAGGAGCCTTACTCTGAGCGCATACCGAACAGGAAGAGACATAGAGCTTCACGTCCTTAGCTAAGGTGGGCCACCAGTATTTCCCCCTAAGACCCCGCACTGTCCTATCCATCCCCGGATGACCCGAAGAAGGTAGTGTGTGAGCCCATCGAATCAATTTATCACAGACACCAAGCGGCACGTACCTAAGACCGGTCAGACACTGTGAAGGCGCAGGTTCAACCCTCAACGCCCGCTCGATGTCCGCGTCCACCTCCCATACCACCGGGGCCACCAGCCGAGAGGCTGGAAGGATGGGAGTGGGATCGATGGACCGGTCCTCGGTGTCATAGAGACGGGACAGCGCATCGGCCTTAGTGTTAAGGGAACCTGGTCTATAAGAGATCGTAAATCTAAAGCGTGTAAAGAACATGGCCCACCTAGCCTGACGCGGATTCAGTCTCCTCACTGCTCGAATATACTCCAGATTGCGGTGGTCAGTCCAGATGAGGAAAGGGTGTTTAGCCCCCTCTAGCCAGTTTTTACCATAGCTAGTAACTCCCGGTCCCCCACATCATAGTTCCGCTCCGCCGGACCCAGCTTCTTGGAAAAGAAAGCGCAGGGACGGAGCTTCGGTGGCGTGCCCGAGTGCTGTGACAGCACGGCTCCAACCCCAGCCTCGGACGCATCCACCTTCACTATGAATGCTAATGAAGGGTCCGGAAGCGCCAACACGGGAGCTTCAGTAAACAGCGCCTTCAACTGGTTGAAGTCTCCATCGGCCTCGGCCGACCACCTTAGACGCACCGGCCCCCCCTTCAGCAGTGAGGTAATGGGCGCCGCCACTAGGCCAAAACCCCGGATAAACCTGCGGTAGTAACCCTAAAAACCGCTGGACCTCCTTTACCGTGGTCGGAGTCGGCCAATTACGCACGCCGTTAACGCGGTCACACTCCATCACCACCCCCAAGGTGGAAATGCGATAACCCAGGAAGGAAACGGCTTATTTGGAGAACACACATTTCTCAGCCTTGACGTATAGGTCATGCTCCAGCAGTCGCCCAAGGACCTTGCGCACCAGGGAGACATGCGCGACGCTTGTGGCAGAATAAATCAATATAGACTACCACATCCTGCCCGTGCAAGTCCCTGAGAATCTCATCTACAAAGGATTGGAAGACGGCTGGAGCATTCTTCAACCCATACGGCATGATGAGGTACTCATAGTGGCCTGATGTGGTACTAAACGCTGTTTTCCACTCGTCTCCTCCCCGAATACGCACCAGATTATACGCGCTCCTGAGGTCCAGTTTTGTGAAGAAACACGCTCCGTGGAATGATTCCACCGCCGTAGCGATGAGAAGTAGCGAATAACTAAATCCCACTGTGATCTAATTGAGACCTTGATAATCAATGCACGGATGCAGTCCTCCCTCCTTTTTCCTCGCAAAAAAGAAACTTGAGGAGACGGGTGACATGGAGGGCCGAATGTACCCCTGTCTCAGAGCTTCCGTGACATATGTCTCCATAGCCAACGTCTCCTCCTGTGACAATGGGTACACGTGACTCCGGGGAAGTGCAGCGTTCTCCTGGAGGTTTATCACGCAATCCCACCGTCGATGGGGTGGTAATTTGGTCGCCTTTTTCTTACTAAAAGCGATAGCCAAATCGGCACATTCTGGGGGAATGCGCACGGTGGAAACCTGGTCTCGACTCTCCACCGTTGTGGCACCGATGGAAACTCCTATACACCTACCTGAACACTCGTCTGACCACCCCTGAAGAGCCCCCTGTCTCCAGGCAATGAGGGGATTGTGAATAGCCAGCCAGGGAACCCCCAACACCACTGGAAACCCAGGCGAATCAATAAGGTAGAAACTAATCTGCTCCCTATGATCCCCCTGCGTTACCATGTCCAGCGGAATCGTGGCCTCTCTGACCAGCCCTGACCCTAACAGTTGGCTATCTAAGGAGTGCACGGGGAAAGGTGGGTCTATCTGCACCAACGGAATACCCAACTTACGGGCGAGTCCACGATCCATAAAACTCCCAGCTGCGCCTGAATCGACTAGCGCCTTATGCTGGAGAGAGGGGGAAAACGCAGGGAAAAAAAAAAAAAAAACATGTGACCAACGGGGAGCTCTGGGTGAGTTTTGTGTCTACTCACCTGGGGTGGCCGAGAAGTGTTCCACCTGCCAGCTCGACTCCCAGAGGGACTCCTCCAGCACCGGTCCGAAGTGTGTCCTCTCCGGCCACAGTAGGCGCAGGAGGAGCCTCCACCTCCGGTCCCCCTAGATGCAACTCCATCGGAGTTGGAGCGGGGCTGGAAGGTGGAATTGACAGGACCCCTTCTGAACGCCCGCGGGCAGCTAGCAGGTTGTCCAGTCGAATCGACATGTCTATAAGAATATCGAGGGAGAGTGTGGTGTCCCGACAAGCTAGCTCCCAGCGGACGTCCTCCCGGAGGCTGCATCGGTAATGGTCCATCAGGGCCCTGTCATTCCAACCCGCACCAGCAGCCAGGGTCCGGAACTCCAACGCAAAGTCCTGCCCACTCCTCGTCTCCTGTCTGAGGTGGAACAGTTGCTCACCCGCCGCTTTGTCCTCTGGTGGGTGGTCGAACACAGCTCGAAAACGGGGTAGTGGTCCCGAGCCGAGTCTGGGCTGTTCCAAACAGCGTTGGCCCAGTCCAGGGCCCTACCCGACAAACAGGAGACAAGGATGCTCACACTCTCCTCACCCGAGGGAGTCGGACGCACGGTAGCCAGGTAGAGCTCAAGCTGGAGCAAAAATCCCTGGCACCCAGCCACCGCTCCATCATACTCCCTCGAGGGGGAGAGACGTAATGTGCTGGACCCAGACGACGACGTAGGTGGAGTGGGTGGCGTCGTCTGTGGGGGAGCTGGGGTAGACGTCGGTAGACCACTCCTCTCCCATCGCTCCATCCTCTCCATCATCTGGTCCATCGCTGAACCATTGTGTAATTGCGTTAGGTTTGTTAAAATAGAGCGGTTAAGCGGTTAAGCAGACCCCTGTGGATTTCTTGTTGTCTATTGCTAGCAAAGCATCCAGGACTTATTTTTCAGTAAATATCCTAAAATAAAAACTTTGACTATAATTTATTTGATCATTCAGCAAGTTTCCCCGATCAGCATCCAGCTCAATGCCATTGTGAATAGGCTTAGAAGTTCTTTCAAAGAGATAAATACAATGGTGATTAAATGCATCAATGATGGCTTTTTTTCGTAACAAGGCCAGTGAATTAATTTGTTGTGGCAGAGAGGATGATTTGGTCTATAAAAAAGACTATCTTAACTTTTGGAACTCCCTCTCCCGTGTCCGGGAGAATTGTCATCAACTGACACTAATTAGCATAACGCAACGGAAAATATTCATATTCATGAAATCACAAGTGAAATATATTGAAACACAGCTTAGCCTTTTGTTAATCACCCTGTCATCTCAGATTTTGAAATTATGCTTTACAGCCAAAGCAAGACAAGCATTTGTGTAAGTTTATCGATAGCCTAGCATAGCATTATGCCTAGCTAGCAGCAGGCAGCTTGGTCACGAAAATCAGAAAAGCAATCAAATTAAATTGTTTACCTTTGATGAGCTTCGGATGTTTTCACTCACGAGACTCCCAGTTAGACAGTAAATGTTCATTTTGTCCCATAAAGATTCTTTTTTATAGCCGAAACACCTCCGTTTGTACTTCACGTTTGGTTGAGAAATCCACCGGAAACTGCGGTCACGACAACGCCGAAAAATATTCCAAATTAGATCCATAATATCGACAGAAACATGGCAAACGTTTTTTATAATCAATCCTCAAGGTGTTTTTCAAATATCTATTCGATAATATATCAACCGGGACAGGTGGCTTCTTAGTAGGAAAGAGAGAAACAATGGCCGCATTTGTCTTTTATGCACAAAACACTCTGAGAGCCTCCAGCTGACCACTGACGCAATGTTGTCGTTCAGGCTCATTTTTCAAAATAAAAGCCTGAAACTATGTATTGTGACACTAGACACATTAGGGAAGCCATAGAAAACTGGAATCTGGTTGATATCTCATTCACTGCTCAATAGGGACGCATAGGAATGCAGAGCTTTCTAAATAAGAGTCCCTTCCTGATTGGATTTTTCTCAGGCTTTCAAATCAAATCAAATCAAATCAAATTGTATTTGTCACATACACATGGTTAGATGTTAATGCGAGTGTAGCGAAATGCTTGTGCTTCTAGTACCGACAATGCAGTAATAACCAACGAGTAATCTAGCTAACAATTCCAAAACTACTACCTTATACACACAAGTGTAAAGGGATAAAGAATATGTACATAAAGATATATGAATGAGTGATGGTACAGAGCGGCATAGGCAAGATGCAGTAGATGGTATCGAGTACAGTATATACATATGAGATGAGTATGTAAACAAAGTGGCATAGTTTAAAGTGGCTAGTGATACATGTATTACATAAAGATGCAGTAGATGATATAGAGTACAGTATATACGTATGCATATAAGATAAATAATGTAGGGTATGTAAACATTATATTAAGTAGCATTGTTTAAAGTGGTTAGTGATATATTTTACATCAATGCCCATCAATTCCAATTATTAAAGTGGCTGGAGTTGAGTCAGTGTGTTGGCAGCAGCCACTCAATGTTAGTGGTGGCTGTTTAACAGTCTGATGGCCTTGAGATAGAAGCTGTTTTTCAGTCTCTCGGTCCCAGCTTTGATGCACCTGTACTGGCCTCGCCTTCTGGATAATAGCGGGGTGAACAGGCAGTGGCTCGGGTGGTTGTTGTCCTTGATGATCTTTATGGCCTTCCTGTGACATCGGGTGGTGTAGGTGTCCTGGAGGGCAGGTAGTTTGCCCCCGGTGATGCGTTGTGCAGACCTCACTACCCTCTGGAGAGCCTTACGGTTGTGGGCGGAGCAGTTGCCGTACCAGGTGGTGATACAGCCCGACAGGATGCTCTCGATTGTGCATCTGTAGAAGTTTGTGAGTGCTTTTGGTGACAAGCCAAATTTCTTCAGCCTCCTGAGGTTGAAGAGGCGCTGTTGGGCTTTCTTCACGATGCTGTCTGTGTGGGTGGACCAATTCAGTTTGGCTGTGATGTGTACGCCGAGGAACTTAAAACTTACTACGCTCTCCACTACTGTTCCATTGATGTGGATAGGGGGGTGTTCCCTCTGCTGTTTCCTGAAGTCCACAATCATCTCCTTAGTTTTGTTGACGTTGAGTGTGAGGTTATTTTCTTGACAATGAGGGCCCTCACCTCCTCCCTGTAGGCCGTCTCGTCGTTGTTGGTAATCAAGCCTACCACTGTTGTGTCGTCCGCAAACTTGATGATTGAGTTGGAGGCGTGCATGGCCACGCAGTCGTGGGTGAACAGGGAGTACAGGAGAGGGCTCAGAACGCACCCTTGTGGGGCCCCAGTGTTGAGGATCAGCGGGGTGGAGATGTTGTTATATCAGTTCTGTTATACTCACAGACAATATTTTTACAGTTTTGGAAACTTTAGAGTGTTTTCTATCCTAAGCTGTCAATTATATGCATATTCTAGCATCTTGTCCTGACAAAATAGCCCGTTTACTTTGGGAATGTTATTTTTCCAAAAATGAAAATAGTCCCCCTAGTTTCAAGAGGTTTTTAACATAAATTTCCTTCAATATATGTTTATATGTTAGCATACTGTAAAATAAGAAGGAAGGTATTCTGTCATATATGGTTTTCTCCTGTACATATTTAATATCAAATCAGATACCAGATGTACAGTGCCTTGCGAAAGTATTCGGCCCCCTTGAACTTTGCGACCTTTTGCCACATTTCAGGCTTCAAACATAAAGATATAAAACTGTATTTTTTTGTGAAGAATCAACAACAAGTGGGACACAATCATGAAGTGGAACAACATTTATTGGATGTTTCAAACTTTTTTAACAAATCAAAAACTGAAAAATTGGGCGTGCAAAATTATTCATCCCCCTTAAGTTAATACTTTGTAGCGCCACCTTTTGCTGCGATTACAGCTGTAAGTCGCTTGGGGTATGTCTCTATCAGTTTTGCACATCGAGAGACTGACATTTTTTCCCATTCCTCCTTGCAAAACAGCTCGAGCTCAGTGAGGTTGGATGGAGAGCATTTGTGAACAGCAGTTTTCAGTTCTTTCCACAGATTCTCGATTGGATTCAGGTCTGGACTTTGACTTGGCCATTCTAACACCTGGATATGTTTATTTTTGAACCATTCCATTGTAGATTTTGCTTTATATTTTGGATCATTGTCTTGTTGGAAGACAAATCTCCGTCCCAGTCTCAGGTCTTTTGCAGACTCCATCAGGTTTTCTTCCAGAATGGTCCTGTATTTGGCTCCATCCATCTTCCCATCAATTTTAACCATCTTCCCTGTCCCTGCTGAAGAAAAGCAGGCCCAAACCATGATGCTGCCACCACCATGTTTGACAGTGGGGATGGTGTGTTCAGCTGTGTTGCTTTTACGCCAAACATAACGTTTTGCATTGTTGCCAAAAAGTTCAATTTTGGTTTCATCTGACCAGAGCACCTTCTTCCACATGTTTGGTGTGTCTCCCAGGTGGCTTGTGGCAAACTTTAAACAACACTTTTTATGGATATCTTTAAGAAATGGCTTTCTTCTTGCCACTCTTCCATAAAGGCCAGATTTGTGCAATATACGACTGATTGTTGTCCTATGGACAGAGTCTCCCACCTCAGCTGTAGATCTCTGCAGTTCATCCAGAGTGATCATGGGCCTTTTGGCTGCATCTCTGATCAGTCTTCTCCTTGTATGAGCTGAAAGTTTAGAGGGACGGCCAGGTCTTGGTAGATTTGCAGTGGTCTGATACTCCTTCCATTTCAATATTATCGCTTGCACAGTGCTCCTTGGGATGTTTAAAGCTTGGGAAATCTTTTTGTATCCAAATCCGGCTGTAAACTTCTTCACAACAGTATCTCGGACCTGCCTGGTGTGTTCCTTGTTCTTCATGATGCTCTCTGCGCTTTTAACGGACCTCTGAGACTATCACAGTGCAGGTGCATTTATACGGAGACTTGATTACACACAGGTGGATTGTATTTATCATCATTAGTCATTTAGGTCAACATTGGATCATTCAGAGATCCTCACTGAACTTCTGGAGAGAGTTTGCTGCACTGAAAGTAAAGGGGCTGAATAATTTTGCACGCCCAATTTTTCAGTTTTTGATTTGTTAAAAAAGTTTGAAATATCCAATAAATGTCGTTCCACTTCATGATTGTGTCCCACTTGTTGTTGATTCTTCACAAAAAAATACAGTTTTATATATTTATGTTTGAAGCCTGAAATGTGGCAAAAGGTCGCAAAGTTCAAGGGGGCCGAATACTTTCGCAAGGCACTGTAGCTATTACAGGCCATGGTTTTAAATGACAATATTGGTTCTTATTGCGTTTTTTTCCCCTCCAGCCAGTGGCAGGCCACCTGCTAATCAGGACCCAATCAGGAGAGAGGGCCACAGAAAGGGCTCCGTGGTCAATGTGAACCCCACCAACATCAGACCCCAGAGTGATGCCCCCGAGATCCGCAAGTACAAGAAGAAGTTCAACACAGAGATCCTCTGTGCTGGCCTGTGGGGTAAGCAGCAGTTTAACACCCAGTCGACCCCTAGCCCCTATCCCCTAGAAACACACCTTTGTAATAGCATTTTTTTTAATGTATTTGTATTTTTATTACTAACACCTCCACCACCACCCCTCTTCGGAGGACAAATGTCTTTTCGTTTTTTTACAGCTTTTTTTTTTACATACAGTGGGGAGAACAAGTATTTGATACACTGCCGATTTTGCAGGTTTTCCTACTTACAAAGCATGTCTGTAATTTTTATCATAGGTACACTTCAACTGTGAGAGACGGAATCTAAAACAAAAATCCAGAAAATCACATTGTATGATTTTTAAGTAATTCATTTGCATTTTATTGCATGACATAAGTATTTGATCACCTACCAACCAGTAAGAATTCCAGCTTTCACAGACTTGTTAGTTTTTCTTTAAGAAGCCCTCCTGTTCTCCTCTCATTACCTGTATTAACTGCACCTGTTTGAACTCATTACCTGTATAAAAGACACCTGTCCACACACTCAATCTCTGACAGAGATGGCCGCCTCGCTTCGCGTTCCTAGGAAACTATGCAGTTTTTTGTTTTTTTACGTGTTATTTCTTACATTAGTACCCCAGGTCATCTTAGGTTTCATTACATACAGTCGAGAAGAACTACTGAATATAAGATCAGCGTCAACTCACCATCAGTACGACCAAGAATATGTTTTTCGCGACGCGGATCCTGTGTTCTGCCTTACAAACAGGACAACGGAGTGGATCCCATGCAGCGACCCAAAAAAACGACTACGAAAAAGAGGGAAACGAGGCGGTCTTCTGGTCAGACTCCGGAGACGGGCACACCGTGCACCACTCCCTAGCATTCTTCTTGCCAATGTCCAGTCTCTTGACAACAAGGTTGATGAAATCCGAGCAAGGGTAGCATTCCAGAGGGACATCAGAGACTGTAACGTTCTCTGCTTCACGGAAACGTGGCTCACTGGAGAGACGCTATCCGAGGCGGTGCAGCCAACGGGTTTCTCCACGCATCGCGCAGACAGAAACAAACATCTTTCTGGTAAGAAAGGGGCGGGGGCGTATGCCTTATGACTAACGTGACATGGTGTGATGAAAGAAACATACAGGAACTCAAATCCTTCTGTTCACCTGATTTAGAATTCCTCACAATCAAATGTAGACCGCATTATCTACCAAGAGAATTCTCTTCGATTATAATCACAGCCGTATATATCCCCCCCCAAGCAGACACATCGATGGCTCTGAATTAACTTTATTTGACTCTTAGCAAACTGGAAACCATTTATCCGGAGGCTGCATTCATTGTAGCTGGGGATTTTAACAAGGCTAATCTGAAAACAAGACTCCCTAAATTTTATCAGCATATCGATTGCGCAACCAGGGGTGGAAAGACCTTGGATCATTGTTACTCTAACTTCCGCGACGCATATAAGGCCCTGCCCCGCCCCCCTTTCGGAAAAGCTGACCACGACTCCATTTTGTTGATCCCTGCCTACAGATAGAAACTAAAACAAGAGGCTCCCACGCTGAGGTCTGTCCAACGCTGGTTCGACCAAGCTGACTCCACACTCCAAGACTGCTTCCATCACGTGGACTGGGACATGTTTCGTATTGCGTCAGACAACAACATTGACGAATACGCTGATTCGGTGTGCGAGTTCATTAGAACGTGCGTTGAAGATGTCGTTCCCATAGCAACGATTAAAACATTCCCTAACCAGAAACCGTGGATTGATGGCAGCATTCGCGTGAAACTGAAAGCGCGAACCACTGCTTTTAATCAGGGCAAGGTGTCTGGTAACATGACCGAATACAAACAGTGCAGCTATTCCCTCCGCAAGGCTATCAAACAAGCTAAGCGTCAGTACAGAGACAAAGTAGAATCTCAATTCAACGGCTCAGACACAAGAGGCATGTGGCAGGGTCTACAGTCAATCACGGACTACAGGAAGAAATCCAGCCCAGTCACGGACCAGGATGTCCTGCTCCCAGGCAGACTAAATAACTTTTTTGCCCGCTTTGAGGACAATACAGTGCCACTGACACGGCCTGCAACGAAAACATGCGGTCTCTCCTTCACTGCAGCCGAGGTGAGTAAGACATTTAAACGTGTTAACCCTCGCAAGGCTGCAGGCCCAGACGGCATCCCCAGCCGCGCCCTCAGAGCATGCGCAGACCAGCTGGCCGGTGTGTTTACGGACATATTCAATCAATCCCTATACCAGTCTGCTGTTCCCACATGCTTCAAGAGGGCCACCATTGTTCCTGTTCCCAAGAAAGCTAAGGTAACTGAGCTAAACGACTACCGCTCCGTAGCACTCACTTCCGTCATCATGAAGTGCTTTGAGAGACTAGTCAAGGACCATATCACCTCCACCCTACCTGACACCCTAGACCCACTCCAATTTGCTTACCGCCCAAATAGGTCCACAGACGATGCAATCTCAACCACACTGCACACTGCCCTAACCCATCTGGACAAGAGGAATACCTATGTGAGAATGCTGTTCATCGACTACAGCTCGGCATTCAACACCATAGTACCCTCCAAGCTCGTCATCAAGCTCGAGACCCTGGGTCTCGACCCCGCCCTGTGCAACTGGGTACTGGACTTCCTGACGGGCCGCTCCCAGGTGGTGAGGGTAGGCAACAACATCTCCTCCCCGCTGATCCTCAACACTGGGGCCCCGCAAGGGTGCGTTCTGAGCCCTCTCCTGTACTCCCTGTTCACCCACGACTGCGTGGCCACCCACGCCTCCAACTCAATCATCAAGTTTGCGGACGACACAACAGTGGTAGGCTTGATTACCAACAACGACGAGACGGCCCACAGGGAGGAGGTGAGGGCCCTCGGAGTGTGGTGTCAGGAAAATAACCTCACACTCAACGTCAACAAAACTAAGGAGATGATTGTGGACTTCAGGAAACAGCAGAGGGAACACCCCCCTATCCACATCGATGGAACAGTAGTGGAGAGGGTAGCAAGTTTTAAGTTCCTCGGCATACACATCACAGACAAACTGAATTGGTCCACTCACACAGACAGCATTGTGAAGAAGGCGCAGCAGCGCCTCTTCAACCTCAGGAGGCTGAAGAAATTCGGCTTGTCACCAAAAGCACTCACTAACTTCTACAGATGCACAATCGAGAGCATCCTGACGGGCTGTATCACCGCCTGGTACGGCAACTGCTCCGCCCTCAACCGTAAGGCTCTCCAGAGGGTAGTGAGGTCTGCACAACGCATCACCGGGGGCAAACTACCTGCCCTCCAGGACACCTACACCACCCGATGTCACAGGAAGGCCATAAAGATCATCAAGGACATCAACCACCCGAGCCACTGCCTGTTCACCCCGCTATCATCCAGAAGGCGAGGTCAGTACAGGTGCATCAAAGCTGGGACCGAGAGACTGAAAAACAGCTTCTATCTCAAGGCCATCAGACTGTTAAACAGCCACCACTAACATTGAGTGGCTGCTGCCAACACACTGACACTGACTCAACTCCAGCCACTTTAATAATGGGAATTGATGGTAAATGATGTAAATATATCACTAGCCACTTTAAACAATGCTACCTTATATAATGTTACTTACCCTACATTATTCATCTCATATGCATACGTATATACTGTACTCTATATCATCGACTGTATCCTTATGTAATACATGTATCACTAGCCACTTTAACTATGCCACTTTGTTTACTGTTAGGGAAGATTCAGAATTTGTTGGTAACATATGTAAGATGTTTTATATTCATCAAATATGTGTAAGTTAATTCTCATCAGAATGGTATTTTTGTGTAATTCTGTGGTGAGGTTGCGTCTGTTCTATGTCAAAACTAAGTTGCCTGGGCCGCTGAGAGGGGAGATGTCAAAGTGTCATCATGTGTAAACATATCTTTCACTCTCTACCTTTCCCATAGTGGGGAAAGGAAGGTTGCAGTGTCTGGAATCATTCTATGCTCCCTCTTATGTTGTTTCTATCTTAACCTATAGCCTCACCCTCCTCTCCGTGAGTTTGTCCAGGAGTTTGTATTTAGAGTGGGTTGTATCTAAATGACAATTTGATATATGCCTGTTGTAATGGAGGATTGGTTTATGGTTTGGGAAAGGAGACAAAGCTGAACGATGAGTTATGTCTATGCTGTCTGACTATGTGTGTCTTTGCTATTAAAGGAACTCAGTTGCATTGTAAGGGGGCTCTCAGAGGATTCACTGGGAGACACTGAATCAATCTGAGAGTCACAGGGTTGTGATAGAGCTTATATAATTAAAGATGGACTTTTATAACTAACTCTGACTTGTGTGTGTGGTTTGCTCCCATGATTTGGTAAATAGAGGAAATTTCCACGACATTACATACTCATCTCATATGTATATACTGTACTCGATACCATCTACTGTATCTTGCCTATGCTGCTCTGTACCATCATCCATCACTCATTCATATATCCTTATGTACATATTCTTTATCCCCTTACACAATGTACAAGACAGTAGTTTTGGAATTGTTAGTTAGATTACTTGTTGGTTATTACTGCATTGTCGGAACTAGAAGCAGAAGCATTTCGCTACACTCGCATTAACATCTGCTAACTATGTGTATGTGACAAATGAAATTTGATTTGATTTGATTTGAGACTCCAACCTCTCCACAATGGCCAAGACCAGAGAGCTGTGTAAGGACATCAGGGATAAAATTTTAGACAAGGCTGGGATGGGCTACAGGACAATAGGCAAGCAGCTTGGTGAGTAGGCAACAACTGTTGGCGCAATTATTAGAAAATGGAAGAACTTCCAGATGAAGGTCATTCACCCTCGGTCTGGGGCTCCATGCAAGATCTCACCTTGTGGGGCATCAATGATCATGAGGAATGTGAGGGATCAGCCCAGAACTACGCGGCAGGACCTGGTCAATGACCTGAAGAGAGCTGGGACCACAGTCTCAAAGAAAACCATTAGTAACACACTACGCCGTCATGGATTAAAATCCTGCAGCGCACGCAAGGTCCCCCTGCTCAAGCCAGCGCATGTCCAGGCCCATCTGAAGTTTGCCAATGACCATCTGGATGATCCAGAGGAGGAATGGGAGAAGGTCATGTGGTCTGATGAGACAGAAATAGAGCCCTTTTGGTCTAAACTTCACTCGCCGTGTTTGGAGGAAGAAGAAGGATGAGTACAACCCCAAGAACACCATCCCAACCGTGAAGCATGGAGGTGGAAACATAATTCTTTGGGGATGTTTTTCTGCAAAGGGGACAGGATGCCTGCACCGTATTGAGGGGAGGATGGGTGGGGCCATGTATCACGAGATCTTGGCCAACAACCTCCTTCCCTCAGTAAGAGCATTGAAGATGGGTCGTGGCTGGGTCTTCCATCATGACAACGACCCGAAACACACAGCCAGGGCAACTAAGGACTGGCTCCTTAAGAAGCATCTCAAGGTCGTGGAGTGGCCTAGCAAACAAAGGTTTCTGTACCAAATATTACGTTCTGCTATTCTGATGTATCAAATACTTATGTCAAGCAATAAAATTCAAATTAATTTCTTTAAAATCATACAATGTGATTTTCTGTATTTTTGTTTTAGATTCCGTCTCTCACAGTTGAAGTGTACCTATGATAAAATGACAGACCTCTGCATGCTTTGTAAGTAGGAAAACCTGCTAAATTGGCAGTGTGTCAAATATTTGTTCTCCCCACTGTATATACTATCGTTCACAAGTTTGGGGTCACTTAGAAATGTCCTTGTTTTTGAAAGAAAAGCACGTTTTTTTGTCCATTAAAATAACATCAAATTGATCAGAAGTACGGTGTAAACATTGTTAATGTTGTAAAGGACTATTGTAGCAGGAAGCGGCTGATTTTTAATGGAATATCTACATAGGCATACAGAGGCCCATTGTCAGCAACCATCACTCTGTGTTCCAATGGTACGTTGTGTTAGCTAATCCAAGTTAAAAGGCTAATTGATCATTAGAAAACCCTTTTGCAATTATGTTAGCACAGCTGAAAACTGTTGTTCTGATTAAAGAAGCAATACAACTGTCCTTCTTTAGATTAGTTGAGTATCTGGAGCATCAGCATTTGTGGGTTCGATTACAGGCTCAAAATGGCCAGAAACAAAGGACTTTCTTTTGTTGATGAAGAAAGGCTATTCCATATGAGAAATTGCTAAGAAACTGAAGATCTCATACAACGCTGTGTACTACTCTCTTCACAGAACAGTGCAAACTGTCTCTTACCAGAATAAAAAGAGGAGTGGGAGGTCCCGCTGCACAACTGAGCAAGAGGACAAATACATTAGAGTGTCTAGTTTGAGAAACAGACACCTCACAAGTCCTCAACTGGCAGCTTCATTAAATAGTACCAGCAAAACACCAGTCTCAACGTCAACAGTGAAGAGGCGACTCCGGTATGCTGGCCTTCTAGGCAGAGTTCCTCTGTCCAGTGTCTGTGTTATTTTGCCCATCTTAATCTTTTATTTTATTGGCCAGTCTGAGATATGGCTTTTTCTTTGCAACTCTACTTAGAAGGCCAGCATCCCGGAGTTGGCCTCTTCGCTGTTGACGTTGAGACTGGTGTTTTCCTTACTTACGAGCCGCTAACCAACAATGCAGTTTCAAAGAAATATGGATAAGAATAAGAAATAAAAGTAACAAGTAATAAAAGAGCAGCAGTAAAATAACAATAGCGAGATTAACACCCAATCTGCTAGACACTTATTGTCAGGATTGGATAGGTATTGCCGTAATATGATAATAGCTCTACCTTACAATGGTTCTAGAGTGTATGAGCAATAGAGGTATATTCGAGAATGGTCATCTTTTGTGTATAGTACAGTATGCCTGTGTCTCAAATTGTACTATATCCTATATAGTACACTTCTTATGATCAGGTCCCATAGGACTCTGGTCAAAAGTAGTGCACTATACAGGGAATAGGGTGCCATTTGGGACAGGTACTATGCTGGCTGAGGCTTGTGATGTTGAGACTAACACAGTGGTGTGTTGGTCCAGGTGTGAACCTGCTGGTGGGGACAGAGAATGGT
This sequence comes from Oncorhynchus clarkii lewisi, assembly GCF_045791955.1. NCBI lineage: Eukaryota > Metazoa > Chordata > Actinopteri > Salmoniformes > Salmonidae > Oncorhynchus > Oncorhynchus clarkii. The sequence goes on from NC_092177.1 coordinate 21,328,305, forward strand.
CTGTGGCTGCTGGACAGGAGCGGTCAGGGGAAGGTCTACTCTCTGATCAGCAGGAGACGCTTCCAACAGATGGACGTTCTGGAGGGCCTCAACGTGCTCATCACCATCTCAGGTAGTTAGCGTAGTGCTACCATACACAAGAATATACAGTACCGTATATACGCTCTCACGCACACAGAGATAGACACACACAGATTATTTATTTATTTTTATTTAACCTTTATTTAACTAGGCAAGTCAGCTAAGAACAAATTCTTATTTACAATGGCGACCTTCCCCGGCCAAACCGGGAACTAAGGGACTCCCAATCATGGCTGGTTGTTATACAGCCTGGAATCAAACCAGGGTCTGTAGTGACGCCTATAGCACTGAGATGCAGTGCCTTATACCACAGTGCCACTCGTATAGGCACACTCAACAAATAGGAAAGTTGTCCAACTAAAATGTGTCTTCCGCATTATCCCAACCCCTCTGAATCAGAGGTGCAGGGGGCTGCCTTAATCGACACCCACGCCCCCGGGGAACAGTGGGTTAACTGCCTTGCTCAGGGGCAGAACGACAGATTTTGACCTTGTAAGCTCAGTGATTTGATCCAGCAACCTTCCGGTTACTGGCCTAACGCTCTAACCACTAGGCTACCAGCCACCCTGTAGGTATAGTCTTGTCTTATAATTTTTTTTGCACTTACTTTTGCAGCCAACTTTGTCGCCCTCTAAACTCCATCACTATCCTGTTTGTCAGGTAAAAAGAACAAGCTGAGGTTGTACTACCTGTCTTGGCTGCGGAACAAGATCCTTCGGAATGACCCAGAGGTGGAGAAGAGGCAGGGCTGGACCTCTGTAGGGGACCTGGAAGGATGTGTGCACTACAAAGTCGGTGAGTATACATTACCTGGCCTTAGATCATGATAGCATCACTACTGATTTGTTGGATCAATCTTACATTTTATTGCATGGCAGGCTTATACAGATGTTAGATCTTAATTTTATTTTTTAAATTTCTTTATTTAACCAGGTAGGACAGTTGAGAACAAGTTATCATATACAATTGCGACCTGGCCAAGATAGAGCAAATTGAGCCAGTTTACTACAGCAGGAAAATAATCTCCTGCAACAGGGTGATCAAATTAAGATAATACATCTCGAAACCTTGGGACTATAAGGTTTTATCTGAAATCTCTGTCAAAAATGAGTTACTCACATACAGTGCATTTGGAAAGTATTCAGACCCTTTGACTTTTTCAAAGTTTTCTTACGTTACAGTCTTATTCTAAAATGTATTAAATTGTATTTTTTCTTCATCAATCTATGCGCAATACCCCATAATAAAAAAACTAAACCAGATTTTGGGGTATTTTTGCAAATGTATTAAAACAAAAGAACTGAAATGTCACATTTACATACTGTAAGTATTCAGACTCTTTACTCAGTCCTTTGTTGAAGCACCTTTGGCAGTGATTACAGCCTCAAGTCTTCTTGGGTATGACGCTACAAGTTTGACACACTTGTATTTGAGGAGTTTCTCCCATTCTTCTCTGCAGATCCTCTCAAGCTCTGTCTGGTTGGATGGGGAGTGTTGCTGCATAGCTTATTTAAGGTATCTCCAGAGAGGTTCGATTGGATTCAAGTTCAGGCTCTGGCTGGGCCACTCAAGGACATTCAGAGACTTGTCCCGAAGCCACTCCTGCACGTTGTCTTGGCTGTGGGCTTAGGGTCGTTGTCCTGTTGGAAGGTGAACCTTCCAGTCGGAGGTCCTGAGCACTCTGGATCAGGTTTTCATCAAGGATCTTTCTGTACTTTGCTCTGTTCATATTTCCCTCGATCCTGACTAGTCTCCCAGTCCCTGCCACTGAAAAACATCTCCACAGCATGATGCTGCCACAACCATGCTTCACCGTAGTGATGTTGGCAGGTTTCCTCAAGATGTGACGCTTGGCATTCAGGCCAAAGAGTTCAATCATGGTTTCATCAGACCAGAGAATCTTGTTTCTCATGGTCTGGGAGTCCTTTAGGTGCTGGTTGTCCTTCTGGAAGGGTCCCCGATCTCCACAGTGGAACTCTGGAGCTCTGTCAAAGTGACCATCAGGTTCTAGGTCACCTACCTGACCAATGCCCATCTCCCTCTATTGTTCAGTTTGGCCAGGTGGCCAGCTCTAGGAAGAGTCTTGGTGGTTCCAAACTTCTTCCATTTAAGAATGATGGAGGCCACTGTGTTCTTGGGGTACTTCAATACTGCAGAAAAGTTTTGGTACCCTTCCCCAGATCTGTGCCTCTACACAATTATGTCTCAGAGCTCTATGGAGAATTCCTTCGACCTCATGGCTTGGTTTTTGCTCTGATATGCACTGTCAACTGTGGGACCTCATATAGACAGGTGTGTGCCTTTCCAAATCATGTCCAATCAATTGAATTTACCACAGGTGGACTCCAATCAAGTTGTAGAAACATCTCAAGGATGATCAATGTAAACTAGATGCACCTGAGCTTAAATTCTCATAGCAAAGGGTCTGAATAATTATGTAAATTAGGCATTTCCAATTTTTTTATATACATTTGCGAACATTTCTAAAAACCTATTTTCGCTTTGTCGTTATGGGGTATTGTGAGTAAATTGATTAGGAAAATGTTTTATTCAATCCATTTTAGAATAAGGCTGTAACGTAACAAAATGTAGAAAAAGGGAAAGGGTCTGAATACTTTCCGAATGCACTGTATAATAGATATTTAGATGGTTCTTCATATGTCTGTGAAGTTCGATTTTTGAGATTGACATATAAGGTTCTATCTGCGATTGCACCCCCCTAAAAAACAGATTTACAAATGTCTCAGGATTTTGATACTCTGCACTTCAGGTACCTTTAAGGGGGAACTTAATGGCTTATGAAAGAAGAATTCACTACAAAATAGTTATGTGATCTGTGATGTGAAATCTTTGATGCTCAGTATCTCAGAACTATGCTTTGCACAGATAGAACCTCGCGATCTGTATGAACAATGTTGAAACTGTTGACACATTGCTGCTTATCAAAGGTCTTTGTGTTGTGATATACAGAAAGTAATGGGTATAAGACAAGAAAAAACTATTTCAAAATGTATCTATTCTCTCAGTGTCTGACTCCATTAGAGCACCAGAGGTGTGTGTGTGTGTGTGTGTGTGTGTGTGTGTGTGTGTGTGTGTGTGTGTGTGTGTGTGTGTGTGTGTGTGAGTGTGAGTGTGAGTGTGAGTGTGAGTGTGAGAGAGAGAGAGAGAGAGAGAGAGAGAGAGAGAGAGAATGGGTGCATGTGAACTGGTTGTGAGTGAATGACTGTCAGTGTGCAGTGTTGAGCTCAGCAATGTGAGCCTCTCTTTCCTGTGACTCTTCCTGCTGTTAGTTACAGCGTTGACAGAGTGAGGACATCTCAGGGACTCCAACCCAGGAAGGATATGATGTCATAGTGAGGCACACACTGTCCTTCCCAGCACTCCCCTCAGTATTGTTTCTCATAGTCGGAGGCATGCTGCTATTGCAGTCGGGTTGTATCCCAAAAGTAGTGCACTATATAGGGAATAAGGTGCCATTTGGGATGCAACCAAAAACCTCTTTGTTGAGATTGTCTAATGATCATTAGTTCAAGACCGCTGGCACGTTAGTGTTACAGACTGATGTAGTGTAATAAGCCTTTATCTTGTTCTGTATCCAGTATGAGAGAAATCCCTAACCCTCATTGAAAATCCCTGCTCTTTGTTACATGCAATTTCAGTTCGATATGAGAAGATTAAGTTCCTGGTGATTGCCTTGAAGAATGCTGTGGAGGTGTACGCATGGGCTCCCAAACCTTACCATAAGTTCATGGCTTTCAAGGTCAGCTTGACAACACGTCCTAGTTCTGAACCCTCCTCAGTGGCTCACTCTAGTTCTAACACATCTCTCTGTGATGAACATGTTTGAACTCTTTCTACTCACTGCACAGAATATCATTAAATATATGAAACAGACTAACCCCAGCAGTCACTATGAGTTGGCGCCTACTGTCATCACTATTCACTACTAATATCAGGACCAGAGTATGTCCTGGCCCTGTCTTGACCAGGAACAACTCTGGCTCCTGGTTATGGACTATACTCCTGGCCCTGTGTCTTGACCAGGAACAACTCTGGCCCCTGGTTATACTCCTGGCCTTACATACAGTATGACTTAATGTACAGTGGCAAGAAAAAGTATGTGAACATTTTGGAAATACCTGGATTTCTGCATTGATTGGTCATGAAATTTGATCTGATCTTCACCTAGGTCACAGCAATAGACAAACACAGTCTGCTTAAACTAATAACACACAAACAATGATATGTGTTCATGTCTTTATCGAACACACCATGTAAACATTTACAGTGCAGAATGTAAAAAGTATGTTAACTCTTGGATTTAATAATTGGTTGACCCTCCTTTGGCAGCATTAACCTCAACCAAACGTTTTCTGTAGTTGCGTATCAGACCTGCACAACGGTCAGGAGAAATTTTGGACAATTCCTCTTTACAAAACTGTTTCATTTCAGCAATATTCTTGGGATGACTGGTGTGAACTGCTCTTTTGAGGTCATGTCACAGCATCTCAATCGGGTTAAGGTCAGGACTCTGACTAGCCCACTCCAGAAGGCGTATTTTCTTCTGTTGAAGCCATTCTGTTGTTGATTTACTTCTGTGTTTTGGGTTGTTGTCCTGTTGCAGCACCCAACTTCTGTTGAGCTTCAATTAGCGGACAGATAGCCTAACATTCTCCTGTAAAATGTCTTGATAAACTTAGGAATTTATTTTCCCGTCGATGATAGCAAGCTGTCCAGGCCCTGAGGCTGCAAAGCAGCCCCAAACAGTTGGGATGAGGTTTTGATGTTGGTATGCTGTGCCTTTCTTTCTCCACTCAGGTTTGTGTGTTCCTTCCAGACAACTCAACTATAGTTTAATCTGTCCACAGAATATTTTGCCAGTAGCACCGTGGAACATCCAGGTGCACTTTTGCAAACTTCAGACGTGCAGCAATGTTTTTTTGGGGCAGCAGTGGCTTCTTCCGTGGCGTCCTCCCATGAACACCATTCTTGTTTAGTGTTTTACGTATCGTAGACTCATCAACAGAGTTGTTAGCATGTTCCAGAGATTTCTGTAAGTCTATCTGACACTCTAGGATTCTTCTTAACCTCATTGGGCATTCTGCACTGTGCTCTTGCAGTCATCTTTGCAGGATGGCCATTCCTTGGCAGAGTAGCAACAGTGCTGTCACGTTCGTCATAACGATGAGACCAAGGCGCAGCGTGAGATTAATACATTCTACTTTTAATTAAAATGAAGAACACTTAAACAAACTAACAAAATAACAACACGAACGTGACGCTATAAACACGAGTGCTAACATGCAACTACACATAGACAATAACCCACAAAACCAAAATGGAAAATGGCAACCTAAATAGGATCCCCAATCAGAGACAACGATAAACAGCTGCCTCTGATTGGGAACCAATTCAGGCCACCATAGACCTACATGTACCTAGACAAACGAAAACCCGATAGATATACAAAAAACCCTAGACATAGCAAAAACACACATACCACCCTCGTCACACCCTGACCTAACCAAAATATTAAAGAAAACAAAGATAACTAAGGTCAGAAAGTGCTGAACTTTCTGCTTCTTGTGAATAGATATAGGGCAAGGCAGCTCTAACCAACATCTCCAATCTCGTCTCATTGATTGGACTCCAGGTTAGCTGACTCCTAACTCCAATTAGCTTTTGGAGAAGTCATTAGCCTAGGGGTTCACATACTTGTCCCAACCGACACTGTAAATGTTTCAATTATGTATTCAATTTATGCAGAAATCCAGGTAATTCCAAAGGGTTCACAAAGTTGAAGTCAGAAGTTTACATACACCTTAGCCAAGTACTTTTAAACTCAGTTTTTCACAATTCCTGACATTTAATCCTAGTAAAAATTCCCTGTATTAGGTCAGTTACGAGCACCACTTTATTTTAAGAATGTGAAATGTCAGAATAATAGTAGAGAGAATTATTTATTTCAGCTTTTATTTCTTTCATCACATTCCCAGTGGGTCAGAAGTTTGCATGCACTCAATTAGTATTTGGTAGCATTGCTTTTAAATTGTTTAACTTTGGTCAAACGTTTCAGGTAGCATTCCACAAGCTTCCCACAATCAGTTGGGTGAATTTTGGCCCATTCCTCCTGACAGAGCTGGTGTAACTGAGTCAGGTTTGTAGGCTTCCTTGCTCGCACACACTTTTCCAGTTGTGCCCACAAATCTTCTATAGGATTGAGGTCAGGGCTTTGTGATGGCCACTCCAATACCTTGATGTTATTGTCCTTAAGCCATTTTGCCACATCTTTGGAAGTATGCTTCCTTTTGGAAGACCCATATGCGACCAAGCTTTAACTTCCTGACTGATGTCTTGAGATGTTGCTTCAATATATCTACATCATTTCTCTTCCTCATGAAGCCATCTATTTTGTGAAGTGCACCAGTATCTCCTGCAGCAAAGCACCACCATAACATTAAAAAAATAATGATGTTTACCTTTATTTAACTAGACAAGTCAGTTAAGAACTAATTCTTATTTTCAATGACGGTCTAGGAACAGATTTGTACCGTGTCAGCTTGGGGATTTGAACTTGCAACCTTTCGGTTACTAGTCCAAAACTCTAACCACTAGGCTACCCTGACGCCCCAACATTATGCTGCCACCACCGTGCTTCACGGTTGGGATGGTGTTCATTGGCTTGCAAGCCTCCCCCATTTTCCTCCAAACATAACGATGGCCATTCATGGCCAAACAGTTCTATTTTTGTTCCATCAGACCAGAGGACATTTCTCCAAAAAGTACAAGCTTTGTCCCCATGTGCAGTTGCAAACCGTAGTCTGTCTTTTTTATGGCAGTTTTGGAGCAGTGGCTTCTTCCTTGCTGAGTGGCCTTTCAGGTTATGTCAATATAGGACTCGTTTTACTGTGGATATAGATACTTTTGTGCCTGTTTCCTCCAGCATCTTCACAAGGTCCTTTGCTGTTGTTCTGGGATTGACTTGCACTTTTCGCACCAAAGTACGTTATCTCTAGGAGACAGAACGCGTCTCCTTCCTGAGCGGTATGACGGCTGCGTGGTCCCATGGTGTTTATACTTGTATACTATTGTTTGTACAGATGAACGTGGTACCTTCAGGCGTTGGACCAGACTTGTGGAGGTCTACAGTTTTTTTCTGAGAACTTTGCTGATTGACTTCAGGCGTTTGGAAATTGCTCCCAAGGATGAACCAGACTTGTAGAGGTCTACAAAAAGTTTTCTGAGGTCTTTTTATTTTCTGATTTCTTTTGATTTTCACATGATGTCAAGCAAAGAGGGACTGAGTTGGAAGGTAGGCCTTGAAATACATCCACAGGTACACCTCAAAATGACTCAAATTATGTCAATTAGCCTATCAGAAGCTTCTAAAGCCATGACATCATTTTCTGGAATTTTCCAAGCTGTTTAAAGGCAGGGTCAACTTAGTGTATGTAAACTTCTGACCCACTGGAATTGTGATACAGTGAATTATAAGTGAAATAATCTGTCTGTAAACAATTGTTGAAAAAATGACTTGTGTCATGCACAAAGTAGATGTCCTAACCGACTTGCCAAAACTATAGTTTGTTAAAAACTATAGTTAAAAAATGAGTTTTAATGACTCCAACCTAAGTGTATGTAAACTTCCAACTTCAACTGTACTTTTTCTTGCCACTGTCCCTAGGGTTATGACATAAGACATGTTGACTCTCCCTAAGTTATTCCTCATGTCTTTCCTTGTTGTGTGTGTCCGGTACAGTCGTTCGGCTCGCTCCCCCAGAGGCCTCTGTCCGTGGACCTGACGGTGGAGGATGGACAGAGACTTAAGGTCATCTACGGCTCCCTGTCGGGCTTCCACGCCATCGACGTTGACTCGGGGACGCCCTATGACCTCTACCTGCCCACGCATGTAAGTCCCCCACCCCCAACTCTGCCCCCAGCCTCCTCTAACCTCTCCCCAGTCTCCTCTAATCTCTCCCCAGCCCCCTCCACCCTCTCCCCAGCTCAGCCCCCTCTCCTCTCTCCCCTCAGGGCCATGCAGCCTGGATCTCTGTTCTCTAGCAGCTAAACAGCTCCTTTTCTCTGCACCCACGCCACTCAGCTCTTACAGTGAACTTTTGTTCCGACTCAGAGTCGATGTGGGTAGAAGCTGTTTGTCATCACAGCCAGTTGACTCATTTCAGTATAATATTGACAGGATGGGTTTGTGTTTAAGCCAGGCCTGATATTGTCAGTGTCTGACCTTGTGGCAAAAGCCTTTTGGCATTTCTGTCTTTTGTAAATTGATTTCTCAAAAAGCCTCTCTTAGAAATTCTGCTTCATCACAGTATAAGCTCAAACATCACTCACCTCAAAGCAAAGGAGATTCCGTACATTTAGGGAACTTTCCCTTCTTGGGAGCAAGCAGATTTACTGAAAACAAACTCAATAATCAGTCCATTAATCTACCTTGGTCACAACAGTTGTCTGAAGATACAGGAAGGTAAGACTTGTTCAGTAATTAATGATTAGTTCATTTCAATGGCAGCTGTGTTTGTCAGTCTGCCAGGAGGTGAACAAGGCTGAGAATGACTAGCCAGCTGGACCAGGTGATGGATCCTGTTAATGCCTTTAACCCCTCTAAGAGGCTCAAGGTGTAGCAGAGCGGCGCACAATGGTGCAGAGTTTTGCAGTCTTAGACACTGTAGACAGGGGAGCCGAGGCAGCCTCTAATGCTACTGATGAGAATCCCCCCCCCCCCCCCCACACACACACACACACACACACACACACACACTGCTGCAGACACACAACCCCACACACACACACATACACACACACACGCAGACTGCTGCAGAGAGCTGCTGAGAGCCAGAGCAGAGGGAGAACACTATCCCAAGGAAACTAGCTCTATTACACACACACACACACACACACACACACACACACACACACACACACACACACACACACACACACACACACACACACACACACACACACACACACACACTCCCCAGTGTGCCAGTTCCCAGTGCTGTGCCCAGAGGTGTGATGTGGCTGTATCCCACTTCTCCCACTGTGCTGGCCCACAAAGCTATCATTGGCTGCTTCTCTTTGGCCCCAGCCTCCATCCATGTGTGCTACTCTTCACCAAATAGATAGCTCTAAGTACACCTCGGCAGCGCTGGCTAACCATGTGCCTGCTAAACAGACCTGTTATTCTGCTATCTTTTCTGATAACACTTTTTTCTGATATATTTTCACTCCATAATACTGGTATTTTACCCTGCAGCGGAAGAGAAGAGTCCTTCTCTTTTACCCGATCACTCACTCTCACATTCACTCTCATATTCACTCTCTCTCACTGACACTCTCTGGTCTGCTCATTCTCGCCTTCACACACGCACACACACACACCTTTTCTCCCACGTATGTTCTCCATGTTGGCTGCTGTTGATGATGAGATGATCCCGATACCAAGACAGCGGATTAAGATAGCGCTGCGTCTGTGGATGCCTGTGTTGATGCTGAGGATTGTGGTGGCACAGCCACAGCAGCACGTGGACAGCGGGGTGCAGCTGGGGAGACAGGCTCCCGGCCGGGCAAGTATGGGGATCCTTACACTGGTCCTGTGGTGACTAACACTGGTCCTGTGGTGACTGTGACTTACTGTACATAGAGCTTTGGGGGTTGTTTGAGGTGTTGGTTTGTTTGGGGACTTGGTTTTCTACCTGCTGTTTAAGACACTAGTCTAAGCCAGTACGGATGCCCTTATAGCAGCTCTCATATAGAAAGACTTTGTAATAATCTTCTTATGCAAAGAGGTATTTTGGGTTATTGTGGATCACCTTAGGTATTAGAAATATTGTGTATGTATGAATGATGCAGCCAAAGACTTGTTACAAAACTGTTAAATCCTCATAGAGATAACAGACACTGTCTTCTTGTTTGAATGTGGACCGTTATGCAAGTGCTTGAGAGAGACCTGGGGGGGTCAGAAGTTGTTCCTTTCTCCTCCTCACTGCTTCCTTCTCCTCCTCACTGCCACACGCTGCCTCCTCCTCATTGCCACTCGCCGCCTCTTCCTCCTTCTGACTGCCTCCTCCTCACTGCCACACGCTGCCGCCTCCTCTTCCTCATTGCCACTCGCCGCCTCTTCCTCCTTCTGACTGCCTCCTCCTCACTGCCACACGCTGCCTCCTCCTTCTCCTCACTGCCACTCGCTGCATCCTCCTCCTCACTACCACTCGCTGCCTCCTCCTCCTCACTGCCACTCGCTGCCTCTTCCTCCTTCTGACTGCCTCCTCCTCACTGCCACACGCTGCCGCCTCCTCCTCCTCACTGCCACTCGCTGCCTCCTCCTCCTCACTGCCACTCGCTGCCTCTTCCTCCTTCTGACTGCCTCCTCCTCACTGCCACACGCTGCCGCCTCCTCTTCCTCACTGCCACTCGCCGCCTCCTCCTCCTCACTGCCACTCGCTGCCTCCTCCTCCTCACTGCCACTCGCCGCCTCCTCCTCCTCACTGCCACTCGCCGTCTCCTCCTCCTCACTGCCACTCGCTGCCTCCTCCTCCTCACTGCCACTCGCTGCCTCCTCTTCCTCACTGCCACTCGCTGCCTCCTCCTCCTCACTGCCACTCGCTGCCTCCTCCTCCTCACTGCCACTCGCTGCCTCTTCCTCCTTCTGACTGCCTCCTCCTCACTGCCACTCGCTGCCTCCTCCTCCTCACTGCCACTCGCTGCCTCTTCCTCCTTCTGACTGCCTCCTCCTCACTGCCACTCGCTGCCTCCTCCTCCTCCTCACTGCCACTCGCCGCCTCCTCCTCCTCACTGCCACTCGCTGCCTCCTCCTCCTCACTGCCACTCGCTTCCTCCTCCTTCTCCTTCTCACTGCTGCTTGGTGCTTCCTTGTCCTCCTCACTGCCAAGAGGCGGTTCAGTGGTTATATAGCTCTGAATCACATCTCAGTGGAGCTCACCAGCCATAGAAACAACATTCATGTGGGTACCTAAGTTGTATTCTGATGCCAGGAGAGAAAGAGCTGAGCACTGAGCATGTTTGGCAAATTAGTTTGTAATTAGAGAATTTAAGTCAAGACATTGTGTGCCGATTAATTAGCTGAGACGTTCTAATTAATTAAGCCGTGTCGTCTCCGTCTCTCTGTTGCTGCCTGGGCTGATCCAACATAGTGAGCGAGAAAGGGGATGTGTTATTATGGAATGGAGGAGCGATATACACAGTTTATTAGGTACACCATCCCGTTCACAAAAATGGATCGCTCCTATAGACAGGCAGACAGGCATTGAGGCATTCAGTTACTGTTCTGTTGAATGTTACAATGGGAAAAACATTTGACCTAAGTGACTTTGAGCATGTTTTGATCATTGAGGCCAAAGCATGCCGGATCCAGTTCACTGTGTGAATCAGCCTCTTATCAAATGGAATTAACCGAGATGGTTTCAGGGAGGGAGAGTGGGCCAATCGAGGCAATAAAACTTTGTTTTATTAGACAATGTTAGTTTGTGTATTAGGAGGATTACAACTGGTGATGGGGATGGGGCTGTGTGATTATAGCTGTTGCTTCTAGAGATGGAGAGATTTGGAGTGAGAGTGCTGCGCTGTACTTCCAGTGGTCGGCAAGTCAAGAAGATGGTTATTTTCCAACTGACAGAATGATAACTGATACAGTATAACACTATACTACAGATAGAGACACTATAGAAATCATCCTGACTGTGCCCCAAATGACACCCTATTCTGCTTGGGCTCTGGTCAAATGTAGTGCACTAGATAGGGGATAGGGTGCCACTTTATCATCATCTCATCTGACTGTGTTTTGTGTCTGTCTCAGATCCAAGGTGTGATCCGGCCTCATGCCATCATCATCCTACCCAACAGCAGTGGCATGGAGGTGCTGGTGTGTTATGAGGACGAGGGGGTTTACATAGACACCTACGGACGCATCACCAAGGAGACAGTGCTGCAGTGGGGAGAGATGCCTGCATCTGTCGGTGAGTTTATGTACAACGTACACACTCAGCCAATCAACACCTGCAGGCTGTGTGTGTGTGTGTGTGTGTGTGTGTGTGTGTGTGTGTGTGTGTGTGTGTGTGTGTGTGTGTGTGTGTGTGTGTGTGTGTGTGTGTGTGTGTGTGTGTGTGTGTGTGTGTGTGTGTGTGTGTGTGTGTGCGTGCGCGCGCGTGCGTGCGTGCGTGCGTGCGTGCGTGTGTGTGTGTGTGTTGAGAGAGGGGAGAGAGAGATATTCCACTTCCACTCAGAATGAAAAATACTTCTATCTTTGATAGACTGCAGACCCCCACCATTTAAACAATAGAACATGTCTCTCAACATGTCTCTCAAGAAATTGAATAAATTAACTGAGCAAACCAGAGACCTTTCAATATATAAATGTAAACATTATTTTAAAACGATTTAAATATAATACATAGAAATGTTGTGGGACTATAGTAGATGAAGAATCAATATTTTTTTTAGATTGAGTATTTATTGGGTCATTATGTTAGTATATTATGTATGTTTGTAATAGTGTGTTATATGTGGAAATGTGTTCGTATTATAAATTGTATTTTAATGTTTAAGGACTCTTGGAAGATTAGTCCAAATGGGGACTAAAAGAGATCCAAATCAAATCTCTTCTATCGTCCCTTTTTGATATGCAGCAGCCAGGAAGTGACCGTTGTCAATTGTGCTTGGAGCACTGGGTGCGAACACTGGGTGCGAACACTGGGTGCGAACACTGGGTGCGAACACTGGGTGCGAACACTGGGTGCGAACACTGGGTGCGAACACTGGGTGCGAACAGGAGTCAAGCTGGATCCAACAACTCTAGACAGATTTGGGACAATAAAAATAAGATGTTCTGTTTGACTGTTTTAGTTGGGTCCATTGGTCAGGTCATTATTCAAGAGGAAGTGTTATCTGTGAGGAAAAGATTACATACAGGACAGCACGCAGCCAAGCCCGGACCTGTGTATATATAGTGTAAATAAACTCAGCCCAGACCAGAGTATATAGAGTATAAATAAACTCAGTCCAGACCAGAGTATATAGAGTATAAATAAACTCAGTCCAGACCAGAGTATAAATAAATTCAGTCCAGACCAAAGTATATAGAGTATACAGTAACAGTCAAAAGTTTGGACACGCCTACTCATTCCAGGGATTTTTCTTTATTTTGACTATTTTCTACATTGTAGAATAATAGTGAAGACATCAAAACTATGAAATAACACAAATGGAATCATGTAAGTAAGTAAGTGTTTAACAAATCAAAATATATTTATATTTGAGATTCTTCAAAGTAGCCACCCTTTGCCTTGATGACAGCTTTGCACAGTCTTGGCATTCTCTCAACCAGCTTCATGAGGTAGTCACCTGGAATGCATTTCAATTAACAGGTGTGCCTTGTTAAAAGTAAATTTGGAATTTCTTTCCTTCTTAATGCATTTGAGCCAATCAGTTGTGTTGTGACAAGGTAGGGGTGGTATAGAAGATATCCCTATTTGGTAAAAGACCAAGTCCATATTATGGCAAGAACAGCTCAAATAAGCATGAAAGACATGAAAGTCAGTCAATGCGGGAAAGTTCAAGAACTTAAACGTTTTTTCAAGTGCAGTCGCAAAAACCATTAAGCGCTATGATGAAACTGGCTCTCATGAGGACTGCCACAGGAAAGGAAAACCCAGAGTTACCTCTGCTGCAGAGAATAAGTTCATTAGAGTTAACTGCACCTCAGATTGCAGCCCAAATAAATGCTTCACAGAGTTCACGTAACAGACACATCTAGTAACAGGAAGAATATGACACTTTAAAATAATATCTGACAAGGAAGCACTGAGATATGGAATGTTTGGGAATACATAGAATGTTTGGGAATGACATATACTAAGGCATTTGTAAAAAATTATATAGCAATATAGAGTGGGAAAGCAGCTGGGCATTTTGACAATGAATAGACACTGCAGCAAATAAAACCTAATAAAAACTTCTGTCACGTCCAAGACCGGAGTCTACGCAGGCAGTCTCACAAAGAGACTGCGTGAATCAAGCCTTCATGGTCGAATTGCTGCCAAGAAACCACTACTAAAAGACACCAATAAGAAGAAGAGGCTTTGTTGGGCCAAGAAACAACGAGCAATGGACATTAGACCAGTGGAAATCTGCCCTTTGGTCTGATGAATCCAAATTTTTGATTTTTGTTTCCAACCGCCGTGTCTTTGTGAGACACAGAGTAGGTGAACAGATGATCTCCGCATGTGTGGTTAAAGTATGGAGGAGGAGGTGTGATGGTATGTGGGTGCTTTGCTGGTGACACTGTCAGTGGTTTATTTAGAATTCAAGGCACACTCAACCAGCATGGCTACCACAGTATTCTGCAGAGATACGCCATCCCATCTGGTTTGCACTTAGTGGGACTATCATTTGTTTTTTTCAACAGGACAATGACCCAAAATACACCTCCAGGCTGTGTAAGGGCTATTTGACCAAAGAGAGTTGCTGCATCAGGTGCTGCATCAGATGACCTGGCCTCCGCAATCAGCCGACCTCAACCCAATTGAGATGGTTTAAGATGAGTTGGACCGCAGAGTGTAGGAAAAACAGCAAACATGTGCTCAGCATATGTGGGAACTTCATGACTGTTGGAAAAGCATTGCTCATGAAGCTGGTTGAGAGAATGCCAAGACTGTGCAAAGCTGTCATCAAGGCAAAAGGTGGCTACTTTGAAGAATCTCAAATATCAAATATATTTTGATTTGTTTAACACTTTTTTGGTTACTACATGATTCCATATGTGTTATTTCATGGTTTTGATGTCTTCACTACTATTCTACAATTTAGAAAAATGTAATAAAAACCCTTGAACGAGTAGGTGTGTCCAAACTTTTGACTGGTACTGTAAATAAACTCAGAACTAAATATACTCAAAACTCAGAACAGAGTATATTTTTATTGTATTTTTTTATTTCGCCTTTATTTAACCAGGTAGGCTAGTTGAGAACAAGTTCGTTTTTGTTTGTCCACCCGCTTTAGTTATTTTTTTCTCCCCAATTTCATGGTATCCAATTGATAGTTACAGTCTTGTCTCATTGATGTAACTCCCGTACGGACTCTGTAGAGGCGAAGGTCGAGAGCCGTGTGTCCTCTGAAGCACAACCCAACCAAGCAGCACTGCTTCTTGACACAATGCTCGCTTAACCCGGAAGCCAGCCGCACCAATATGTCAGAGTTAACACAGAGTTAACGCCAGGTGTACGGTTAACACCGACCATGTCAGTGTGCACTGCGCCCAGCCCGCCACAGGAGTCACTAGTGCGCAAGGACAAGGACATCCCTGCCGGCCAAACCCTCCCCTAACCCGGACGACGGTGGGCCAATTGTGCGTCGCCCCATGGATCTCCCAGTTGCGGCAGGCTGCGACAGAGCCTGGACTCGAACCCAGAATCACCAGTGGCACAACTAGTGTTGCGATGCAGTGCCTTAGACCACTGCGCCACTACTTTTGCTATTCTCTTTTTGATGGTCCTCCCGGTTTTGACCTCTGCCTGACTCCGGACTACTTTCCTGCCTGCCTGCCCTGACCTTGGTTCTGCCTGCCCCTTGGTGCCTTTTGGACTCTGAACAGGTTTTGACCCCTGTCTGACTCTGGACTACTTTCCCGCCTGCCTGATCATCCTGCCTGCCCTGACCTTGGTTCTGCCTGCCCCTTGGTGCCTTTTGGACTGAACAGGTTTTGACCTCTGCCTGACTCCGGACTACTTTCCCGCCTGCCTGCCCTGACCTTGGTTCTGCCTGCCCCTTGGTGCCTTTTGGACTCTGAACAGGTTTTGACCTCTGCCTGACTCCGGACTACTTTCCCGCCTGCCTGCCCTGACCTTGGTTCTGCCTGCCCTTTGCTACCTTTTGGACTCTGAACTGATTTTGACCCTTTGCCTGTCCACGACCATTCTCTTGCCTGCCCCTATTGGATTAATAAATATTATAAGACTCCAACCATATGCCTCCTGTGTCTGCATCTGGGTCTCGCCTTGTGTCATGATACTGGCAACTGAGTTTGGAAAAACAGCTGTATTGTTGTAGTGACTGGGTGTATTGATACATCATCCAATGTGTAATTAATAACTTCACCGTGCTCAAAGGAATATACAATGTCTGCTTTTTTTACCCATCTACCAATAGGTGCCCTTTTTTTGTGAGGCATTTTTTGTGAGGCAAAGACCTCCATGGTCTTTGTAGTTGAATCTGCGTTTGAAATTTACCGCTCGACTGAGGGACCATACAAATAATTGTACGTTTGGTTTACAGAGATCATAAAAAAATCACATTAACCCGTATTATTGCACACAGGGTTAGTCCATGCAACTAATTATGTGACTTGTTAAGCACATTTTTACTCCTGAACTTATTTAGGCTTGCCATAATACTTAATGACTTAATTAATAGCTAAAATTGTTTTAAAAATATGTATTTTTAAAAATTATAATCCCACTTTGACATTATGGGGTATTGTGTGTAGGTCAGTATCCAAAAAAGTTCATCCATTTTCAATTCAGACTTTAACACAATAAAATGTGGAAAAAGTCCAGAGTTTGTGAATACTTCCTGAACGCACTGTAGAACAGCTCAAAAGAGGAGAGTGGGAAAAGTGTGCCTATTGATTTCATCTCAAGATTGATTTACATGGCACTCATTGAGAGAGGCAGAAAGCCTTGGAGGGTTTAAAAGCCTTAGTGGGTGCTTCCCAAATGGTACCCCATTCCACATATTGTACCCTGGTCAAATGTAGTACACTATAAAGGGAATAGAGTTCCATAAATCCCTGGTGGTTTATGTGTGTATCTCCACAGCCTACCTGCAGTCCAACCAGGTGATGGGCTGGGGAGACAAAGCCATCGAGCTGAGGTCAGCTAACACAGGCAACCTGGAAGGAGTCTTCATGCACAAGAAGGCCCAGAAACTCAAGTTTCTTTGTGAGAGGAATGACAAGGTACGACAACATCCTGATATCACCAAAACACACCTTGGGCAAAGCTCACATGACCCCCCCCCCCCATATCACTGGGCTCTGGTAGATGTGAAACATTGTATGTTGTTCATAGTGTTGTAGGTGTTGAATATTATACTGTAAGTTCTCTTTTTTTTTACTGATTGATCTATTTTCTGTGTGAAGGTGTTCTTTGCCACGGTGCAGTCTGGGGGCTGCAGCCAGATCTACTTCATGACACTGGGCCAAAACTCCCTGTTCAACTGGTGAGCTCTGTGGCTTAAAGACAACATACAGCGATCATCTCAGAAACAACATGAATTATACTCAGAAACATTCTTAAACACTGAATTTACACTTTAGTAATACAGCTACATAATCCCATGCATATGAGAATACAGTATTTTCAATCAGCATAAATTAAGTATTTTTGTGTCTAAGGCCACCACATTGGTTTCAAGTCTCTAGCTATAGTACTTAAAATGGAACTGACAGCATTTAAGCGACACAAAATCTTGTTAAAATATGTTCATATACACCCCCAGGAAGAATATTACATTTTTTAAAACATTTTCTGACAAGCGAGCACTTAGATATGGTCATTTAGATATTGAATGTTTGGGAATATATAGAATGTTTGGGAATTAAGTATACTAAGGCATTTGTGAAAATTCTATAGCAATATAGAGTGGGAAAGCAGCCGGGCATTTTGACAATTAATAGACACTGCAGTAAATAAAACCTAATAAAAACATCTGTCACGTCCAAGACCGGAGTCTACGCAGACTGGTGTACCATAGCCAATCTTTCAACTGGACTGTGTGTTTAAAGGCAGTAGCAACAGCTCAACTTTAGATCATTAGAACACATGGATTTCTGCAAATGCGTAAATACCACAGGAGTCCTCTTACATTTCAGAACTCAACAGTCCTATTGCTCAAACAACCATGAAAAGGTAGGCTCTCTCTCCCCCAATTATGCACATCAACAACTAATGCTAGCCAGAGCAAGATGAGCTAAACATTTAATGAAGCAACATTAGATAAACCCTCTCAACATTTTTCAGCTAATTACTCGTCAGAATTGCACTGATACATTATGGGGAATTCTACAGCTTGCCTGCCAATGCAATTCATTATTGTCTTGCCAATGCAATTCATTATTGTCCTAACCAAGCACCCAAGCTAACTGGTTAAAGTTGGCTGGTTTGCTAGCTAGCTACTTCCAGAAATAAATGAGAGAATCTCACTCTGACCATTTTACTCGCCCTTTCCAAAACGGGTTAAGCTGTTTACGAACGCAAGAGATGTGCTAACTGGATAACAGTCGTTCAGGTTCTTGCTAGCTAACCAAATGACATCTGCATCTATAGCTATGTATAGCCACCATAAACCGATATGAGGGGAAAAGGTCACTCACTCACCCACTCCTCCAATTACGTTACATGTCATCCTCCTAGCAGCTAGCTATCTAGCTAGCGTTAGGCTCTGTTTTTAGCTTGCTACATAAATAGATATGCTAGCCTATTAGCCATGATATGACTGACTTTTGATAATTTCCTTTGCTAGTTTGATTGTATTGACATTCCCAGCCTTAGTTACATTCGTCCGTTTTTGTCCAAAATATTGAGTAATTGAAACTGAAACAGAGCATCCCGAATGGAGGCAGCAAACAATGTACCCACCCAACCTGATAGCGATATTTTTGGGACTACCAAGAAATGTATTGGTTAATTATATTAATCATGCAGTGAACTGCATCCATCTATTCTGCTAACAATGCCTTAGTGTACGTAAAGACATATTGAGTCAAATAGAACCTATTTTTAAAACCTCTTATAAAGTTGGTTTTGTAGGATAAACTGGGAATTTGATATTTTGGACTGATATTATGATTGTCTGTTTGTTTCATATCTGCAAAGTGCTTAAAATGCTGTCAGTTCCACTTTAAGAAGTGAGTCTTGTGCCTTAAAGAAATGATTCACCCATTTTGAATGTTTTATCATATTTGTACATCTCTGAGCGATGTTCAAAACATTTTATGTTTTCATGTGTTTCTGAGCTAATCGTCATTTCAAAAATACAGCCGGTATGTGTTGCTGCACAGGGCTTCTTGTTTATATCTAGAAATACACCGGCAACCTACATTTGATTTCATATTGATCTTAATATCACATGGACTAAAAAATGCACAATTGCTTATTTTTTTACATCCAAAATGGATCAAATCAATTTTTTGTTAATTGGATCTCGGCGTATTCATCATTTTATTATTAGTAAGTGCCATTGTTCGTGTTAAATCCTGAGATATTTACCATTCAGTATTATGTGCTTTTAAGGATGCACAGTTGTAGATACCTCAGGTCAGGAAATGTACATCTATTTTACCTACTCGAAAGAGATTCCCTTACTGAAGAGAGCATTAGAAATACTACAGAGATTAGTGGGCTAGCAATCATCTTTAATAGTAGACACCGATACTGCAAATTGCTTGTCCTTATCTGTCCCACTTGGTTTTAAATGAAGTCGTTTTATGGCCCCAACAATTCAAATGGTGGATGCTGAGTTTATGATCTGATCTCCACTTTCTAGTCATAATTCAGATAACCAAATAGGCATTATATACCCTGTCGCATCTCTTGATCTAAAACTGATCATGTTTTACATGAAGTAGTGTTTAGGAAGAAGAAATCAAAGGAAGAAGAAAATTATCATTATGTTGGCCTTGTGCTGTGTAGAGTCTTTTTGGACGTAAGTGGCTGTACATATTATTTGCACTGTTTTATAGATATTTTATATCCACTGGTCATCGCTACAGTTTAATGGGGTTTCAAATTATCTAGCCCTTTGCACTAAGACCACTTTGGTAAATGTTCGCTCTACAATGCTTTATTGTCACAGTCTTATACATTTGAAGTAATTTATTTTCAACATTAAATGGTAAATGTTCGATATACAATGCTTTATTGTCACAGTGTAATACATTTGAAGTCCTTTATTTTCAACATTAAACAGAGATTGCATTTGATTTAGATAAAGTTAAATCGTCTATTTGATATGCCATGATCTAAAAAATGATGTGAAAACAGCGATAGGCTTTCAACTCTTAAGATTGTCAAACATATGTGAACCACCACATGGACTCGGTCCTATGTAGCCAAATTTGAAATTGTTTTTTACATTGGATAAAAGTAGAAACTCAGAGCTATAAAATGATATATAATACACTGCAGTTGAGGAACAATGGGAAAGTCATTTTGCTTTGAATTGTAACCCCACTTTTGAGAAAATGACCCTTGATATTTTTGGTGTACCGACTGGAGAGCTCTTCTTTGTCTACACCCATTCAGCATCGTTCACACCCTGTTAAGCCTTAGCCCCGCCCATTTCTTTAACGATTCACTTGTGAGTCCATGTGCACAGCAGAGTGTGTAGTTTAGTAAACAACCAAAGATTTAAAGACTAAAAGTGGTAAAAGTAGAAGCCTACATGGTGCAGGTCATGTTCTTCTTCACATTACTGTCTTTGGTAAACACACACTATATCTAATACAATCTCAGTTTATGTGTCACATGAACAGGATACAGAAGGTGTAAACAGCACAGTGAAATGGTTACTTGCATATTTGCACAGTAGCAATATCAAAAACAATGTGTCCAGATAATTGTTAGAGGATGCTTACCCAGACACACTTGTTTAAATTGATGGGTCAGGTGAAATAAATGCTATAACCACCCCCAGCCACATCTAGATAAGTGGATGAGTCACTATTGTCTAGACATGTACACATGTTCATGAAATACAAAAGACGGCCATAATCACCCCCATACACCTGTCTAACTTGATGGGTCTTGTAATCATCTGGCAAAGTGGAGTCTTTTGTTCAGACATGTAGCTAGCTAGCTAGCTAAACAATGAACCGGATTAATCTCAACTCATACTACTACCAATACAAACTGATTGTTATAGCTGTAGTATGAATATGCAGGTATTTAAAGCTAACCAACTAGGTTCAATGTTAGCTAGCTAGCTAACATTGGGCTATAACTAGCAACGCAAATGGCTTTCTGATTCGAAAAATATTACTACACAGATAGGTTCAATGTTCGCTAGCTAGCTAACAGTACACTTTAACTTGCAAAAAAAAAAAACTTTCTGACAAAATTAGAAACGTATAATATCTGAAAATGTAGCTAGACTCTTACCTGTATACACGGATGAACGCTTCACGGCAGACTGGAACCATTTAACTTACTTTTGTAGCTACAGTACATCTTGTTTGGCCAGCATTGTGTAAAGTCACTCCGGTTCACACTGACACTGTGCAGAAAATAGCCCATCATAACGTTTTCCAACTGATCGGTCCATAGCGCCTGCTAAATTCAGGGCATCAATTTTGTTGAGAAAAGTAGCAAAACTTTTGTAGTTCTCGATGGCTAATGTTATATCTTTCAAAAAATCTGCAGTAGAAAGGATTATCAACACATACTGAGCAGCTCACATTATAGACAGAAGCATCCTACATGGCAGACCAATCCAAACTAATCTCCCGGCATCTCCAGCCCATCCATTATCTCAGCAAATCATGGCTAACAGGAATGTTCCTGTCTTTTTCCAGGGCTAAACCAACTAGGCTCGTAATTTAACAATTTTATTCGTATTTACAGATGGAATACCAGTTTGTTATTCAGGCACATGAAAGTTTACATGTTCCAGAAGGCATTTATGTAAAAAAAAAAAAAAAAAAGGAAGCATTTTGATTAAAAAAATGAATTAATTGAAATGCCTCTCCTGTGAAGTAGTGACGTGCAACATACGCCTAGCTTCCTGAAATGGGTCACATATACTCTTTTGTAGAAAATGTTTGGTTAATGAACATTTAAATGTCACAATTGTGAAATGTTAACTCAAATCAATTGCATTTGAATCCAGTTGTTATTTGCTTTTCCTTCCCCCAATATGCTAAATGTTTTGCCATCATTAGAGATCTAGTTTGGGCAGTTATTTTATGTTTATGATATAAATACTGCAGCTGGTTCTGTGAGCATATTGTCAACTGAAAATGAACTTTTTCAAGACACAATTTGATATGATGTTGTATTCTTCTGTGAGAATTCACTCTTGAAGTGCATTCAACTGACAAGATATTTAGGTTAGAAGGGAATAGCCAATAAGGTAATCAGTTTCACATAGCATTTTCAAGTACATTTACCCTATAATGATTAGGTTTCCAAGAACTGATGCTTTCACTATCATTGGTCTAATCATTGGTCTAAGTATTTTAGAAAATAGTATGAGCACTCAGTTGATATCTCATTCATTTGACATGTATGATGGAAATGTTATAATTTGTCAGATTTTGAATAAGGGATTCAATGGGTAGAGTTAAACACATTTTTGTAATTAACTTAAACTTTTTTTAAATGCCCAAATACAGTGAGTCAATATGATTACATCTCCATTTGTAAAAAGTTGGTGATTATATCTATAGACAAAAAGGGGGATTTTAAGCAGAATTTGTCATGTCTGACATGTTACTGAGTTAGATAATACTTTACCAACAGACATTTGTTTTGCAGTTGAGGATTGTGAGTCATAGCACTCTCTGTAATTTCTCCCCCTATCCACTCCCATACCTCATGAAGTGCTCTTGTGTGAAATCATTGTCCTCTTGAGAGCTTTGTACTGTAGGAAGGACTGAGGATGTGGATGAGTACTGTAGGAAGGACTGAGGAAGTTGGTGATGGTTTGTGTCAGGTGTGCATCGTGTAGCTGTGAAGAGTCCTCTCTGCTTTATATGATGCAGAGCAAATTTAGTTTTTGTTCTTGGGGAATTCGAGTTAGAAGACAAAATCATTCTGAAAGGATTTCAATTTTGAGGTTTTCCCCAACAAAATATATCTATTTTAGTGTCAAAAACGTAATGATAAAGGTTGACCAAATTATATTGATAAATATCCACAACATATATTGTTTCGTTACCTGTTCTTTTCCCATTTTGTTTTTGAAATTGTATTGAAAAATTATGTTTATTTTATTTTGTCCTTTGTTTTGTCTTAGTTTTGCTTTATTTTTGCACTGGAACTTTCGTATCATTTGTACAGCATGTACTGTATACCCAACCGGTGAAATGAATTAGTAACACTAATTGAGGTGTTATTATGTAAAAATACTGTTGAACAATAAAATACGTTGTATACAATTACTGTGTAGTTCAGTGGTTATTGCAATCACTTCTAAGTAATATCAACATTTGATTTGTACATGCTAACAGTATTCCATATCTGGAGCATTCACAGTGTTTGGGCCATAGCTATAAAGCAGTGTTATATATCCATGGTTTGGGCAGCTCTCTGGCTAGTGGCTGGACTGTATTTGCGGATTAGAGTTTAGTTTGCTGGTAAACTGTGGAGTCAGCCGTGTCAGATGGAAGGGAGGTAACCTGAGACGAGACCTAGCTCACTTCCTCAACGTATTCCCTCCTCAGGCTCAGTCAGACGCTGCTACGGTGGAGCCGGTGGCTCTCAGTCCCAGCCACTGCCATGGCCACCTCCCCACACCTAACAGTCCCTCTGACACCCCCCAAACCCCCACCACCACAAACCACCCCCCTACTGGAGCCAAACCCATTTGTCGATTACAGTTGAGTAGTGCTCAGAGAAGGACCCTCCTCTGTGCACCCTTGGTGAGCAGGGAAAAGAGAGTATAAGGGGGAGGACCAGAGAGCGCCGTCCGTCCGTCTGTCTGTTTCTGCCTCTCACATGGTACAGTCATCATCACCCATTAGACTAGTAGCTACAGAGTGGTTCACTGGTAAGGTCTCTCTGCATGGTGTGGGACTTTTTATTTCCCCCAGAGGAACCATTAGTTGTGTGGTCAAAGGGTCAGATGTTAGTACAGCTTGTGTCACTAGATCTTTACTCAAAATATGCTCTGGTTTGTGTTCACCTGTTGACTATACATAAAGCTGTGAAGCTATCTGTCTCTAACCAACATCAAATAGAGATTTTAACCTAGTAGTCATGTCAACTTTGAATGACTTGACAGCTTATCTTAGTGATCAAACAGTACAACATGGCAGCAAATCACAAAGTTGTGTCGTGAAAAATCTGTTGCATTCACTGGGATTTAACTGTGGAACTGGAAACGTGTGTCAATTATATAGTGTGCAGCGGGTGAGGCAGCTTCCCACTGGGCACATCACGTCATTTCAACGTGGATAATTGGGTCATATCTGGTTGAGATGTTGATCAATGAGATTACAATCTATATTTTCTAACTCAAAAAGGCAGCCAAAAATGTGTTGAATTTCTATTGTGGTTATCTATGCTTTCAAACATCTAAACGCACAACCAAATTCCAATTGAAAAACAATGTCAGATTTTTAGTTTAGTTGTCACCTAAATGTCTATCACTGCGCTTTAAACCAATTAAAAGCACAGTTCAAATGGGAATACAATGTCAGATATTTTGTTTATTTATACAACAGATTGTGTTATCACTGTATTTCATCTAATAGCAGAACCAAATTACCTGGAATGCAGTTGAGATTACATTAAAAGTACATGGTGCAAGTGATCAATGCCCTTTGAGATTCTGCACAGATTATTACAGCAATTTTGACGATCTCCACAGACCTGTGACCTTTGCATGCTATCTTTAACATACACGCTTTCCATGATTACATACAGTAAGAAGACATTTATAGTTAAAGTAACCTCAAAATGTGGCCATGAATGTGTTACTCATTTTAAGGTTGAATGTTACATTAGTTTGTAAGATAGCCTTAACTTTAGGCTATTTACTGCTACAAAATTAATATATTGTGTTTGGTTGACATTGCAACCAAATATCAACATTCAAAGGAGATCTACTGCTTGAATCGTTACATCTGAGCCACTGACTTAATCCTCTTCTTTAACTTTTATTTTTGGATTGAGTTGGAGATGCAAATCCAACATAAGATTTATTAACTTGTCAACAAGTCATTAGGTTTTTTATTGTATTTCAAAAGTGATATTGAATTGTGTTTGGTAGTCAATGCAACCAAATATCAACATTTGAAGGACATTTATCTTCTGCTTGGATAGTTCCATCTGTACCACTGATTTAGGGCTCTATTAAATCAGATCCACTTTAGCCAACATCCACAAAGCGGTTGTTTTGGCAGAGTCGGGGGTGAAACTGCGTTAGAGCTGTCAAATCCAAAAGTGAGTGTTGTCATTATACCTAAATCAGACATTGGCTGCAGAGAGTCACAGAAATCCCATGCAGCCTTGTTTACAAGTTTGAACACTGGAATGTGAGATGTAATCTACACCTCAATTAAGATGATAGAAATCATCATTATTTAGTTTAAGGATTTTTCAATTTGAGCATAATTCTTATTATATTATTATTATTATTTCTATATAGCCTACATTTTCCCACTCTGAACGGGGCGGGTCTGGCTTCATGACAATGATTGCAAGAGCAGCGATTTTATGGCTCCATCGCAGTTCCACCTCCGACACCACCAAAACATCTGCTTGATCTGATTAAATCTGATTAAATCTAGGCCTTAGTCTGGCTTTAATTCCAGTTTGTCTACAAATTAGTAATTGATATGTTGGATTCACGTCTCGATCTTAACCAAAAATCTAAGTTGAAGTTGCACTATACAGAAATCCCTCCACCATTTCCTGTTTGCTACAATTCTAATAGTTCAGTTTATGTGACAAAATAAGCTAGTATAGTGTAGAGAATCATTGTACCATCTAAACCGCTGTGAAATATATTTTCCATAACAAAACCAAAAGTAGAAGATCCAAAAAACAAACCTTAAGTATGGGAGGCATAGAAATAGGTCACATAGAACAGATCTACCGCTTCTTAGACTTGCTTTCAGTGATAATGACAGATCTACAGTGCATTTGGAAGGTATTGTTACATTACAGCCTTATTCTACAATTGATTAAATAAATAAAATCCTCATAAATCTACACACAATACCCCATAATGAAAAAGCAAAAAAAAATGGTTTCTTGAAATTTTTGCACATTTATAAAAAAAATAAAAAGAGAAATGACTTATTTACATAAGTATTCAGACCCTTTGCTTTGAGTCTCGAAGTGTAGCTCAGGTGCATCCTGTTTCCATGAATCATCCTTGAGATGTTTCTACAACTTCATTGGAGTCCACCTGTGGTAAATTCAATTAATTGGACATGATTTGGAAAGACACACACCTGTATATAATAGGTCCCACAGTTGACAGTGCATGTCAGAGCAAAAACCAAGCCATGAGGTCGACGAAATTGTCCGTGGAGCTCCAAGACAGGATTGTGTCGAGGCACAGATCTGGGTAAGGGCACCAAAAATAGTCTGCAGTTAAGTTTGGAACCACAAAGACTCTTCCTAGAGCTGGCCGCCCGATCAAACTGAGCAATCGGGGGAAGGGCCTTGGTCAGGGAGGTGATCAAGAACCCGATGGTCACTCTGACAGAGCTCCAGAGTTCCTCTGGGGAGATAGTAGAACCTTCCAGAAGGACAAACATCGCTGCAGCACTCCGCCAATTTATGGTAGAGTGGCCAGACGGAAGCCACTCCTCAGTAAAAGGCACATGACAGCCCGCTTAGAGTTTGCTAAAAGGCACCTAAAGGACTCTCAGACCATGAGAAACAAGATTCTCTGGTCTGATGAAACCAAGATGAATCTCTTTGGCCTGAATGCCAAGGGTCATGTCTGGAGCAAACCTGCCACCATCCCTACTGTAAAGCATGGGGATGGTGCTTTGGGGATGTTTTTCAGCAGCAGGGACTGGGAGACTAGTCAGGATGAGCAAAAGATGAACAGAGCAAAGTACAGAGAGATCCTTGATGAAAACCTGATCCAGAGCGCTCAAGACCTCAGACTGGGCCAAAGGTTCACCTTCCAACAGGACAGCGACCCTAAGTACACAGCCAAGACAACAGTCTCTGAATGTCATTGAGTTGCCCAGCCAGAGATAAACTGGAATTAAAGCCAGACTATGTCAGTGGCACAGATGGAACTATCAAAGCAGAAGATACATCTTCAAATGTTGATATTTGCTTGTGTTGACAACCAAGCACAATTCCATATCACTAAATATCATTCAATTTGAAATCAACCAGAGCTTGAACCCCTAGGCCTTTATTATAGTCCACAAATGTTGTCTATTTTTAGTTGAATCCTGGGGTGTATTGAAACAATAGCTATTGATGACTTTACAAATGCTATATAGTCCTAAATAGCCTCATTGATGATATATGACTGTTAAAGTTTGGTTCCATTTAATTTGCTCTGTTAAACCTTCCATTTCAAATGACTTTGATAGCAGCAGTGAGATTTCTCTGCAAAAATTCTCACAATTGATAATAGTCAGTAACAACTATTATAGCTATGCAGGGCTGGCTTGGTTACAAGCCTGGATGGGAGACCAAAGGTATACTGTAGATAGATAAATTCTCCAGTAGGAGGTTCTGCCCAGACATTTTTTTCTGATAGTGGATATAATGTTGAAGATCTGACGTTGATTTCAAGGTACAAATTCAACATATTTTATACAAGGTTCGAAATTTGGTTACCATAATGACATTGACATTTCACCCTGAAAACAACAGTGACTTTCTTCAAATCCAATGTATTTTCCACATCACAATACATTGACAAAACCAGTTTGTGCCCAGTGGGTTGGCATTCCAGGGTGGTGGTGTGGGTAATGGAAGGGACATTTGGCCAGGCCAAACATGCTTCTGCAATGCACTCTGCAAACTGAAAGCTCTGATTGTCCCCCAGGGATCCTGTGGTTCTCCCTCTAAATCAGTCCCCGAGACAATTCCAAGACGTATTGACTTGTGTAATGGCTTGATGATTAGAACACAGTCAACAAATATTCAATTATAGTCCACAATTGTTTAGCAAACACTCATATCCAGAGCAACTTACATCGTGAGTGCATACAGAGCAACTTAAGTCGTGAGTGCATACATTTTCATACTAGTCCTCCATGGGAATCTAACCCACAACCCTGGCATTGCAAGTGCCATGCTCTACCAACTGAGGCACAGTGGACAATATCAGTTATAGCAGTTGGTCAACGGGACAACATTAACAACAATAATCAAAGGTCAAAATAACCATACATATAACAATAATATACAGTGGGGCAAAAAAGTATTTAGTCAGCCACCAATTGTGCAAGTTTTCCCACTTAAAAAGACGAGAGAGGCCTGTAATTTTCATCATAGGTACACTTCAACTATGACAGACAAAATTAGAAAAAAATCCAGCAAATCACATTGTAGGATTTTAATGAATTTATTAGCAAATTAT
The DNA here is from genome assembly GCF_045791955.1 of Oncorhynchus clarkii lewisi. Taxonomy (NCBI): domain Eukaryota; kingdom Metazoa; phylum Chordata; class Actinopteri; order Salmoniformes; family Salmonidae; genus Oncorhynchus; species Oncorhynchus clarkii. The sequence continues at coordinate 21,356,703 of NC_092177.1, forward strand.
GGTGGATGTCCACTCTCTAATTGTTTTATGTTTTTGACATTTTGTCAGGAAATTCCTCTAAATAATTACGGGGACAGGATTCCAGAATCCTTCCTGGTATATGAACTCCTGCTGGACAGTAGCTGCCTGTGGTATCATTACTGAGTTGTGTTGTGATGGTTGGGATGGAATGTACTCCATGACTGGACATTGATCTGAGTGTATTAAAGAGCCAGCTGCGGTACAATCAGAAAGCTCCTAGAGGAGGCAGACAACTGTGGAAGACAGATAAAGCAAACTAAAGGAATGCTACATTCAAGGAACATGCTGTGTTAGACCTTCACAATGTTCTATATGTGATGAGAAAGTGGCTGAATGTTAATGGTACTATATACAGCTTAAATAAGACCTTAGCAAAGAGAAGGCCATTTCATGTAAATCAAATCAAATCAATCAAATCAAATCAAATTTTATTTGTCACATACACATGGTTAGCAGATGTTAATGCGAGTGAAGCGAAATGCTTGTGCTTCTAGTTCTGACAATGCAGTAATAACCAACAAGTAATCTAACTAACAATTCCAAAACTACTGTCTTATACACAGTGTAAGGGGATAAAGAATATGTACATAAGGATATATGAATGAGTGATGGTACAGAGCAGCATAGGCAGAATACAGTAGATGGTATCGAGTATGTACCTGTAGTTTCAGAGGGCTTGCATGTCTATTGAGACAGTACTTGTTTACGTGATGCCTCTAAATACTCCAAAGCTGTCCAATGCCCTGCCTCTCCTGGTAATGTATAGAGGAAAAGGCCTCTACATTCATGTTCCCTCCTTTACCTTTGCCTCTCAAAAATATGGGATTGTTGTTTCTTATGGCGACGACTGCCGGACAGAGGAGATGGAATGTCTTTAGATGCTTCGTTTAATAAGAGGACAATGCGAGGGGAGCAAGCGAAGGGACGACTAGTGTGAATATGCGAATTAAGCCCACTATGGATTTGGGACAGCACTTTGTCTCCAGTGGACATTCCAGACCAGGAGCAGGGAAGATTTATCTTACGCCATGTGTTTCTAAATCCAACTCACAGAAGGCTAAACAAATTTAGACTGTGACTTAGCTCAGGTTTCCTCTCGTCCTAATGCTCCATTCTAGCTAGTAGCTAAATCCCTCCAGTCCTCCAGGTCCAGGGCATCGATAGGTGGTGGAGGCCCAGTCACCGGATCTCATGCAGGGCACACTGTGAATACCATGCACCATTCTGGTCTGGGTGAAAGCAGTGTCATATGGAAAGGTTTACATGTCTGAAACAAGCCCACTTGTTAGATGTCACATATCTGATATGTTGAAGAGACGAATCATCAGATCACCTGACTGGGTGTTCAGAAGAAGGTGTCTCCCTGACGACCGTACGGGTTTCCCTCCTGACGACAATCCTATCATGAGATCCAGTCTGTCTGTCGTTAAATGCCTCTGTTTTAAGGGTCATATGCCACTCACACTAACAACCCCATCTCTCTGGAGTGTTGGGGTTACCTCATGCACATGTCCATTTTCCTCCCAACTCTGTGACATGGTGGAGGCTTTTCTCGTTAGCCTATCTGCTTGTCCTGGTCAAATGTGATCTGGTACAATCAGTAAATGTCTCCGTGCTTGGCCAGGAAGAAGAAGTGCACGATGTCACAGGAAGGCCATAAAGATCATCAAGGACAACAACCACCCGATGTCACAGGAAGGCCATAAAGATCATCAAGGACAACAACCATCCGAGCCCCTGCCTGTTCACCCCGCTATCATCCAGAAGGTGAGGTCAGTACAGGTGCATCAAAGCAGGGACCGAGAGACTGAAAAACAGCTTCTATCTCAAGGCCATCAGACTGTTAAACAGCCACCACTAACATTGAGCAGCTGCTGCCAACATACTGACTCAACTCCAGCCACTTTAATAATGGAAATGGATGGAAATTGATGTAAAAATGTATCACTAGCCACTTTAAACAATGCTACCTTATATAATGTTACTTACCCTACATTATTCATCTCATATGTATATGTATATACTGTAATCTATATCATCTACTGCATATTTATGTAATACACGTATCACTAGCCACTTTAAACAATGCCACTTAATATAATGTTTACATAACCTACATTACTCATCTCATATGTATATGTATATACTGTAATCTATATCATCTACTGCATATTTATGTAATACACGTATCACTAGCCACTTTAAACAATGCCACTTAATATAATGTTTACATAACCTACATTACTCATCTCATATGTATATGTATATACTGTAATCTATATCATCTACTGCATATTTATGTAATACACGTATCACTAGCCACTTTAAACAATGCCACTTAATATAATGTTCACATACCCTACATTACTCATCTCATATGTATATGTATATACTGTAATCTATATCATCTACTGCATATTTATGTAATACACGTATCACTAGCCACTTTAAACTATGCCACTTTGTTTACATACCCTACATTACTCATCTCATATGTATATACTGTACTCAATACTATCTACTGCATCTTGCCTATGCTGTTCTGTACCATCACTCATTTATATATCTTTATGTACTTATTCTTTATCCCTTTACACTTGTGTGTATAAGGTAGTAGTTGTGGAATTGTTAGGTTAGATTACTCGTTGGTTATTACTGCATTGTCGGAACTAGAAGCACAAGCATTTCGCTACACTCGCATTAACATCTGCAAACCAAGTGTATGTGATAAATAAAATTTGATTTGATTTGATTTTGAAAAATAAAAAAAGGTGTGTTTTTTGTGTGATGCTTGTCCTCCTCTTAGCAGTGTGATGTGTTGTTGTTTTCATGTGAAGCATTTAGAAGTCTCATGTTGCTACTCTGATGGAGTGTTGAACCTTCCCCTAATGCTGTTGTATTGTGTGGGCGGGGGAGTTTGAGATGCTGGCAAACACTGACGCATCTCCTGGCAAACACTGACGCATCTCCTGGCAAACACTGACGCATCTCCTGGCAAACACTGACGCATCTCCTGGCAAACACTGACGCATCTCCTGGCAAACACTGACGCATCTCCTGGCAAACACTGACGCATCTCCTGGCAAACACTGGTGCATCTCCTGGCAAACACTGGTGCATCTCCTGGCAAACACTGATGCATCTCCTGGCAAACACTGATGCATCTCCTGGCAAACACTGATGCATCTCCTGGCAAACACTGATGCATCTCCTGGCAAACACTGGTGCATCTCCTGGCAAACACTGACGCATCTCCTGGCAAACACTGACGCATCTCCTGGCAAACACTGACGCATCTCCTGGCAAACACTGACGCATCTCCTGGCAAACACTGGTGCATCTCCTGGCAAACACTGGTGCATCTCCTGGCAAACACTGATGCATCTCCTGGCAAACACTGATGCATCTCCTGGCAAACACTGGTGCATCTCCTGGCAAACACTGATGCATCTCCTGGCAAACACTGATGCATCTCCTGGCAAACACTGGTGCATCTCCTGGCAAACACTGACGCATCTCCTGGCAAACACTGATGCATCTCCAGATAGATAGATACAGTTATATGAAATCCCATCAAATAGAATGGTTTTCTGTCTTTGTAACTAATTCTAATGAAGACCAGAATAAACTATTGCATGGATTTTGTCTGTCTTCCACAGGAATAACCTGCAGTACCATATTTCTGGTTCAGTCAACAGCACATTATTTACATTGTTGTAGAGTCTTGGCCCCAAGCTGAGCTCCCTCTGTGGGCCAATGGGATCCCCTTTCTGTATAAATAGACAGAGGCTCATGCCAGTATCCATCAGCACGGTGATTGTGGGAGATTAAAGGAGATGAACAATGCCTTTCTGAGTCAAACAACATGATCCTTCAGATGGATAGATTGTTATGTAACCTTTACACACTCCATGATGATCACTCAGTCGTTGGCTTTTGACACAACACACACACAGGCAGTTAAACTTGGCATGTCACATTAAGACAGGACCTCAAGGTACAGTGTCCTTGGATGTTTCATTTGTAAGGTCACATAGGGGGTGTTTTTATAAAATTAAATGCAACATGCAACAATTTCAAAGATTTTGCTGAGTTACAGTTCATATAAGGAAATCAGTCAATTGAAATACATTCACTAGGCCCTAATCTATGTATTTCACATTACTGGGCAGGGGAGGTATAAGCATCTGCAGCTCATGCTCATTCTCCCTTCCCTCTGTACAGAAATCAGCAGCTATTGGACACAGTGACACTCCCCCTGGGAAGGCCTGAAACATGACACAGTAGGTTGAAAGGACATGAATGACTAGAATGAAACATTTTCAATGAAAACCAGTACATCATTTTCCGTAAGATATTGAGACATTGGAATGACATGGGGACAACTGTGTGATTGCATACCGTCTTGGGGTCTCTCTGTGTGTGTGTGTGTGTGTGTGTGTGTGTGTGTAGCATCCAGAAGAAGACCAGTACCATGTCTCTGACCATCTCCAGCTCCTCCAAAGCAATCTCCTCTTCCTCATCCTCTTCCTCCACTGTGGTCCAGCAGCAGAGACACGCCAGCCTGGTGCAGCCCCTCTGCATCAGCCCCCAGAGGGTACCTGACACACACATTCCACATACTCACCAAGCTCGTCACACGATATACACACTCAACAGCTTCAACTGCTCCTGATCAATATTGATGATGTCATGTACCCCAGACAGACAGTATATTGACAGTGCTACTTTGTATTTTGGTATCTACTGATTGTTGTTCCATCTTGTTTCTAGACACAGAGTCCATCCTACCCCAGACAGTATTCAGGAGGTGGTGGCGTGGCCACAACTATTGTCGAGGTAAATTAATACAGGATACATCTTTACCCCCATCTGGTGACTGAATATGGAACTGAAGGTTTAGGTTGGGTTGGCACTATATCCATTTCATGAAGGATCCTTCCTCCTTATATCAGTGTGTCCAGTGGCCTAATCCTTGCCATTCAAATGGATTTACACCTACTCTAGTTCCTTATGATGTCCTAGGCAGTTATCTGAATATGACATAGCTTTTCAGTCAAAAGATGACAAAGACCATTGTCTTAATTGCTGTCAGAAGTCAAAAAATTTGTCAAAAGCATTCTTCTTGTCAGTTTGTTAACGATTGTTCCCTAAACAGCTATGAAAAAGTATGAAAATGTATGCACTCACTACAGTAAGTCTGGATAAGAGTGTCTATTAAATGACTAACAGCTGGGTACCCACTGTATGAGCGTAGGGCTGAGATGAGGAGAGTGGTTGAGATTGGAGGAGCTCGGTGGTGATGGCATGTGGGTGTCAACAGTAATTAGCTTTCATCCACTTCTCTCCTGTGTCCAGTGTCTCCAATGCATCAGCACGGTCAAGGGTCAGCTGGTGGTTCTGGAGTGCCGTATTCGTGGAACGCCACCACTGCAGATTCTGTGGTACCGTGAGAACGAGCAGATAGTGGAATCAGCTGACTTCCACATCCTCAGAAAGAGTAAGTAGGAGTAGATCACAGTGTGAAACAGACCAAGAATGACCTTTGAGGCACTAAATAGAAATGCTCTTAACGTTCTCCTCCTTTTTCAGAGGCTACTTCTGCATCAGTGCCAGGTGAGTTGGAAAAGGCCCACTGTTGGCTATTGAAGGACACATTTACCCCAGTTTACCACTATAAGATGACCAATCAAACCTGATACATTGGTGCTGGTATGTCCTCCTCTCCTACCTCTACAGAGGAGCTGTGGACCCTTGTCATCACCGAGGCCTTCCCAGAGGACTCTGGGTTGTTCAAATGTATAGCTGGGAATCAGTTGGGAACAGTATCATGCGACGCCATACTGGAGGTGTACCTAGGTGAGCAGAGACTAGCTTCAGAACTGGTCAGACACAGGAGACTACTGTTGTGCTTCTGCACAGCTTTCTTCGTCCACTGTAATCCACATACAATCCTGAAATACATTCTGACAATGTGACCACGTCTGTGTCCAGACCTGGAAGAGCAGATGGAGAAAGAGACGCCCATGGATGAGCAGTCCTTAGAGTCTACTATGCTGGAACCTTATGACTTTCCCTCTTTACTTCATGACATAGCAGGGATTCCCCCTCCAGAGTGGCCAGAGAGCCCAGTCTGTGAGATTGGTCACCCACTTGAAGAACAGTGAGTTCAACTATTCTAACATCCTGCAAAAACCCTCAAATTGAAAGATGAATGTCCAGTATGCTGTTCTGTTTTATTTTCAATCAAAATACCTATCAATAATGTAAATGTAAAATTTTGAGGAATTATTTTATAGGTCATCTTTGCTTTAGCAGGGATGCAGAGCTTAGAGATATACAGTGTTTCCCTAATGTCATTTTGATTCAACTGCCACAAGAGTGGGCTATTGCGTTGTTTGAAGTTGCTGGTAGGCTGCAACAGTTTTAAAATTGTATGATCGAATTCTCTGTGTACATTCATTAATTAATTAGGACTTGATTAAGATAGGTATTACTTACAGCGCTGATAGTTTGGTTTGAAGATGGTTTATCATCTGATTATAATAACAGGGAGGGGATTATTTAGCCTATTTGTCCTTAAAAAAACATGTTTATAAGTTTATACCATGTTATTAAATAGGAGATTATAAAGGCTTGTGTGTATGCTAGAAAGGCACAACGAATGTGGGCGACTGTGACATGTAAATAGAAATAAATGCAGGTCAGGGGTCGCATTACAGCCGCGCTCTGAAATCACCTGTGAGTCGGCGCGCACGTCATTCTGCATACCCGATGTGGGTGTACACAAGTTACTACGAACCTGTTGCACTCAAACTCTTATCACAAACATTTAACTCTCCTCTGCCGTGCAGCCTTTATTGAAGTTGAAATAGCATACGATATTTAATCTAGGAACATTTATCCAGGTAAGCTTAATGCATTGTTTGATTAATTTGTCACAGGTGCAATTTATTATACACGTTTGTAATTGATTTATGTTTTTCTATAATCAATTGAAATGTATAAATGTGTAGTCTATATAAAACCTTGTGTGGTCGTGTTCTGAGTAAGTAAATGGACATGACCTGTCCATGTTAGTGTTGACGTTCGTCTGCATATCATACCAGTGATTCAAGTGTTTAATTTATTAAGTGTCACGTCAAAATGAGGTCTCTCTATAGGCAACTTGGATTACTATCATTTAAATTTGCATACCAAAGAGTTCAAGAAACGTTGGCTGCATGCACACAAGCAGCCCAATTCTGGTCTTTTTACACTGATTGGTCTTTTGACCTATAGCATCAGCTCTGAAAAAGATCTGATGTAAAATAACTGATGTGATTGGTCAAAAGACCAATTAGTAGGAAAAAAATATTAGAATTGGGATGCCTGTGTTGGTGCTGCTCTGTAGTGAATGTGATTTATCTTTAGGGCATGGTATTTGAGGTAGTTTAACAATAAGGAAAATCCATGGTAACAGAAGGATGCTGACACTCACGTTTGACAAAATCCCATTTACTTGAACAGTGCAGATGCAAAGTTTGGTAACAGAATGATGACAGAAAAAGCAGGAATTGTCATTCTGTTACCACTGTTCAAGTAAATGGGCTTTAATTACATTTTAAGTGGAAGTTGTTAACAGTAGTCCTTGTGCATAGAGTTGTGTGGTTTGTTTAACTTCGCAGTCCTTGTTTTTTGTTTGACATTTTAAAGTGAAAAATCTGAGTTGGCATCATTCTGTTACTTTGGAATTGCCTAATAGCTACAGTATTCTCAAATGTCTGTTTGTTTGACTAGGCAGGGACCGGACCCCTTTATACCCCCTGGTTTATTAAAAAAGGGTACTTTCTGTCAGTGATGTGGTTCGCTAAGGTATAAGTCCCAAAATAGACAATCATTTTCCTAAGATTCTGAGGGCAGACTATTTGAGACTACTGTGATTAGGTTGGCATTATGCCCACTTGTTAAAAAAAAATAATAATAATGTAAAAAACCAGTCCACTCTTCTCCATTGGGCTCTCTACCTGTTCTGCTTAATAGGACAATATGTATTCTCCATTGGGCTCTCTACCTGTTCTGCTTAATAGGACAATATGTCTTCTCCATTGGGCTCTCTACCTGTTCTGCTTAATAGGACAATATGTCTTCTCCATTGGGCTCTCTACCTGTTCTGCTTAATAGGACAATATGTCTTCTCCATTGGGCTCTCTACCTGTTCTGCTTAATAGGACAATATGTCTTCTCCATTGGGCTCTCTACCTGTTCTGCTTAATAGAACAATATGTCTTCTCCATTGGGCTCTCTACCTGTTCTGCTTAATAGGACAATATGTCTTTGAATAATGGCTTGCATCAATGGAATCAAAAACACTCTATTTACTTTTATTGATTTCCTTCAAAATGGAAAGATTGTGGCCGCCACCCCTGCCCGGATTCAAATCTAATTTTATTGGTCACATGCACATGGTTAGCAGATGTTATTGTGAGTGTAGTGAAATACTCTTGAGTGGCCCGCCAGATTTCCACAAAAGGAAAACTGGCTGCATTCCAGGGAGAGGACCAAGAGCACTCCAATGGCATCTCTCTGTCTCCTCTGGATCACAGGTCATACCATTCCACTGTTCCCAAAGTACCCTGGCCCGTTACATAATGGAGAGAGACATCAGCATGTGTGGTGTGCTGCTGCTCTCTCCATCTGTCAGAGATCGAGGGAATGTATAATGAATATAAGGCTTGACACTAAAGAGCAGGGCTGTATTGAGTTGGAGCGATTACAGAGTAAATCATGTGTAGAGGAGACAACTCTTTATTCTAAACCACAGATAATCATCTTGGTTTGATCATTTCTTTCTGAATGACCTTTAGCATTGAGTAGAAATAAGTTGTGTTGTTTCTAGACCCTGCGTGATTCTGTTGATGATTGTTGGCGCAAAGTGTAGCCTGCTCTGCTCTTACCCACAATGCTCGTCACATGGGCCCGAGTGTCGGAGTTAGCTGAGCTGCACCTGCCAGATAATGTCAGCCTCCTGATTTAGCCACTCACACTTTATTAGAAACATACAACAACATGTGTCCACTTCTATTGAAGGTCATGTGGACACTGTGTTCAAGTAATGTTTATTTTACATGTGTAAGGCAAGACAAAAGGAATTGCACACAGATGAACTATTACTATGCAAAAAAGGGCAACTGAAAATGGACTTTCCACCTTTTTAAGAAGGCTGTGCATGGGTGGGTACTGGTGTAACAATTTTATTGTAGGGAGGAATGTTGCTTCTATGGTCACCACTTGTCCAGTTAACTTGAGTAATGCAGATGACGTTACCAAAGTGTTTTCCCTTTCAGGTGTCCAGATTCAGAGCTGCAGAGCTGCAGTGTGAGTGAAGAGGGTATCCACAGCTCAGAGAGTCAGAGGTCACATAAAGCCTGCAGAACCAAAAAAACAACCCCCAAAACTGTTCACTCCCAGCAAGCCCAGCTTCCAGAACTCAAGAGACGTTGGAGGCATGAGCAGCAGTGTGGCTGACCTGCCCACCTTCTCCCCCAGCCTTTTTGCCCCCAGTGCCTTCAACTATGCTCGGCCACGCCAGTTCATCCAGTCTCAGCCAGCCTTTCAGGCCACCAGCTACAATGTCGCCCAGGCTCTGCCTCAGCCCAGCGGGAACAGTAGCAAGGCCTCTCCTCCCTCTTCCAATCTGAGCTTCCCCATTTCCACCCCTGCATCCTCACAGCTGACGGTGTTCCCTTGTGATCCTCCTCCCTCCTCCGCTGCCCAGTCCATGTCCCCCTCTTGCGCCCCCATGCGCTCCACTATCACCCTCACCCCCAGGGCCTATGCCAGTGTCCCAGCACCACCTGAGCCCAAGCCCAAGTCCTCTCCAGCTGCCTTCCTCTGCTCTGTCCTGCCCTCTCAGTCCACCCCACATTACAAGCCTGCTCCCATGTCTATTCCTCAGCCTCTATCCCCAGCTCTCTCCCCAAACTCCCCCAACCCTCTGCCCAAGCCCAGGTTTGATGACTCCCTGCACATGGGACAGGGACTGTCTCTCCCTACACAGAGCCTGCCTATGAGTCAGTCTCCCCACTCTCCACCCCCGCCCCCGGTTTCCATGCCACAGCCCCCCTTTCCTCCTCCCTCATGTGTGTCTCTGCCTCCTAGCTACAGAAGGACCGCAAACATGTGAGTTTCTATATTTTTGAACAGTAAATAAAACGTCTAAATATTACTAGTATGTAATAGCATTACGTTTTTAGTGTTAATGGTTGTCTTCTGGCTATCCCATTCTCGTTCCCTCCCCAGCCTTCCCAAGCCCACCCTGAAGAAGGCTCCTGTTCCTAGGTCAGGGTCCCGCAACACGGATGAGGATATCCAGGGCTCCAAGGAGGCCCTGATCCAGGATCTGGAGAAGAAGCTGCGTACCAAAGAGGCCCGTAGGCAAAACTGCCAGGTATCCCTTTTAACAAACTGACCTGGTGTCAGTGGGGAGGGAAATTATTTTTGTGTGGATATACAGTATCAGTCAAGTTTGGACATGCTTACTCATTCATGTTTTTTTTTTTTTCTTTTTTTTTTTTACCATTTTCTACATTGTAGAATAATAGTGAAGACATCAAAACTATGAAATAACACATATGGAATCAGGTAGTAATTCTTCAAAGTAGCCACCCTTTGCCTTGATGGCAGCTTTGCACACTTGGAATTCTCTCAACCAGCTTCACGAGGTAGTCACCTGGAATGCATTACAATTAACAGGCATGCCTTGTTAAAAGTTAATTTGTGGAAGTTCTTTAATGTGTTTGAGCCGATCAGTTGAGTTGTGACAAGGTAGGGGTGGTATACAGAAGAAAGCCCTGTTTGGTAAAAGACCAAGTCCATATTATGGCAAGAACAGTTCAAATAAGCAGAGAAACTTTATTCCATTAATTTAAGACATGAAGCTCAGTTAAAACGGAACATTTCAAGAACTTTGAAGTTTCTTCAAGTGCAATCGCAAACACCATCAAGCGCTATGATGAAACTGGCTCTCATGAGGACCATCACGGGAAAGAAAGACCCAGAGTTACCTCTGCTGCAGAGGATACGTTCACTAGAGTTACCAGCTTTAGAAAATGCAGCCCAAAGAAATGCTTCAGAGTTAAAGTAACAGACACATCTCAACATCAACTGTTCAGAGGAGACTGCATCAATCAGGCCTTCATGGTCGAATTGCTGCAACGATACCACTATTAAAGGACACCAATAAGAAGACTTGCTTGGGCCAAGAAACATGAGCAATTGACATTAGACCGGTGGAATTCTGTCCTGTGGTCTCATGAGTCCAAATTTGAGATTTTTGGTTCCAACTGGAGTGACTTTGTGACGCAGAGTAAGTGAACATATGATCTCCGCATGTGTGGTTCCCACCGTGATGCATGGTGGTGGGGTGTCTTTATTGGTGACACTGTTGGTGAGTTATTTAGAATTCAAGGCACACTTGACCAGCATGGATACCACAGCATTCTGCAGTGATACGCCATCCCATCTGGTTTGGGCTTAGTGGGACTATAATTTGTTTTTCAACAGGACAATGAACCAAAACACCTCCAGGCCGTGTAAGGGCTATTTGACCAAGGAAGAGAGTGATGGAGTGCTGTATCCGATGACCTGGTCTCCACAACCCAATTGAGATGATTTGGGATGAGTTGGACCTCGGTGAAGGAAAAGCAGCCAACAAGTGCTCAGCATATGTGGGAACTCCTTCAAGATGGTTGGAAAAGCATTCCTCGTGAATGCTGGTTGAGAGAATACCAAGAGTGTGCAAAGCTGTCAAGGCAAAGGGTGGTTTCTTTTGAAGAATATGAAATATATTAGGATTTCTTTAACTTTTTTTTTTTGGTTACTACATGATTCCATATGTGTTATTTCACAGTTTTGATGTCTTCACTATTATTCTACAATGTAAAAAATAAAGAAACCCTGGAATGAGTAGGTGTCAACTTAGGACTTGTATGTATGTGGATAGGGAAATGTAAAATATGTGAGTCAAGACAGATGCTACAATCTAAATGTTAGTTTATTCCCAAACCACATTAAATAAGTGTTTGTTTACTCCACTACCATATGAATGCTGTACATGAAAATGTGTGGTTCCTATTTGATTTGAACCCATATCAGCGTACATCAGACCATTTAATACCACAATGTGGCCCTGGCAATTATGCAAGAGAAAACTATGGATTTAGTCATTTATCATTCCCTTGTAGCCTTCCTGTATTAATGTCATTCATGTCAAGGACACAATATCCTTGATGCCAGTTTCATTCTTCATTAGAAACCAACTTCCAATGAATGGAGGCTTCAGTGGAATCCCAGTGGCTTAGTGGACCATTATAATATGATCAACACAAGGTAGCTGTTGTTGAAATAGACCCAATAACATTGGAGGCTGCTCTATGGACAGATTTACTGGCACAGCTGGTCCCAATTCACTCCCTACCCCTTCCATTTTTTGCAGATCTGAAGCATCTTAATAGGTAGAAAGATTTCAGTGGTGGAATTTCCACCATATTGCTTCCAATTAACAAATTGGGACCTACTGGCATTTTGCAGTATACTGACTGAACAGTGGCTGGTTTCCTGTCTCTCTTGACAGAAGCTGTCCTATGAGGAGCGCATGGCTCGGAGGTTGCTGGGTCCAGATAACGCTGCCTCTGTCTTTGAGAATTCCTCTGACTCACAACCCGACCAGGTATAATCTACGCATATCACTTCTACATCATCCAGTACAGCCCATTTGGCTTGTAGGAAAGTTATTTAGGGAGGTACCTGCACTTAGACATTTACATTTGATATTTGAGTCATTTAGCAGACGCTGTTATCCAGAGAGACATTCATCTTAAGATAGCTAGGTGGGACAACCACATCACAGGCATAAAAAGTACACTTTTCCTCAATACACTAGTTCACTTAGCTCAAGTCATTGTATATTTAAAGGATACATATTTTGCCATGCTACTGTATGTTTCCAGATGTTCTGATAATAGTTTGTCAGGCTGGGAGCCGTCGTTACTAATAGTATGTGGGTTTTAGGTTAGACGGGATGTTCCCTGTACCGTGTGTGACTAGTCCCCTGTCACTGTCCATCACCCCTGAATCCTCCTCACACAATGGGCCTGGCCTCTGGCTCTGTTGTCCTCTTCAGTCACAGGAGATAAGTCTACAGCCAATCCACAGCGCTCTTCAAAGAATGCAGCTAGAAATAGCAGGGGTGAAGATTGTGTGCCAAAGCAGCATTTTCCCAGGGATTTGTAGTGTAGGATGCTGGGAAGAGACCACCACACACACAGTAAAATACACGTGCCCACACCACAGTCATAGCCCTCTACATCCAACCATCCCCATTGTCCTAGGCAGAGTGGCATGTACTTAGAAAGATTAGCAAGTCTCTGGTTATTTAAAAAGGTTGTTTCAAAGTAATGCATTTCAGGAGAAGGTGCAGCCTTGAACCTAGACAACCTTTGTGGGTCAACTTTAGTGTTGGCTAGTTTAGAGGCAGAGATGAATCACAGCCTATAAACAGTATAGGAATGGTTTTACACACATATGGGTCCATTGCATACTTTTAATTCCCAAATCTCTGTCTTCTCTTGCAGCCAGAATCACCAGAGGGACGTAACACCGGAGGAATATGGTACCTTTTACCAACGGACGGCAAAAGCATGTGCATAAATTGATAGTACATTACATACTGGTATACAGTTTTGCTGGTATGGAATGTGTACTGCATTACATAATGAAGCATTAAGTGATGAGAGGATACCAGAAAGAGGGGTGCAGTGCTCCACGTGAGGGTGAAGATGTGTGAATGAGGCTTGAGGTCTGGGATTGGGTGGCAGGTTGTCTGATCCGGGTTGGGTTTCCTGGCACTGCCGTGTGTTTGTGCCGTTTCCACCGTCTACCACGGGCTCCGATTCCCCCCTGGCCATGCCGTAACGAGGACAATTATAGACCATGTACTGAGCGTGCTGACATGTCTGTGTGGCTTCCTCACTGGTATTTCCTGGGATTGCCTTGTCTTCCAATGATGATATACTGTATGTAAAGGGCACATGCTGTGCTGCTTGAAGTGAGTTGGTTTAGGATCCATGGATGGACTTGTTAATTTGCTTGTCATTGTTATGGGGTTTTCTGTACGGTTCAGCATGAATGGTGATGCAGCACAATTCATTAGTTCAATTAGCTCTCTGAAGCTGAAAAGATGAGTGAGCTCTGTTGTCTGCATGATAACTCATTCAGCCATCAGAGCAGTTATGAATGAAAGCACCTTTGTTCCTATCCTCTCTCCTTTTGCTTTCTCGCTCTTTCATTCTCTCTCGCTTTTTCTTATTTAAGGGGCAAACACCACTCTGGTACTGATGTCAATGAGGGCTCAGCCATCCAGGAGAAGTGCTATGCCCCACGCTTCATCCAGGTCCCCCAGGACCTCACGGTGGAGGAGGGCAGGTTCTGTAGGATCCACTTCAAGGTACAGAACTGGATACGCTCTAATCAGTTTAGTAATGCATGTTGATAACTGGACTCATTAAACATTTATAGCTGGGATCCATTTCCTATGTAGGAACTTATTTCTGAGGTATCTTCTGTAAAGACCTTGTTGAACTATGACACTGACTCATGCAACACTTTTATTCAAGTGTAATGAAAGCCTCTAGTGACCAAACATGAAACCCAATAGCCCCTGTGACTAGAATAACCAGGTTGTAAAAGCTGCGCTATACTCCCTATCACCCCCCACTCTGGGCCCTTGCACTACGCCCCCTCATGACCCCCTAGTAGTCCACACTACAGTCCACACTCTCCCAGTGTCCTATTCATTAGCACACACCGTAGCAATTTATTTTCTTATTGGGCATTTCAGGTTGTCCCTCCGTTTGTCCATTTTTTTCCCTAATGAATACACTGGCTGTGCCTTCAGGTGGGGGGTCTGCCCACACCAGATGTGGCCTGGTACCTGGATGGTAAAGCCATCCGTCCAGACGACTACCACAAGATGCTGGTGTGTGAGAAGGGAGTGCACTCCTTCATCATTGAGATTGTGACGGTGCATCACGCCGGAGTCTACGAGTGTATTGCCAGGAACCGCGCCGGGGAGAACCGCTTCTCCATGAAACTGGAGGTTATCGGTAAGGGCTGTTGACTACTGTCAAATAATTTCCCATCGCTTAGCATTGATGACACTGCTCCACCTTCACCCCAACTCCTCTCACCTCTCCAGCCCAGGAGGTGCTTTGTCCCCCTACCTTCGTCCAGAAGATGCTGAACTCTCGTGCCTTGGAGGGGGACACAGTGAGGTTAGAGTCTAAGGTGGCTGCCTCCCCTCCACCAAAGCTCTTTTGGAAGAAAGACAAAGACATGCTACGCATTGACCCCACCAGAATGAGGTGGGTGGAACTTCAATTCCATCACTTTCAGGGTGTTTGTATACCTTTTTAGAAGGAGAAATACTCACAGTAGAGATTGTAATTTCTGCCCCTTAGCTGAGTAGAATATATCTGAAGTGTAAATGTGCTAATTAGCTGAAATAGCTTTGCTAGGTAACGTGAACCTCTTAGCTGAAAGTGAGGTTCTATTGATTCCATAAGAGGTTAACCCAGGCCTGATGTTTGTCCCCCAGCCTGTACCAGGACAGCACAGGAAGTCAATGCCTGCTCATTGAGAGGCTAGTCAAATCTGATGCAGGCTGGTACACCCTGTCTGCCATCAATGAGGCCGGCATGTCCACCTGCAATGCCAGACTGGATGTAGGAAGTAAGTGGACCTTGTGCATTTGTGCGTGGTTTGAAGTTAAGCACAGACTAGTGTTCAGTTCGGAGGTAAATTGGCTGTTCCCTGTCCATGGTAGTTGTTTAGAATTCAACTCATAAACACCACAAAGGCTTTGGCCATCAACTCCATGTGGCCCTACACAGCTGATCTCATGTTGACATATGCACTAGTGGGACAAGCAGGGATTACAGCTGAGACAGACAACGTCGTAACCTTGCACTCAGAATGTCTGCTATGGCAGGGCAGTGAAAGGGCAATGGCATACTGCACTATTGTACCATGAATTACCAGTGTTGTAGAATAACTTATGTACTGTAGCAGCAGGGGGAAATGTTCTGTTATTCAATATTCGTAGCACTTTCTCCTGTTAGAATGAAGCAGAGGGGCCTCTTTCTAGCTTGCGTTTCTCCAGTGTAAATAGAGGGTAATTCCCTGGAATGTATCCCTTGTCCCGCAAATGGTTGCCATGGCAGCGCAGGTTGTAAAGGCTGATTTAGAAACCCATAGTAGATATATTATTACTAGGGAAATGCGGGCCTGGCTGGCTATTGTATTTCCCCTTGATCACATAACATGCCATCTGTTATGCGGACCGAGAGCGGCGAACCTTCATTCAGCCTAGCTCGCTGAAGTCGTCAAGTCTGTAATAGATCAGGTGAGAGTGGGTATTTTGCTCTGTCCACTCGGTCTTACTAAATGGAAAAACTGACGACTTTGCTCATATAATTGTCTCAGCGCTGTAATATCAGGCTTCAACTGTGCAGTAACATTTGGCTGTGCACTCTGCTGACCAGAAGGAAAGCTTGTCTTTCGACCCCCAAGGGTTGAACCTGGAGCTGGGGCTTAATACATCTCTTATATAAGCTGTTATTTTAGGAAACTCTCTTAGGATAGCAACACATTCCTCCTGTGGATTAGGAGATCCAACCATTTCTCAGATTGTTTCAAATAATAGGTTGGTAACATTTATGACAATGACTGGCTTTATTTAAATGTTTGATTACCTGGCTCAAACACACTTCCTCTTATTGCATTAGAGGTTCAAGGGTTCTATTCTGAATATATCCTGACCTTTTTATTTCATTCTGTCTCTGCAGCTCGCACCAACAAGCCTGCCCCCCCTACAGGCAAGCATTTTAAAGTCCCCCTACTCCGCCATCTCCCCATCCTGTTTCCGGACCCCCCCCAGCACACGGCTCCCCTGTACGAGAGTGAGGAGCTTTAGACGACACTAAACCAGCAGTATAATAACCTGTTGTACCCTTCTGCTCCATTTTATACTGGTCAGTCAGTCTGTCCACTGAGACGGTCATGTTGTCTGTGCCTGGGGGAGGAAATTAATACAAGTTTTGAGGAAGCAGATATACCCACAGTGCCTCAGTCTCAATCAGGACACCTCACCAGTCCCCGCATTTGTCAAATGCACTTTAGTTTGAGCCCTTCTGTTGTTTTTTAGGGTGGGCTGGTTAGATGGTTCTCAACATGATCCTCTAGTATGGTGAATCTTACCTGGCCTGAGCACAGACCTTTGTCAAATGCTGTCTCTGTGGTTTGCTGTTCTAGTTAGAGAATGAATCCTGTGTCTCCAGATTTGTAACTCTTGAAGTTCCTTTACAAAAAGCAGCATTTATGACTGCGGCTTCAAGTGAGACTCTTTCTGGTTTTAAAAAGGTAACATTCTAATGTATTTATTGGACAATTCTGAAATGTAAATGGTTGCCTTCACACCCAAATGTACGACCTCCTGTCTGATTCTGACCATAGAAACGTTTTGAAGTCTTGTGAATGAATGCGTAATAAAGTTTTATAACACAGGTGGTCTCATTTCACTTTCTAAATATCAAATTGAGTACTTATAGATGGGGAGCATTGTAGCCATGCAGTTTTCCTATTTATTTTATGAAAAAAAAGATCCAAAAATGTTAACTTGTTATTCAGATGACCGACCTCTGATCCCAGTGTGTGAAGTGAAAACTGGTAAATATAAGCCTCACCTAGCAACCACAGGAAGTCAATGCCCTTTGGACCAAGGGGAAGTCTCTTCCTCTTTATCCTGTGCTGATGAATAAGGCCCAGATGTTTCATACACAATCATGCCCGTATTGGGCCCCTCTAGGCTGTCTTCTGGTGAATCAGAATGTGCCTTGACTCACACTGCTGCTGTTTATCCTGTTGCCTAGTCACATGTACATATCTACCTCTTACCCCTGCACTGGGTACGGGTACCCTGTGTATATAGCTGTTATCGTTACTGTGTAAGTAAGCATTTCACTGTTAGTCTACACCTGTTTACGAAACGTGAGGAATAACATTTGAAGTGCTTGACAATGTCCTCTACATAATCAATGACTAGACATAGTAAAAAAAAAAGGAATAAATGGTGGTAGTCTCTCACTCTTAGCATAGACATTGAATAGTCCATTTGTTGGGGAAAATAAGTTTGGTCAACTGACTGCAGCCTTGAAGGTTTCCCAATAATATGAGCGACCAGGGGGGAAAGTCTGACATCTGAGCGTTCAGATCTCCACATCGCTCTCCTTGTCGTTGTCATGGTCACCATCGTAGAACTCATTGGCTGCCTCTGGCCTGTAAAGAGAACAAGCTATTTAGTTCCAGACTATCACACACCATACCAATGTCAGTTCACACTGATACGATATACACGTAGACTAAGGCTGGGATCCAATCGTGTTGCCGGCAATGTGCGTGCAGACACCACATCCACGGTAAATGCTGCATTTGTTGGCTCAATCAGAAATCAACTTTAAAAATGGCGCATTGTCCAAATCTGCAATCAGAATGAATCCCGTCCTTAAACTGGTCCTATTGATTCCATTACATGTATAATAGAACATATGCTTCTGTGTGTGTCACAGAGCTGGGAGGATAAAACAAATGACATTGACTTCCACTTACCGAGGCATGTTGCTACACAACACTCCTGTAGATTGTTCTAAAACAAATACTTGGTCAACCGTAATGGGCTTTGCATTATGTTGATTCCTGCTATGAAAGTATCTGCCTGTCCCTGTTTCGCTGCTGTGTGAGCGAGCCACTCCCATCCCCCACTGTGACACCAAGGAGGGAGAGATGCATTCTGAGAAGCACAAGCATATGTAGGGCGTGTAGGCCATCATTGTAAATTAGAATTTGTTCTCAACTGACTTGCCTAGTTAAATAAAAATTAAGAAAATGACTGTTGCTCAAACTGCTATTGTGGGAAACATTTAAGCAACTACTGTTCTAGATACAGAGAGGAAAGTCACAGCTTTCTGTATCATTTTTCTCACCTCTTGATATCGAGTTCATGACACCACTTTAGAACCGCAGTAGACTAGTGTAATGGGCTGTGGTTTTGACGTGCCCGCAGAGAGAAATTTGCAGTGAATAGGCCTACAAATCAGCTGGGCAAGACAATCTGGACGCTCTTCCTAAAATTATCCGCCGCCATTGTTGCAACCCCTTTTACTAGTCTGTTCAACCTCTTGTATCGTCGGAGATTCCTAAAGATTGGAAAGCTGCCGCGGTCATTCCCCTCTTCAAACGGGGGTGACACTCTAGACCCAAACTGTTACAGACCTATATCCATCCTGCCCTGCCTATCTAAAGTCTTCAAAAGCCAAGTGAACAAACAGATCACTGACCATTTTGAATCCCACCGTACCTTCTCTGCTATGCAATCTGGTTTCCGAGCTAGTCACGGCTGCACCTCAGCCACGCTCAAGGTACTAAACGATATAACCGCCATCGATAAAAGACAGTACTGTGCAGCCGTCTTCATCGACCTGGCCAAGGCTTTCGACTCTGTCAATCACCGTATTCTTATCGGCAGACTCAATAGCCTTGGTTTCTCAAATGACTGCCTCGCCTGGTTCACTAACTACTTCTCAGATAGAGTTCAGTGTGTCAAATCAGAGGACCTGTTGTCCAGACCTCTGGCAGTCTCTATGGGGGTACCACAGGGTTCAATTTTCAGGCATATCTTCTCTGTATATCTCAACGATGTTGCTCTTGCTGCGGGTGATTCCTTGATTCACCTCTACGCAGACGACACCATTCTGTATACATCTGGCCCTTCTTTGGACACTGTGCCATACAACACTCCTTCCGTGGCCTCCAACTGCTCTTAAATGCTAGTAAAACTAAGTGCATGCTCTTCAACCGATCGCTGCCCACACCCGCCCGCCCAACTAGCATCACTACTCTGGACGGTTCTGACTTAGAAAATGTGGACAACTCCAAATACCTAGGTGTCTGGTTAGACTGTAAACTCTCCTTCCAGAATCGTATTAAGCATCTCCAATCCAAAAATTAAATCTAGAATCGGCTTCCTATTTCTCAAACAAAGCCTCTACTCATACTGCCAAACATACCCTCGTAAAACTGTCTATCATACCGATCCTCGACTTTGGCGATGTCATTTACAAAATAGCCTCCAACACTCTACTCAGCAAACTGGATACAGTCTATCACAGTGCCATCTGTTTTGTGACCAAAGCCCCACTGCAACCTGTATGCTCTCGTCGACTGACCCTCGCTACAGTTGAAGTCGGAAGTTGACATATACCTTAGCCAAATACATTTAAACTCAATTTTTCACAATTCCTGATATTTAATCCTAGTAAAAATTCCCTGTCTTAGGTCAGTTAGGATCACCACTTTGTTTTAAGAATGTGAAATGTCAGAATAATAGTAGAGAGAATGATTTATTTCAGCTTAGATTTTTCATCACATTCCCACTAGTATTTAGAGTTAGCAATCTAGTGTTTTGAGTTCCCACTTCCTCAGGTGGTGAATAATATTGTCAATATGCACAAAGATTTAGCAAATTCTCTGAAGTGTCATAAATAAAATCTAGATCATATTTTGACAGGTTGCACATCAATCATGCATTTCCTGTATTGTTTAGATGTTTTTTTTAAATAAAAAAATAAAACTTACTTTCTGATTCATAGGCTACCATCTCAGTTCTTACTTGGCACTGGAATTTATTTTTTGGGCTAGAGCCCTGCCGCTAATGCCAAGTAACTTTCTATTTAAATTTATTTATTTATTTATTGCATAAAAGTTATATTTATCACAATTTGACTTTGTTCATAACGCCTAGATCAAGCACCCCCCCCCCCCCCCCCCCATATCGCCCAGCTCTAGCGTCACATAAGGCAGAGTGTGTTGACCTGGAATAGTTGTCCTCTGAGCCCCTCTCATCTGGGTCTCCCTCGTCAGTGCGCTCGTAGCTCAGGATGTCCGAGGGCACATCGTGGATCTGGACACTGGGGGAATGGTTCAACATCTTCAAGTTCTCAAAGACCGTCGAACGGATCTGCTCCAGGTACTAAACAAGCACAAGATGGAGATAAATGACTTACACCATGGAGAGAATTATGTTTGAATTGTTAAAACAGTATGTAGACTGTGGTTCAGAAAGAGAGAGGGAGGACCGCATGCTGTATGTCCTCAAACTGACCTGTCGGGAGTTCTGGTTCTCTATCCTGGTGCTGACATCTGGGTGGAGTGTGAAGTCTGGGGCAAAATACTCAAAGTACTCTGGGAGGGGTGAGGAGAGAAAATTAGCAAATGGAAAAAAACAGTGGCAGAAGAGCTTAGGCTTGCTCGCTTACCGCTATAGGGCAGCTCATCACTAATTGGCTCATCAACCAGGAGCGAGGTCTCATAGGTCCTGGAATAGAAGAGCAACAGAGTTCATTCTTAAGTGTTTCCTTATACACTGTAAGAATGTTCTCTTGGTTTCCATCAAAAACAACTGTCGCCTAATCTCCCCACTATAGTCAAGATACAGCACTGAGAGAAATGAGCCCTCACCAGCATCTGGCCACGTTGCGTACTGTGTACCCTCCTCCTCCCAGTACCAGCAGGGGAATCCTGAAGCTCTTCACAAACTCCACACACTCCCTATAGAAAGCATATACCCTGGGTGAGACAGTTTACCATAACCTGACTCCTGTGTTAACCAAATCCTGTACCAATGTCTCTATAATCCCTTAAATTTGCTCTCCTACCAACAGGTGGCAGTACATCCTCATAGAGTACATTGAATTCCATCCTCCAAACATGTATCCTTATCTCTATTAAGACACTTACCCATAAAGCTGTATTCAAAGTCCATTTAAGAATGATGTAAGTGTTGGTGAGGGTTATAATGTATTATTTATTGAGCAAGACACCTACCCATGGCCTCGTATACTGAGGTTGAAGCACCCTAATCTGTCACAGCCCAGAGAGTCAGCCCCACACTGTCAATGACAAAAGGTGCATGTGAGTCCCATTCTCAATACCACAATTCATGCAAAATACCACTGATGATCTCTGGCTGCCAAATTATCACCTGAAGAACGATACAGGTTGGCTGGTAGAAGTCCACCACTTGCTTGATGACTGGCTGAAAGAGTTGCCTGTAGCCTAAAACAAAGTGAAATGTTAAGGTATTGGACACATGGAAGATAATTCATCCTTTCAATAATTTTAGATATTGACAAAGTGATATAATTGAACCCCTATCAAAAATAAGGAAACGCCTTGTTGGATATTATCCTGCATACTATCAGACCTTCTGAACTGTAACAGCCATCAGATAGATGTCAATAGTTTAGAGTGCAGGTAAACTAACAGTCAGGCAGCATAACATCTGATAATAGCACTCCCCAGAGACATCTCAATGGCCTCAGTCTAATAGCATTATCAGATTGAAGCGCCAGAGAGCCAGCCTGAGTGGGAGATCCAGGAAGGACACTACTCACTCTGGTCATCGATCCCATCCCGGAGAGGCACGTTCAGGCAATAGTACCGGCCACTCTCAGCCCCTACCTCATACATGTCACCTATGGGACAAAACAGACAAGATTTGTTTAACAAATAATAAGCTCATTAAGACAACCTCTATTGTCCCATAGAGATATTCAATCATTTAGTCATTAAGACAAACTCAAATCAAATTTTATTGGTCACATACACATGGTTAGCAGATGTTAATGTGTCTAGTTCAGACAGCGCAGTAATATCTAACAAGTAATCTAACAATTCCCCAACAACTACCTAATACGCACAAATCTAAAGGGGTGAATGAGAATATGTACATATACGTATATTGATGAGCGATGGCGGAGCGGCATAGGCAAGGTGCAATAGATGTATATATACTGTATTTTATACCATGTGATATGAGCAATGTAAGATATGTAAACATGATTAAAGTGGCATTGTTTAAAGTGACTAATGATCCATTTATTAAAGTGTCCAGTCATTGGGTCTCAATGTAGGCAGCAGTCTCTCTGAGTTAGTAATGGCTGTTTAGCAGTCTGGTGGCCTTGAGATACAGTGGGGGAAAAAAGTATTGAGTCAGCCACCAATTGTGCAAGTTCTCCCTCTTAAAAAGATGGGCGAGGCCTGTAATTTTCATCATAGGTACACTTCAACTATGACAGACAAAATTTTTAAAAAAAGGTATGGCTAGGCCACTCCAGGACCTTGAAATGCTTCTTACGAAGCCACTCCTTCATTGCCCGGGCGGTGTGTTTGGGATCATTGTCATGCTGAAAGACCCAGCCACGTTTCATCTTCAATGCCCTTGCTGATGGAAGGAGGTTTTCACTCAAAATCTCACGATACATGGCCCCATTCATTCTTTCCTTTACACGGATCAGTCGTCCTGGTCCCTTTGCAGAAAAACAGCCCCAAAGCATGATGTTTCAACCCCCATGCGTCACAGTAGGTATGGTGTTCTTTGGATGCAACTCAGCATTCTTTGTCCTCCAAACACGACGAGTTGAGTTTTTACCAAAAAGTTATATTTTGGTTTCATCTGACCATATGACATTCTCCCAATCTTCTTCTGGATCATCCAAATGCTCTCTAGCAAACTTCAGACGGGCCTGGACATGTACTGATTAAGCAGGGGGACACGTCTGGCACTGCAGGATTTGAGTCCCTGGCGGCGTAGTGTGTTACTGATGGTAGGCTTTGTTACTTTGGTCCCAGCTCTCTGCAGGTCATTCACTAGGTCCCCCCCCGTGTGGTTCTGGGATTTTTGCTCACCGTTCTTGTGATCATTTTGACCCCACGGGGTGAGATCTTGCGTGGAGCCCCAGATCGAGGGAGATTATCAGTGGTCTTGTATGTCTTCCATTTCCTAATAATTGCTCCCACAGTTGATTTATTCAAACCAAGCTGCTTACCTATTGAAGATTCAGTCTTCCCAGCCTGGTGCAGGTCTACAATTTTGTTTCTGGTGTCCTTTGACAGCTCTTTGTTCTTGGCCAAAGTGGAGTTTGGAGTGTGACTGTTTGAGGTTGTGGACAGGTGTCTTTTATACTGATAACAAGTTCAAACAGGTGCCATTAATACAGGTAACGAGTGGAGGACAGAGGAGCCTCTTAAAGAAGAAGTTACATGTCTGTGAGAGCCAGAAATCTTGCTTGTTTGTAGGTGACCAAATACTTATTTTCCACCATAATTTGCAAATAAATTCATAAAAAATCCTTCCATGTGATTTTCTGGATTTTTTTTCTCTCATTTTGTCTGTCATAGTTGAAGTGTACCTATGATGAAAATTACAGGCCTCTCTCCTCTTTTTAAGTGGGAGAACTTGCACAATTGGTGGCTGACTAAATACTTTTTTGCCCCACTGTAGAAGCTGTTTTTCAATCTCTCTGTCTCAACTGTATCTGTATTTCTGGTTTTAACAGATACTCATATGGCTTGTCTTACCTGTCCCTGGAAAGAAGTAGTTCCCGTACTTGTGGAAGGATACAGTCATGACCCGATCAGTCAGGTAGAAGGCTTCCTGCACCCCATCACCATGGTGAATGTCAATGTCTATGTACAACACACGCGGGTGGTACCTAAAGGGACATTTACATTATTAGTTGTTAGAGATCCTTAGCGGGACGTGAACCCCGAAATGGACAAAAACATAATAAAAGACTGTAGGGGTGCTTTGCTCTTACTTCAGAAGCTCCAGTATACTGATGACAATGTCATTCACATAGCAAAATCCAGAGGCCTGAAAACCAAAACAAATGAAATCATGATATCAAAGAGCTGTACATAAGCAGGTGACCAGAGGCCGTAGAAATAAATTGTCTTGACAAAGAAACAAATGTTGCATAATTCTTACCTCAAATTTCTTAGCATGATGAAGACCCCCAGCCCAGTTGATGGCGATGTCACATATCTGCAAAGCAACGGTCCCGATCATTGATCAAATATAAATCTGGTCAACAATTTACCTAGCTGTATAAATTGCTGAATGGGTCTTAATAAATATGTCCGATCCGTAAATAGAATACATTTATAACAGAAAATAAGCTGACTGCTGGGGAGGGGGGCATACCTTGTGGTTTAGCTGTGTCGCTCCCTGTAGAGATGCTCCTGTATACCTGGAGCAGAACTCAAACAGGCCTGGGAATACAGGGCTGACAGAGGACACGTTACCTTTATACAGGCCACATAGATAGATCAACAGCTGCACATTACACTGATCATAATATTACATGAGTCAAAAGAACATCCTCCTGGGTGGAGCAGTGGTCTAGGACACTGCATCGCAGTGCTAGCTGTGCCACCAGAGACTCTGGGTTCGAGCCGGGAGGTCTATGGGGCGACGCACAATTGACCTAGTGTCGTCTGGGTTAGGGAGGATTTGGTCGGTAGGGATATCCTTGTCTCATCGTGCACTAGCGACTCCTGTGGAGTCGCCAGGTGCATGGTGTTTCCTCCGACACATTGGTGCGGATGGCTTCCGGTTGGATGCGCGCTATGTTAAGAAGCAGTAGTTGGGTTTCGGGGGAACGCATGGCTTTCAACCTTTGTCTCTCCTGAGCCCGTACGGGAGTTGTAGCAATGAGACAATTGGATACCACGAAAAGGGGGTAAAACATTTTTGAAAAGAACATTCTGCACTTTGACAAATATATATTAAGCACAAAATATCTTATGAATCCAAATATACGCCAGGCAGTAATGTAATACATTATAGAAGATAAGACATTCTCACCAGTCGTCCCCAACATTAAAGGTGTTGAGACTCTTTGTGAAACCCTGCATATTGTTGGGGCTGACCTTCTGCAGAAAGTCAATGTAATCTTCTGAGTGGAATCGGCACATGTCATGTTGTGAGGCTTTGTATGGTTTAAAAACCTGGGGAACAAGGACCAGTCAAATTAACATGGTGTCAAGAAGGACATTAACTTGTCTGGTTTAATCGGGGTGTATTCATTTCACTGATTCTGTTGCAAAACGTTTCTTAAATGAAGCAAACAGACTTAAACAGGGAGGGACCAATAGAAACCCTTGTTTTAGTTGCAAAACTGTTTGGACCAATGATTACATCTCCAGCCTTCTCAGCATGTTGATCATCAGCAGGACTTACCTGCATCTTTTTGTAGAGGCCATAGTGCAAAACAAGGCTGTGCGTCAGCGAGAGACGATGGGGTTTCATAGGGTGACCAGCACCTAGATAAGGAAAGGAAAACATGTGTCAGTGTGTTGTCCTCTCATTCGCAGTTATCAATGTCCTGATTTCTCTGTGGTTCTTCTGCGTGATGCTATCATTCATAACATGCCAGCTAAATAGCTGTAGAATAAAGAAACTCTTGCAAACACACGACTAATAGCTAGTAACGTTTGCGAGATCAATTCACCTGATTGCTAGCAGAAATAAGAATCTAATACCAACGTTAGCTATCTTGCTAATCACAAACTGAAGAGGAAACAGTAGGTAGCCTAGCGGTTAAGAGCGTTGGGCCAGTTACCGAAAGGTCGTTGGTTCGAATCCCAGAGTTGACTAGCTGAAAAATCTGTTAATATGCCATTGAGCACTTAACTCTGATTACTTCTGTAAATCGCTCTGGATACGTGTGTCTGCTAAATAACAACAATGTAAATAGTTAGCTAGCCGGCTTCTTAACATGCTAATCTGCTTCGTGCCTTTTGTAACCAAAATGAATCTTACCATAATGAAAGTTCCCCACATCCGGATCATAAAAATATGCTGTTCTGTTGGACATTGCAAAAGAGACTTCTTGGTTTTTCTACCGTTCGCTGGGTATTTGTTCGCTACTGTAAATGTATCTTTCCTTCATTTAGAAAGTGGTCGCCATTGTAAACAGCGAGTAAAACGTACGTCATTGTCCAGCGACAAGCGAAGTGGGCGGGCAAAAACAGTACCAAAGATTATGGATGGTGTACCCGATTTACCACCTATCACCCCATTAAAAAGGTGGAAACATTTTACCAATCACACAATTCATATGGTGAATGTGGTAGCCCACACGCCACGTGTGTGGTACGCGTTACCTTTGAATAGTGAGTGATTCAGAACCACACATTGTACTGTGTGATACGCGACATTTTCAATTGTGATTTTAACTAAGACTGAGTGCGCATGTTCGTCATAGAAGCCAACCCCAAAACCTTTCCTGGGAGTTTGAACGGTGTGATTGGTAAAATGTTTCCACCTTTTAATTGGGTGATTGGTGGCTAATCGGGTGAATATCCGCCCTAACAATGGGAGTCGTTGACCACAAAGCGGTATAGCTGTCTAGCGCAAAGCTGTATACCACAAAGCGGTATAGGCTGTCTAGCGCCCACCTATGCATTCTTTGGATTGGTGGAATTGTATTTTTGTAACAAAGAATGTAACCTTTATTTAGCCAGTTAGGCTAGTTGAAAACAAGTTCTCATTTACAACTGCGACCTGGCCAAGATAAAGCATAGCAGTGTGAACAGACAACAACACAGAGTTACACATGGAGTAAACAATAAACGAGTCAATAACACAGTAGAAAAAAGAAAAAAAAGAGTCTATATACATTGTGTGCAAAAGGTATGAGGAGGTAGGCGAATAATTACAATTTTGCAGATTAACACTGGAGTGATAAATGATCAGATGGTCATGTGCAGGTAGAGATACTGGTGTGCAAAAGAGCAGAAAAGTAAATAAATAAAAACAGTATGGGGATGGGGTATGTAAATTGGGTGGGCTATTTTCCGATGGACTATGTACAGCTGCAGCGATCAGTTAGCTGCTCAGATAGCAGATGTTTAAAGTTGGTGAGGGAGATAAAAGTCTCCAACTTGCAATTCGTTCTGGGGAATGTTCTTGTTACTTACAACCTCATGCTAATCGCATTAGCCTATGTTAGCTCAACCTCAAGAGGGGAACCCACCAATCCTGTAGAGGTTAACTGACGTGCCTAGTTAAATAAAGGTGAAATAAAAAATGTAAAAATTAAATAGACATATCTGATATTGGCGGAAAGCTTTAATTATAGTTAATCTAACTGCACTGTCCAATTTACAGTAACTATTACAGTGAAAGACTACCATGCTATTGTTTGAGGAGAGTGAACTTAAACATGTATTAATAAACCAATTAGGCACATTTGGGCAGTCTTGATACAATATTTTGAACAGAAACGCAATGGTTCATTGGATCAGTTTAAAACTTTGCACATACACTGCTGCCATCTAGTGGCCAAAATCTAAATTGCGCATGGGCTGGAATAATACATTATGCCCTTTCTCTTGGATTTCAAAGATGATGGTACATATTTTATTATATTTTACCAGATCTAATGTGTTATATTCTCCTACATTCATTTCACATTTCCACAAACTTCAAAGTGTTTCCTTTTAAATGGTACCAATAATATGCAAATCCTTGCTTCAGGGACTGAGCTACAGGCAGTTAGATTCAGGTATGTCATTTTAGGAGAAAAAAAAAAAGGGTCTAATCCTTAAGAACAAATTCTTATTTAAGATGACAGCCTACACCAGCCAAACCCGGACGACGGGCCAATTGTACGCCACCCTATGGGATTCCCAATCACGGCCGGTTGTGATACAGCCTGGATTCGAATCAGGGTGTCTGTAGTGACGCCTCTAGCACTGAGATGCCTTAGACCTCTGCGCCCCAAGGGAGCCAAATCAACCAATCACATGTATTTATAAAGCCCTTTTTACATCAGCAGATGTCACAGAGTGCTATACAGAAACCCAACCTAAAACCCCAAACAGCAAGCAATGTAGAAGCATAGTGGCTAGGAAAAACTCCCTAGAAAGGCAGGAACCTAGGAAGAAACCTAGAGAGGAACCAGGCTGAGGGGTGGCCAGTCCTCTTCTGGCTGTGCCGGGTGGAGATTATAAGAGTACATGGCCATTAAGGCCAGATTGTTCTTCAAGATGTTCAAACGTTCATAGATGGCCAGCAGGGTCAAATAATAATCACAGGGGTTGTAGAGGGTGCAACAGGTCAGTACCTCAGGAGTAAATGTCAGTTGGTTTATCATAGCTGAGCATTCAGAGGTCGAAACAGCAGGTGCAGTAGAGAGAGAGAGTCGAAAACAGCACGTCAGGTACAAGGTATCGCGTCCGGTGAAACAGGTCAGGGTTCCATAGCCGCAGGCAGAACAGTTGAAACTGGAGCAGCAGCACCAGCAGGTGGAATGGGGGCAGCCAGGAGTCATCAGACCAGGTAGTCCTGAGGTTCAGATCCTCCGGGAGAGGAGAAAGAAAGGGAGAGTGAGAAAATTAGAGGGAACATACTTAAATTCACACAGGACACCAGATAAGACAGGAGAATTACACCAGATATAACAGACTGACCCTAGCCCCCCGGCACATAAACTACTGCAGCATAGATACTGAAGGCTGAGACAGGGTTGGGTCGGGGGACACTGAGGCCCCGGTTTGTACCTTGCCGTTTACCTTCGCACCCCTGGGCCAGACTACACTCAATCATAGGACCTACTGAAGAGATGAGTCTTCAGTAAAGACTTAAAAGTCAAGACCGAATGTACATCTCTCACATGGATTAGCAGACCGTTCCATAAAAATGTAGATCTATAGGAGAAAGTTCTGCCTCCAGCTGTTTACTTAGAAATTCTAGGGACAATAAGGAGGCCTGAGTCTTGTGACCATAGCGTACGTGTTGAGCGATGAGCGGGATGAGCGACAGGACCAAATTGGAGAGGTAGGTAGTAGCAAGCCCATGTAATGCTTTGTAGGTTAGCAGTAAAACCTTGAAATCACCCCTAGCCTTAACAGGAAACCAGTGTAGAGAGGCTAGCACTGGAGTAATGTGATCAAATTTTGGGGTTCTAGTCAAGGTTCTAGCAGCCTGGTTTAGCACTAACTGAAGTTCATTTAGTGCTTTATCTGGGTATCCAGAGAGTAGAGCATTGCAGTAGTCTAATCAAGAAGTGACAAAGCATGGATTAGTTTATCTACTGTACATCAGTTTTGGACAAAAAAAAGTTTCAGATTTTTGCAATGTTACGAAGATTGTAATCTAGTTTTAAATATTCAATTAGGGTTGTTGAGGTCAACCGCCTGTATTCAACGGAGACGCTATACTACTTGCCTCATGTCATGAATATGCATCTCGAGAGAAGTCCGATATAACGTAATTTTTTCTCAAAGTTGCCGGGATGTCACGTGTCCTAATGTCACGTGTACACTCAAAACAATTTAAGCATTACGAAACTTCTATTCGATCAAATAAACCTCACATAGCAAATAAGCCATTCATTGTTTTGTTTACCAAACTTGACACTCTCGCTTGGTGGTCGAGAAAAAACGCCACCTGCTGGAGGGAGACAGATTTTCTGCCGATTTGGGCCTCTCTCTTCCTCTTCGTCTCTGACAGTACCAAACAATACAATCTGTGGGGCGGGGACAGAAAGAGGGGCTTGGGAAATGTACTACCAATCACAGCCGCTAGGAGCTAGGCTAATACTTTCTCCCTGGCTACGCATGGCAGTCCGGCTGTTTTTTTATTATGGGTCAAATGTTGAGAAAGAAAAATGTCAGAGCTTAGTAACAAAAATTGTAGTTCACTTTTTATGATGAGTATGACTTATTGTAAGCAAATTTGATATAGATATGATGTGTTTACTAGCCTATATCCTTCACATAGCCTTCTGGTTATCCAAATGGTTTCCCCTTTATGTGGATAACGCATGGTGCTGACAAAACTAGCTTGATATCACTTTAGTTTAATCATATCATGTGTAAACTTGTCCAGTTCCTCTTTAACTCTTCTGTTCTAAGGGGGGTGTTCTTCAAGAAACAACATCTCACTGTAGTTATTGGATAAATGTCTAATGCACCCCTCTATGTAGATATTGTTGTTTATTTTTAACTGGACTACTAGAACAACTATTGAGTCAAACATCTTACAAATTTAAGCATTTGTAAGTATTATGCAGGATTTTGAAATTAGTTATTCAGTGCTTCACTTTCAAATGTGGAATTTCTTTCAATTATCTACTGGTTAGCATCGATTAATTGGACCAATTGGATGAATTGTAAAAGTGTAACAGTCCAAAAATCTGGCCTCAAAATAAAATAACGGCTACACAATATGTCTTTGCTCTTTTCCCTTTAAATAACTTGCAGAATCTCCTTCCCTCCGTTTGCTCCAGAGCAGCTCTCGTTTGGCCAGAAGAAAACTGTAGCGGATCTCAATGGATTTACTATATGAGATCACACACCTATCGGGATAGCATCCACATTTACTACGGGTTCATAATGTTTCTGAAAGAACGTAAGTAGGGTGCTTTTGCAACTCGTTAAATAATGATAAAAGGGAACGGTTCATTATAGACTGACGATGGGCGTATGGGCTGTTCAAGTCAGCAATTGAACCTGGGAGCGTATGATGCAGCAAATGAATTGCTACAATGTTGTTATTCACAGCGATTGGAACATTATTACTATGGGAATGATATTATAGGATTATAATTCATATATATATTTATAGTTTAGCGCAGCAGTATGTCATTGATTAATTATGTAGACTGCCTGATTTAGTCACGATGATGGAGCTA
The DNA here is from genome assembly GCF_045791955.1 of Oncorhynchus clarkii lewisi. Taxonomy (NCBI): domain Eukaryota; kingdom Metazoa; phylum Chordata; class Actinopteri; order Salmoniformes; family Salmonidae; genus Oncorhynchus; species Oncorhynchus clarkii. Next base: position 21,388,358 of record NC_092177.1, read on the forward strand.
CAGTATCAGGCGCTCAAGTGCATCCTCGGTCAAGTTCCGACTCAGACAGATCCAGAGACTCAGCAAGAATATCTGGTTTTGTCATATTTGTCCTTGTCAAAATTCCATCACGTGTGCATGTCGTACAGTAGATACTAGCGCATTTAAAATACCAAGGGCAGATGTGTCATCATGGGCCATGAGGCCGCCTGAAACTTGCAAAAGATGGAGTGCACTGCGGGGTGGTCACTCTCTCTGTTGTGGGTTTTCAATTTAGGCTACCGTTGTAGGTACGGGCCACCATGTCACGAATGTCACAATTCATTTTCGGACTTCACTAGTTTTTGTTAAAAGGATTGGCTTACAAAAGTAGAACTTGATAATTCCTACATGCTGTCCGACATAGGCACTATGATCAATGTATAAAGGTGTATTATAAACTGGGTGGTTCAAGCCCTGAATGCTGATTGGCTGATTGCCGTGGTATATCAGACCATATAACACAGGTATGACAAAACATTTATTTTTACTGCTCTAATTACGTTGGTAAAGAGTTTATAATAGCAATAAGGCACCTCTGGTGTTTGTGATATATGGCTAATAGCCATGGTATATTGGCCATATACCACACCCCCTTGGGCTTTATTGCTTAAATAACTAAGGAATAGCCTAGTGAGCCAAGACTTTACAAAATCCAACTAAACTTGAAATAGCCTACAGTGTTTCCATATTTAACATATTATAGGAAGATCGATAGGTTAAGTATATCCTAAATAGAGTTTATGATTTTTTTTCAGGTGGCTCAACTGTCCCCTGCTTTACCAACAGGCTACTGTGGCCATTGTTCCATTGCCTAGAAGCTGTCTTGCCTGTCCATTGCTTGTCTTTAGTTTATAGTAGCCTAAATGGTGTACGCCTGTAGCCTTCATGTAGGTCTAACTGTAATCTGATTAGTAACATGTCAGGTAGTCATCACTGAGATCAAGGTCACTCATGTAGCCCTAAACTTGTACTGAGACAATTAATGTTGATGCTGTTATGCAAATACTGTACAGCTGTACATTCTTCACAGTTGAAGATATAGTAAAGGTTATCTGAAAGGAAATGGCTATTCAAAACGTCATGTATTTTTATGTCACTGAGGAGGGTCAGAATGTGGAAACAGTCAGCCATGGTGAGTAGAGGTCACGTATACAGCTGTGGGATCTTAATTTGATCACCCTGTTGAATGAGAACTTTCCTGTAAATGCAGGACATTTTAATCTTGTAGTGTATTTGATGTTAAAAAGACTTCTGAAGTTTGTAATTTCCACTTTCTCTTACAAAAAATGTTTCAACCCCTACAAAAATGTCCATTAATTATAAAACACATAATAATTCACATTTTCTGTTGCTGCAGGATTATTTTCCTGCTGTAGCTAACTGTCTCAAATTAAGATCATGCAACAGTATTTGATATGACAGACTACGAATTCAAATGGCCAGTTTGTAGTGAGTTTTTTAAATGATCATATGCATCTCTAGGAAATAAAATGTGAAAAAGACAGCTGACAAATGCAGGCATCACATATAAAAATCAATGGCACAATTGAATCAAGTGACCCTTTCTATTCTTAGCAATGGATCACATTATTTTCCACTCTCTGAAAAATTCTGTTTGTAATGATATGAGTACAGAGCTTCCCGAAAATGACAGGGCCTTTAAAAACACAATCATCAATGTGTGTGTTCCTGATGGGGGGCATTATATTGCTGAGTCACCTCAATATTATCTGTGCTTATGCTGATGCAGAGATATTCTGCTTCATATTTCAATTGGCTTGTGTCGATTCCCAACATTTTTTTCTGCAAATACAATGTTAGAAAATTAGCTCATTGTAATTCAACAGATTTATTGATAATCTATATTATACATTGATGAGTATGACAGAGCTGTATACAGGACTTATCCTCTTGTGACAGTGACACTAGACCATTGACAACCTTATTGGTAAGTGGCATAATTTAGAGGGACAGATAGACTGTACATTTCTGTTTCCTGAGACATTAGTTGCCATACATTTCCAATTCCACCCACATATTGTAAACATGTTAGGCTGAGAGAGTAGCCAGAAGGGAATGTACTATATTTCTATGAGATACACAGGAAATATTATTTTACTGCTGCAAGGTGGATCTGCTAGGGAGTATATGTCTGAACTGCTGAGGTGAGGGGCTTTCTGGTTGTGTCTCGGCTAGAGGTCGATCGATTATAATTTTTCAACGCCGATACCGATTATTGGAGGCCCAAAAAAGCAGACACCGATTAATCGGACAATTTTTATTTATTTATTTGTAATAATGACAATTACAACAATACTGAACACTTATTTTAACTTAATATAATACATCAATAAAATCAATTTAGCCTCAAGTAAATAATGAAACATGTTCAATTTGGTTTAAATAATGCAAAAACAAAGTGTTGGAGAAGAAAGTAAAAGTGCAATATGTGCTATGTAAGAAAGCTAACGTTTCAGTTCCTTGCTCAGAACATGAGAACATTTGAAAGCTGGTGGTTCCTTTTAACATGAGTCTTCAATATTCCCAGGTAAGAAGTTTTAGGTTGTAGTTATTATAGGAATTATAGGACTATTTCCCGCTATACCATTTGTATTTCATTAACCTTTGACTATTGGATGTTCTTATAGGCACTTTAGTATTGCCAGTGTAACAGAATAGCTTCTGTCTCTCTCCTCGCTCCTCCCTGGGCTAGAACCAGGAACACAACGACAACAGCCACCATCGAAGCAGCGTTACCCATGCAGAGCAAGGGGAACAACTACTAGAAGGCTCAGAGCGAGTGACATTTGAAACTCTATTAGCGCGCGCTAACTAGCTAGCCATTTCACTTCGGTTACACCAGCCTCATCTCTGGAGTTGATAGGCTTGAAGTCATAAACAGCGCAATGCTTGACGCACAACGAAGAGCTGCTGTTTGAATGAATGTTTACGAGCCTGCTTCTGCCTACCACCGCTCAGTGAGATCCTTAGATACTTGTATGCTTGTATGCTCAGTCAGATTATATGCAACGCAGAACACGCTAGATAATATCTAGTAATATCAACCATGTGTTGTTAACTAGTGATTATGATTGATTGTTTTTTATAAGTTTAATGCTAGCTAACAACTTACCTTGGCTTACTGCATTCGAGTAACAGGCAGTCTCCTTGTGGAGTGCAACGAGAGAGAGGCAGGGTGAAAATCTGTTGTTCTGCCCCTGAACGAGGCAGTTAACCCACCGTTCCTAGGCCGTCATTGAAAATAAGAATGTGTTCTTAATTGACTTGCCCAGTTAAATAAAGGTATAAAAATATATATATAATGAAAAAATACTACAAATCGGCGCCCAAAAATACCGATTTCCGATTGTTATGAAAACTTGAAATCAGCCCTAATTAATCGGCTATTCCGATTAATCTGTCGACCTCTAGTCTAGGCCCTATACAGTTCATTCAGAAAGTATTTACACCCCTTGACTTTTTCCACATTTTGTTGTGTTACAGCCTGAATTTAAAATGTATTAAATTGAAATGTTGTATCACTGTCCAGTGGCCTACACACAATAATACCCCTGTAACGGTTTTCTTGAGGTGAAGGAGAGGCGGACCAAAATGCAGCGTGGTGGTTATTCATGTTTAATTTATAAACACACTATACTTGAATAAACTAACAAAACAATAAACGTGCGAAAACCTAAACAGCCCTATCTGGTGCAAACACAGAGACAGGAACAATCACCCACGACACACTCAAAGAATATGGCTGCCTAAATATGGTTCCCAATCAGAGACAACGATAAACACCTGCCTCTGATTGAGAACCACTCCAGACAGCCATAGACTATGCTAGAAAACCCCACTAAGCCACAATCCCAATACGTACGAAAAAACCCCAAGACAAAACACACCACATTAAAAAAAAACGTCACACCCTGGCCTGACCAAATAAAGAAAGAAAACACAAAATACTAAGACCAGGGCGTGACAGAACCCCCCCCAAGGTGCGGACTCCCGGCCGCACACCTAAACCCATAGGGGAGGGTCCGGGTGGGCGTCTGTCCACGGTGGCGGCTCCGGCGCGGGACGTGGACCCCACTCCAACAAAGTCTTAGTCCATTTTCCTCGCGTCCTTAGATAGGCGACCCTCACCGCCGACCTTGGCCTAGTAGTCCTCACCAAGGTCCCCACTGGACTGAGGGGCAGCTCGGGACTGAGGGGTAGCTCGGGACTGAGGGGTAGCTCGGGACTGGGGGGTAGCTCGGGACTGGGGGGTAGCTCGGGACTGAGGGGTAGCTCGGGACTGAGGGGTAGCTTGGGACTGGGGGGTAGCTCGGGACTGAGGGGTAGCTCGGGACTGAGGGGTAGCTCGGGACTGAGAGGAAGCTCAGCACTGAGAGGAAGCTGAGGCAGGTAGTTGGCTCTGGCAGATCCTGGCAGATCCTGGCTGACTGGCGGATCCTGGCTAACTGGTGGATCTGGAAGATCCTGGCTGACTGGTGGATCCTGGCTGACTGGCGGATCCTGGCAGACTGGCGGCTCTGGCTGCTCCATGCTGACTGGCGGCTCTGGCTGCTCCATGCTGACTGGCGGCTCTGGCTGCTCCATGCTGACTGGCGGCTCTGGCTGCTCCATGCTGACTGGCGGCTCTGGCTGCTCCATGCTGACTGGCGGCTCTGGCTGCTCCATGCTGACTGGCGGCTCTGGCTGCTCCATGCAGACTGGCGGCTCTGGCTGCTCCATGCAGACTGGCGGCTCTGGCTGCTCCATGCAGACTGGCGGCTCTGGCTGCTCCATGCAGACTGGCGGCTCTGGCAGCTCCATGCTGACTGGCGGCTCTGGCTGCTCCATGCTGACTGGCGGCTCTGGCAGCTCCTTGCAGACTGGCAGCTCTGGCAGCTCCTTGCAGACTGGCAGCTCCTTGCAGACTGGCAGCTCCTTGCAGACTGGCAGCTCCTTGCAGACTGGCAGCTCTGGCTGCTCCTTGCAGACTGGCAGCGCTGAACAGGCAGGAGACTCCGGCAGCGCTGTAGAGGCGGAAGGCTCTGGCAGCGCTAAACAGGCGGGAGACTCCGGCAGCGCTGTAGAGGAGGAAGGCTCTGACTGCGCTAAACAGGCGGGAGACTCCGGCAGCGCTTTAGAGGAGGAAGGCTCTGGCAGCGCTAGATAGGCGGGAGACTCCGGCAGCGCTGGAGAGGAGGAAGGCTCTGGCAGCGCTGGACAGGCAAGGCGCACTGTAGGCCTGATGCGTGGTGCTGGCACTGGTGGTACTGGGCCGAGAACACGCACAGGAAGCCTGGTGCGGGGAGCTGCCACCGGAGGGCTGATGCGTGGAGGTGGTACTGGATAGACCGGACCGTGCAGGCGCACTGGAGCTCTTGAGCACCGAGCCTGCCCAACCTTACCTGGTTGAATGCTCCCGGTCGCCCTGTCAGTGCGGCGAGGTGGAATAGCCCGCACTGGGCTATGCAGGCGAACCGGGGACACCGAGCGCAAGGCTGGTGCCATGTAAGCCGGCCCAAGGAGACGCACTGGGGACCAGATGCGTAGAGCCGGCTTCATGGCACTTGGCTCAATGCTCACTCTAGCCCGGCCGATACGTGGAGCTGTAATGTACCACACCGGGCTATGCACCCGCACTGGAGACACCGTGCGCACCACAGCATAACACGGTGCCTGCCCGGGTTCTCTAGCCCCCCGGTAAGCACAGGAAGTTTGCGCAGGTCTCCTACCTGGCGTAGCCATACTCCCTGTGAGCCCCCCCCCCCCCAATACATTTTTGGGGCTGACTCTCGGGCTTCCATCCGCGTCGCCGTGCTGCCTCCTCATACCAGCGCCTCTCCGCTTTCGCCGCCTCCAGTTCTTCTTTGGGGCGGCGATATTCTCCAGGCTGTGCCCAGGGTCCTTCTCCGTCCAATTCGTCCTCCCATGTCCAGAAATCCGGATTTAGCTGGTCCTGTTGTCGCTGCCTGTCACCACGCCGCTTGGTCCTGTTGTGGTGGGTGATTCTGTAACAGTTTTCTTGAGGTGAAGGAGAGGCGGACCAAAATGCAGCGCGGTGGTTATTCATGTTTAATTTATAAAGACACTATACGTGAATAAACTAACAAAACAATAAACGTGCGAAAACCTAAACAGCCCTATCTGGTGCAAACACAGAGACAGGAACAATCACCCACTACACACTCAAAGAATATGGCTGCCTAAATATGGTTCCCAATCAGAGACAACGATAAACACCTGTCTCTGATTGAGAACCACTCCAGACAGCCATAGACTATGCTAGAAAACCCCACTAAGCCACAAACCCAATACGTACGAAAAAAACCCAAGACAAAACACACCACATAAAACACACCCTGGCCTGACCAAATAAATAAAGAAAACACAAAATACTAAGACCAGGGCGTGACAACCCCATAATGTCAAGGTGGAATTATGTTTTATTTTATGTATTCAACCCTTTTCTTATGGCAAGCCTAAATATGTTCAGGAGTAAAGATTTGCTTAACAAGTCACATAATAAATTGCATGGACTCTGTGTGCATGCAATAATAGTGTTAAACATGATTTTTGAATGACTACCTCATCTCTGTACCCTCTTTACAATTATCAGTAAGGACTCTCAGTCGAACAATTATTTTCAAACACAGATTAAACCCCAAAGACCATGGAGGTTTTCCAACGCCTCGCAAAGAAGGGCACCTAAGGGCCTCCCGGGTGGCGCAGTGGTCTAAGGCACTGCATTGCAGTGCTAGCTGTGCCACCAGAGATTCTGGGTTCGAGCCGGGAGGCCCATGGGGCGGGGCACAATTGGCCCAGCGTCGTCCGGGTTAGGGTGGGTTTGGCCGGCAGGGATATCCTTGTCTCATTGCGCACTAGCGACTCCTTCCATTGGTGTGGCTGGCTTCTGGGTTGGATGTGCATTGTGTCAAGAAGCAGTGCAGCTAAGCCTCCCGGGTGGCACAGTGGTTAAGGGCGCTGTACTGCAGCGCCAGCTGTGCCACCAGAGACCCTGGGTTCGCGCCCAGGCTCTGTCGTAACCGGCCGCGACCGGGAGGTCCGTGGGGCGACGCACAATTGGCCTAGCGTCGTCCGGGTTAGGATATCCTTGTCTCATCGCGCACCAGCGACTCCTGTGGCGGGCCAGGCGCAGTGCGCGCTAACCAAGGTTGCCAGATGCACGGTGTTTCCTCCGACACATTGGTGCAGGAGGATACGCGCTGTATTAAGAAGCAGCGCGGCTTGGTTGGGTTGTGTATCGGAGGACACATGACACATGATTCGTCTCTCCCCAGCCCGTACTGGAGTTGTAGCGATGAGACAAGATAGTAGCTACTAAAACAATTGGATACGACAAAACTGGGGAGAAAAAGGGGTAAAAAAAAAAAAATTAAAGTAGCAGTGCAGCTTGGTTGGGTTGTTTTCGGAGGACTCTCTCTCGACCTTTGCCTCTCCGGAGTCCGTACAGGGGTTGCAGAGATGAGACAAGACTGTTGCGATGAGACAATTAGATGGGTAATAAAAAAATGACATTGAATATCCCTTTGAGTATGGTGAAGTTATTCATCCTATCAATACACAAAGGTAACTCAGTTGCCGGAGAGGAAGGAAACCACTCAGGGATTTTACCATGAGGCCAATGGTGACTTTAAAACAGTTACAAAGTTTAATGGGAGAAAACTGAGGATGGATCAACAACATTGTAGTTACTCCGCAATACTAACCTAAATGACAGAGTGAAAATATTCCAAAATAGTGTAAAACTGCAAACAAAATGGCTAATATATTTACTTTATGTCCTGAATACAAATGTTTGGGGCAAATTCAACACATAACTGAGTACCACTCTTCATATTTTCAAGCATGGTGGTGGCATCGTGGTATGAGTATGCTTCTCATCGGCAAGGACAAGGGAGTTTTTAGGATAAAAAGAAACGGAATACAACTAAGCACAGGCAAAATCCAACCGGAAAACCTGGTTCAGTCAGCTTTTCAACAGACACTGGGAGATACATTCACCTTTCAGCAGAACAATAACTTAAAACACAAGGCCAAATATACACTGCAGTTGCTTACCAAGACGACATTGAATGTTCCCAAGTGGTGTGGTTACAATTTTGACTTAAATCGGCTTAAAAATCTATGGCAAGACTTGAAAATGGCTATCTAGCAATGATCAACAAAAAACTTGATAGAGCTTGAAGAATTTAAAAAATAATAATGTGCAAATAGTGTACAATTCAGGTGTGAAAAGCTCTTAGAGACTTACCCAGAAAGACTCACAGCTGTAATCCCTTCCAAAGGTGATTCTGACATGTATTGACTCAGGGGTGTGAATACTTATGCAAATTTGATATTTCTGTATTTAATTTGGAATAAATTTGAAAACATTTCTAATGTTAACATTGTTTTACAAAAATTGCGATATTTTGCCGACCAGGTTTTACAAACTATCAAGTACTATACAACAAAATATTAGTTGATGAGTGGTTGATGAAATCCTCACTTCTTGGCCTGTAGAATTTAGCACGGTGTGTGAGGGAGTGAGTGAGTGTGGGCCAAGATGCTCAGTAAAAAAACATCCACCGGTGTATACCACCAGGCCCAGCTTTCTCTGCCTGCTGAGATAGATAAAGTTGTCTCTAGCCAGTGGTACGCACAGGAAGTTGAGAACAGGGATTATCTAGTCACAACATGATGACAGGAGACTCAGGTGGCCTTACAAGACCAGGCACACAGGCCCATCAATGCCGCTGAGTAGATCAAGAGTTGACATCTTCTGATAAGTGTGGGGAACCTCCTTCATGGTTACGTTACTGACTACAGGACATATGTGTGTACCCATTGGCTATACAGGACTACACTACAGATAGAGGACGAGTGAGGACCCTTTTGAGGGATGACAGACCTGGAGGCATCGACAGTGGGGGAACCCCCTCCCCCGTATATGATCTTCCTCCTGGTCTTCTTCTTCTTCATCACTGGCCTCCTGGGCTTCCTGGTCTGCCACCTGCTGAAGAAGAAGGGCTACCGTTGCAGGACTGGGGAGGAGGAGGACGATGAGGAGTGTGAGCAGAAACTGGGACTAGACAAGAATGGTAGGTATCTACCAGGATCTGTCAGAGTGTGTTTAGACATACTGTATAATGGCTTTTGATCTATCCATTGATGTCAAATAAAATAAAATCTTATTGGTCACATACACATATTTAGCAGATGTTATGGCAGGTGTAGCGAAATGCTTGTGTTCTTAACTCCGACAGTGCTGTAGTATCTAACAATTCACAACAATACAAACATCCAAAAGTATAAGAATGGAATTAAGAAATATATATATATTTGTTTTAACAACAAAAAAATGTTGGAGTGGCAATGATTAAAATACAGTAGAATAGAATACAGTATCCAGAGGTGGGACCAAGTCATTGAGTTACAAGTCACAAGTAAGTCTCAAGTCTTAGCACTCAAGTCACAAGTAAGTCTCAAATCAAGACAGGCAAGTCCGAGTCAAGTCTCAAGTCAAGACCAACACGTCTCAAGTCCTAAACTTTGAGTTTCGAGTCCTAAACAAGTCATAATGTACTCTTCACCAAATGTAATACCATTTCATTTTTTTAACAAGAGTAATAGTTAGTGTATTACATTTATGTAAATCATGAATGCTTTTAAAAATATATTTATTACTTTCCAAATAAACGTTATATTTCCATGGAAATACATGGGTAGCCATAAGAAAGACCCCCTCCCCAATATCGAGGATCGCTATCGGCGATGTAGCCTTGTACACAATCTCCCAACCTTCACACACAATGATCACATTCCCACACTGACTGACTGTGTGGAGGCTCATTGAATTAACGTTACGTTAGCCAACATGCTACACTAGCAAAGTTATGAATGAGATAGCTGTCGGCTATATTAGCTACGACTTAGCGTTCTTTGTGCAGCTTCAAATGTCGAACAAAGTTGGAAGTTGGTGCGCCTCCGTCTGTCATTTTCTTCCCGCATGTTTTGCAAGTTGCAATATGTTTTTGTTGATACAGTGTAGTCTTTATATCCGAAAATAATAATTTGGGGTGTCATCTTTCCAAGCGCTCCATCTGAATTCACCCGCCAACGTTCCTCTGCACTGCCATGCGCAACTTTTTCTCAGCTGGCACAATTTGATTGGCTGCTGTCCGATTCAAACTGTAATCCTTTAAATAAAGAGTTGATGCGCTGCACACTTTTTTTAATAGCATCGTTTTTAATATTTGGGCTTGGGGAGGGTATCAAGTCAGTTCGAGTCAAAAGGCTCAAGTCCAAGTTAAGTCACGAGTCATTGGTGTTAAAGTCAAGGTCAAGTTGCAAGTCATGATATTTGTGACTTGAGTCTGACTCGAGTCCAAGTCATGTGACCCGAGTCCACACCTCTGGTATATATATATATATATATATATGAAATGAGTAAAGCAGTATGTTAACATTATTAAAGTGACTAGTATTCTACTATTAAAGTGACCAGTGATTCCATGTCTATGTACATGGGTCAGCAGCCTCTAAGATGCAGGGTTGAGTAGCCAGGTGGTAGCCGTGAAGGCTATTTAACAGACTGATGGCCTTGAGATAGAAGCTGTCTTTCAGTCTCTAGGTCCCAGCTTTGATGCACCTGTACTGACCTTGCCTTCTAGATGGTAGTGGGGTGAACAGGCCTTGGCTCAGGTGGTTGTTGTCCTTGATGATCTTTTTGGCCTTCCTGTGACATCAGCTGCTGTAGGTGTCCTAGAGGGCAGGCAGTGTGCACACAGTGATGCGTTGTGCAGACCTCACTACCCTCTGGAGAGCCTTACAGTTGGGCGGTGCAGTTTGCGTACCAGGTGGTGATACAGCCTGATAGGATGCTCTCAATTGTGCATCTGTAAAAGTTTGTGAGGGTCTTAGGGGCCAAGACAAATTTCTTCAGCCTCCTGAGTTTGAAGAGCCGCTGTTGCGCCACCTTCACCACACTGTCTGTGTGGGTGGACCATTTCAGTTTGTCAGGGATGTGTATGCCGAGGAACTTGAAGCTTTCCACCTTCTCCACTGCGGTCCCGTCGATGTGGATAGGGGAGTGCTCCCTCTGCTGTTTCCTGAAGTCTACGATCAGCTCCTTCGTTTTGTTTACGTTGAGGGAGAGGTTATTTTCCTGGCACCACTCCACCATGGCCCTCACCTCCTCCCTGTAGACTGTTTTGTCATTGTTGGTAATCAGGCCTGTCGTCTGCAAACTTGATGATTGAGTTGGAGGCGTGTGTGGCCATGCAGTCATAGGTGAACAGGGAGTACAGGAGGAGGCTTAGCATGCACCCTTGTAGGGCCCCTGTGTTGAGGATCTGCGAAGTGGAGGTGTTGTTTCCTTCCTTCACAACCTGGGGGCAGGTCGTCAGGAAGTCCAGGACCCAGTTGCACAGGACGGGGTTCAGACCCAGGGCCCCAAGCTTAATGATGAGCTTGGAGGGTACTATGGTGTTTAAGGCTAAGCTATAGTCAATGAACAGAACGAGAGCCCACAGTCCTTGGGACCGGTGGTACTATGTTATCCTCAAAACGGGAAAATAAGGTGTTTAGCTTGTCTGGGAGCAAGACGTCGGTGTCCGCGACATGGCTGGTTTTCCCTTTGTAACCTGTGATTATCTATTGACCCTCACCACATACGTCTCGTGTCTGAGTCGTTGATTTGCGACTCCACTTTATCTCTGTACTGACGTTTTCCCTGTTTGATTGCCTTTCGGAGGGAATAACTACATTGTTTGTATTTGACCATATTCCCTTGCCATGATTAAATGTGGTAGTTTGCATTTTCAGTTTTGCGTGAATGCTGCTGTCTATCCACGGTTTCTGGTTTGGGTAGGTTTTAATAGTCACAGTGGGAACAACATCAGGGTCAGGGATATGGCTTGGAGAAGTTAAGTGTCCATGATTGATTTTTTAAGGCAGATACAAGGGGTATGCGTGACGTTTTTCGGACATGTATGTCTTTATCCAAAGGCCCTTGGTCATTTACCAAGCAGGAAACTGTACTCTTTATGTTAGAGAATGTTATTTCAGCTTGAATTAAATTCAATCCAATGTAACCACTGAACACTCACGAAGAAGTAATATTTCCCATATTGAATTCATGTTTATTTAATGGGTACTTGAAAACCATGGGCCTCAGTGGAAGTAAACAACTTTAAAGGAAGTAGAATCTCTTGGAAGCATACAAACAAACAGAAATATGCTCCTTTCATTGAAGTAAGGAAAAACGGTCCAGGTCAATAACTTTGAGAATTTCCTTTAATAATCTTGAATGATGATGAAGCACGCTTGGGGGCAAGCTGCTTCGTCAGATAAGCTTTCATATATTACAGATGATGAAGAAGAGGAAAATCAAGACACCGTTGAACAAATCCTGAAGTGCATCATTGAAAATGAAGGCAATAACTTAATAGATACTACATTTTGTCAATACCTTTGGCACTTAAATACTGCAATTTAAATTGTGCTTAGCAAAAGTGTGTAATGTTTGTGTTCTACTTTCTAGCTAACATGGAAGCCTTCAAGGATATGCTAGGAAAACAGGATATATGTCAACATCATGATCCTAGGTACGTATTGCTAAGATCAATTTTTATTCTACTTAGTTATAATGTATTTTTGTGTAAGTAGATTTACATTCACCTTGTCTTACCCCAGCGTGTTATCACCTTTGGTGAAAGTATTTTAGTGCAGAGCTAAGGTTACTTCGTAACAGCACCAACTCCTCTCAAGTAATATACTCCTACTTTATTGCTCTCTGGAACAAACCAGTATTTCTGTGGTACATAATGCATATGGTTTAAATGCAGGTCTCCTGTACTGTACTACAGGGTTTCCACCTGCTTTAGGCTGTTGTGTTTTCAGAGAGGCCACAACAATGGGTGTAGCCTACATTTCTATGTGCCTGTGGCAGTCAGGCAGAGTCTGGAGAAAGTCAGTGTATTGTGTGGCTTGTATTTATGCTGGGACTAGCGGGTAGCTATGGAGTGGGGTGCCCAGCCCCTCTGTTCCTGCGCGATGCAGTGTGTCCTTGGGCTATCTGTCCCATGGGGTCACCTGGCTTAATGTTGTCTTGGTCTCAGCAGCTCTGTTATGGGATCTAGGCCCGTAACCACAAAGTGTCTCAGAGTAGGAGTGCTGATCTAGGATCTGTCCATACAATCTGATTTATTTTTAACTTAAACTCTTACTCTGAGACTCTTTGTGGATACAGGACCTGATCTTTACTGCCTTGTTGTGAGGCAAAGAGACAAATAGTCTCCCTACATAGTATGCTATTACTGCACTCAACCAACGTGCTTCTCCTTACAGCCATATCAAGCATTCTAGGTAGAGATGATCAAGGGTATTCTAGAGAAACAGACCCAGTGGTGTGCTGTGATAATATAACTGTGATGTGCTACTAGTATATTGGAGAGATTTATGCTTGTTAATTAGATCCATGTTCTTACTTGGCACCTCTAGGGTGAGGGTTTTAGTGTTCCTGTCTGTTTACCAAGATAGTGCTCTCAGACTGACAGCAGCCTACAGGGCCGTGGCGTTCGTTGGTATTCTTCCCACACTCTCCTCTCTCAGCCAGCTACAGCAGCAGTACAGCTACAGTACTCCCCAGAGATGCTGCAGTCCTGATGGGAGGGAGGTCACAGACAGAGGCGGCCAGAGAGGGGAACAGAGGGACTGATGGATCACACTAGAGACTCTTATTTCACAGACAGACTACAACAAATATGCTACTATAAACCGGATGCTTAGAAATGGCGTTTAGATGCTTAGAAATATGTTTTTGGATGTTTTTGCTTAGTCATGGTCTAGAGTGTGTCCCAGACACGCTCCTCGGGACCCCAAGGGGTGCATGTTTTTGTTTTTGCCCTAGCACTACACAGTTGATTAAAATAATCAACTAAACATTGAGCTTTGATTAATTGAATCAGCTGTGTAGCGTTAGGACAAAAACCTAGGACCCCTTGCGGTCTCCAGGACCGATTTTGGAAAAGGAATGGAAAATAAACATGCCTGACTGAATGGGTATTTCATTGTCTTTCCAAAAGATTACTGCGCAAAGAGAGCCTGGGGGGTATTCCACCTCATCACCACACAGTGCACTCTGGCGCCCAGCTCGACCATAAGTCCTGCACACTCTGTGTGCAAGGGCGGTCCAAGAAGGCCCGCCGCCTGAGCCGTGTGCCTCGGACCAATAAGCCCAGAACGCCAGGAGAGAGGAGAGAGTCCACTGTGTTCGCTGTGGGAAGGTGAGTCACACTGAACGGGTGTTTGACAACACAATACATTCATCTTTATTTATTTAATTTGTTCTTGCCTGGTAGCCCATTAAGAACACATTTGTAGTCTCTCTAGTCACACTACTTTGTGTTTTCTAATGGGATTTAGGATTCAGAGAATTCAGAGGCCTTTGTGTTTAAGTACTTTACATGTGTACGGTTATGCTATCTAGGATTCTCATCGTGGTGATGTAAAGTACTATCTGATGTCCTTATACCTACAGGTTCCGAGTCACCCACATGGACAAGAAGGATCAGGGGTCTGGCGACCAGTTGGACCAATCGGAGGCCCTGGATAGTGAGAAGGGGGATGAGGAGGACCCCCAGAGGAAGGAGGGGTACAACCTGCAGAGCATGTTCAAAGACGTCAAAACAGAGACCACAAACGGTGTGGTGGCCACCGCGGCCAAGCGGAAGAAGAGTCTAGTTCTGTTCTCGCTGCGTAGAGGCAGTGATCCAGTGGGGGTCAAAGTGTCACTGAGCCAGCCCGTGGTGGAAGAGGAACCCCTCTTCAATGATCCGTTGAAGACTGCTCCAGTGCAGACCTCCAGCCCTGTGAAGGCCCTGTCGTCCCAGCCCAGCATGGGCTCTGCTGCACCTGACGACACTGAGATGGCCCCTGTTAAGATGTCCCCCACTAGGGTCACTTTTATAGTGTCCCCCACAGAGGCTCCCGAACCGGTCTCTCCCAACACGAGTCCAGCAGGAGTTTCCCCCCTAACGCCCCCGGTACAAGAATCCCCCATCACCACCCCAGTACAAGTCACCCCCATGACCCCTGAAATATTCCCCCTTACCCCAGGCTCCCCTACTAACCTTGCCCCTAGCCCCTTAAATGTCTCCCCTGCCACTTCCCCTGTACAAGCCCACCCTACCCCTGTACAAGCCTCCCATACCCCTGTACAAGCCTCCCCTACCCCTGTACAAGCCTCCCATACCCCTACCCCGGTACAAGCCTCCCCTACCCCTGTACAAGCCTCCCCTACTCCTGTACAAGCCTCCCCTACCCATGTACAAGCCTCCCATACCCCTGTACAAGCCTCCCATACCCCCACCCCTGTACAAGCCTCCCCTACCACTGCCCCCTTAAATCTCTCCCCTGCCCTGTCCTCCAGAATGGTGTCCCCCTCCCCTAACTCCTTAAATCTCTCCCCTTCCCTGTCCTCCAGAAAAGTGTCCTCCAATACTACTCCTTTAAATCTCTCCCCCACCCCTCCCCCCATGCAAGTCTCCCCTGCCCTGTCCTCCAGAAAAGTGTCCTCCAATACTACTCCTTTAAATCTCTCCCCCACCCCTACCCCCATGCAAGTCTCCCCTGCCCTGTCCTCCAGAAAAGTGTCCTCCAATACTACTCCTTTAAATCTCTCCCCCACCCCTACCCCCATGCAAGTCTCCCCTGCCCTGTCCTCCAGAAAAGTGTCCTCCAATACTACTCCTTTAAATCTCTCCCCCACCCCTACCCCCATGCAAGTCTCCCCTTCCCTGTCCTCCAGAAAAGTGTCCTCCAATACTACTCCTTTAAATCTCTCCCCCACCCCTACCCCCATGCAAGTCTCCGATGCCCTGTCCTCCAGAAATGTCTCCCCTGCCCTCTCCTCCAGAAAAGTCTCCCCTACCCCCTTAATGGTGTCCCCTATAGCTCCTCATAGCATTCTAAGTAATACTACTACTTTAGTCAAGGTGGAACAAACCTCACCCTCCTCCTCTCCGTTCACGACCTCAGCCACAGCCACCATGAAAGGGCCAGAACACAAGGCAGACAGCCTTGCTAGGTTTAAGGCCGACAAAGTCTCTCCCACTGTGGCCACTGTGAAGATCTCCCCCACCGTGGACCACATGAAAGTCTCCGCCACCATGACTCCAACAAAAGTCTGCCCCTCCAGTGGAAGCCCTCTAGAGAACAAGCTGGAGGTGGGTAGTGTTGCCATAGTCAACGCCAGTCCTGACAGTCAGAGGGAAGTCTCTGTGGTGTGTATGGCTGATGTGGTGAAGGGGGAGAAGGAGGACCCTGCTGTGGCCCAGAGCCCCCCAGAGGAGGAGAAGGAGGACGAGGTGGAGATGGAGGACATAAAGAACTGTCGGGTCAGCCAGGAGGAGGAGGGCGTGTCTCTGAAGGAGAAGAGGAGATCAGTACACAGTCAGCACAAGTGGTGAGAGAGAGAGAGAGAGAGAGAGAGAGAGAGAGAGAGAGAGAGAAATGGATATATAGCAATAATACGGAGGTAAACCAACCAGGCCATGTCAAAACTCAACTGAGATCACCAGGCCATGTCAAAACTCAACTGAGTACACCATGCCAGGCTGGCTGAGACTGTCTGGCACCAACTATGAAGTGACATGGCTTCAAAACGACAAGGCTGTGATTCATCCAGATGGATTGATCTTAAACACTTGTATAATGTGACTAACAGCACAGCTATAATACTACTCCTATTATAACCAGACAGTGCAAGCCCAGGCCTCACAGACTACACCAACAACAATCAACTATATCCCCAACAACCATCAACCATACCCCCAACAACCATCAACAATACCCCCAACAACAATCAACTATACCCCCAGCAACAATCAACTATACCCCCAGCAACAATCAACTATACCCCCAACAACAATCAACTATACCCCCAACAACCATCAACCATACCCCCAACAACCATCCACAATACCCCCAACAACAATCAACTATACCCCCAACAACAATCAACTATACCCCCAGCAACAATCAACTATACCCCCAACAACAATCAACTACACCCCCAACAACAATCAGCTATACCCCCAACAACCATCAACTATACCACCGTGTAAGTCGACCAAGAGAAAACAATGGGTAATATCGGTGTAGCCTAGCTACTTGTCAGTCTGTTCTGTAACTCTACTACATACTATGGAATTAGAGGCAGAAACTGCCTCTGAGTAGGTTAACTCCAGGTTTTGATGTAGTCACCACTGGCTGTTTCTCTACCTATACAACCACATGCTTCCCATGTCATCTTGCAAATCAGTGGACCCATTTTGGTCCGCTAAAATGTTACTAGGGGCTCGATTCAATCTATTTCGGCAAAGTTCAGGTAATTTCCGATTGAGTCGACAAATGCAGCCTTTACATTTAATTTGCGTTATAGCACTGAACTTCAGCAATACGGATTCAATTGAACCTAGTCCCAAGTGTCATTTAGGACATATTATCATCAAGGGTATTGATACAGCCCAAAATAATTCAGCTATCTGAGCTTCTAGATTCTAGCATGTGGATTCACTGTCTGTGTAGACTAATAGACTGAGAGACCAAAAGTCCGTCTTAGATCACTTTGAAACATCTATTTTTCCATTGACTCAGCTGTGTCCAATCTTATTAAGTTCTTATGTGTACAGTGGGACAGAAGTCTCCCTGCCCTGAGAAATGTTGTGCTGGGTATGGTACAGTGGGACAGAAGTCTCCCTGCCCTGAGAAATGTTGTGCTGGGTATGGTACAGTGGGACAGAAGTCTCCCTGCCCTGAGAAATAGTTGTGCTGGGTATGGTACAGTGGGACAGAAGTCTCCCTGCCCTGAGAAATGTTGTGCTGGGTATGGTACAGTGACGTGATACAGAGGATAGTTATGTCACTTTTGATATTCTCAGAGAAAACTAAAAAAACAAAAGCTAGTCCTTAACCAACCGTAACAAATACTACAAAATGTTTCAGTCGGAATAGTGCTTTTAGCTAATGACTCTAGAATGTATGTTTAAGGTACTGGAATATGTTATGTTGTTTACTTGGAAGCATACAGTAGCAGCGTACACGCTTAAGTCTTATTCATATAGAAACCATAGGCCAGCACTGCAGTTGATAAATATACATCATTAGGATGGTATTTTATCTGTAGTGGTAATTTGTTTTGTGTCAGGGTGGCTTTAATATTCCCACTGGACTACATAATAATGTGTAGTCATGGACAGAAACATATACTTCCAGGGTTGTATTTACTAGGAACCAAACAGAAGCAATTTGGTTGAAACAGGGAGGGACCTACCTGATTTGTCCAATAAGAAATGCTTGTTTTTGTTTTCTGTTGCAAAACATTTGCTATGGTGTATCATAATGAATAGGACCCTGATCCATAGTAGTGAACAGTGTTTCTCTCACAGACATACAACATACGCCTCACCTCTTCTCACTCGTTGACTCCAATTCCTTATTGCTGCACTTCATCATTTTAACAAAGAACCAATGGGATTTCAGTGTGATATGATGTCCAATGTCAACAGGGCATTAAGGCTGTGTTCATTTTTTTGCACAGCAGATATTTCCTTATTAGCCAGAGAATACGGTTTTAGCCATACGATGACAATATTCCTGAGCTGAATTTGAATTATGGAAATGATGTGAAACTCTTGATACCAGATTATTTAATCTAGTTTTGCTTGAAACTAATCTGTTTTCATTTACTACAGATGCATAGCACTTTGAAAATGCTTTTTTATTTGTATTTAACCTTTTATTTAAGTAGGCAAGTCAGTTAAGAACAACTTATTATTTACAATGACCTTGTAGAGATAGTATCAACATTGAAAATATTATAATACGCAATAAAGAACAACTAACAAAATGGCGTTTATATGCATTAGACATGTTTACTTTAATATACATCATAGATGTGAAATGGTCAAGAAATCAAAAGCTTACTACTGTATATATCTGACTGTATGTCCCAGTCATAAATGTTTCACCAGCGAACAGTACTGTAACTCCATATGTGAATGGTACTATATCTGGTTATAGCTCTGCTAAGCACAGAATATGAATATGATTTCATGTTTTCAAATTAACTGGCAAACAAAAGCACACCAAAGTATTATTTTTGTGGAATCGAAGGAATCGTTACATACAGGAATCGAAGGAATCGTCACATACAGGAATCATTTCCTGTATGTGTTACCAGGATGTGGTCTCCTCTGCTGGTCATGGCTGCTACATGCATTATCAGTTCACAGTAATGATCTAACTCCTTAGTCTTACACTGTGTCCATTGAGTGTAAAATATATTTAAATGTGTTTGTAATGGCCTTAGAATCATATATTGCATGTGTTTTCATTGACCGAAGCTGGAAATAACTCATGAGGAAAACATATATTAAATGCATACTATTAATCAACAACCTGATGATGTGAGTCATCTCAAATGTGAAAATGCAGCTGTACAATGAACAATTCTTAAGGAATCAAACTAAGTATATATTAAAGCTATGCATTTGACCTTTGTTGTTCGTATGACTAATTGCTGAGGTGGACTTAACCCAAAGTGGTACTGTTAGAGCATTTCGTTCTGATACTTCAACCATCCTGTAATTCTGAGGTAAGATACTAACAAGCACAAACACACCAGGAAGATTGTTTAATACATCTCAGTGTCCATGTTTGATTCTGGTTCTCATGGAAATAGAACATGACATGTAGAATATGGTTTACTACTGTATAATTAATACAGTTCATTATGTGGTTTACTACTGTATAATTAATACAGTACATTATATATGGTTTACTACTGTATAATTAATACAGTATATTATCATGCAAGCAAAAAAAAACATCAGGCACAAGCTTATTTGAACTGCAATACTGAACATTTATTTCTACAGGATCTCAAATAACCCTGTATCTTATCATACGCAAATTATAAACATCACTTCCTACAAGATAGTTTAATACTTCTGAAAACTGGTGAATGATGTCCCTGAAGCTCAGAGACAGATGAATCCATGCTTTTTGACATATTATCACGTAAACAATACAAGAATACTAACTTTCAAAAATAGTGTAGCCTGTCAGGAAGAGACTAAGCTCATACTGTACAAGTCCCGGTGAGGGTGTGTTTCATCCTTTCGGTGAAGGCACAAGACTCTCCTGTGGTGTCCACTCTGTCTCTTCTGAACACTCCCCCACACATGCTTCCTCAGGGCATGGGGGAGTGTCTCTGAGTTGGGGGAAGAGGGGGAGCCCTTGTCTGGGACAACAAAACAATGAATAAAGACAGACAAACAGATGAAACGCTTCAAAAGAGACTGAATGTAGTTATACAAAACATTCTAACTACAGTAATAGTGCATTTTGAGCTTTAGAGAGGGCATTCAGCAGATCAACTGAAAAGATTTAAGAGCGAGTTCACGCTTACGGAGCATAATATAATGACTGAAAAACTGAGCCGCCTCACTTTATGCACCAAAATTCAATCAAGATGATAGGACACCACAAAAAAGGATATAAGAAAATGAGGAAGCGGCACAAACCCTGACCAGCCGTACCCAGCCCATCTCTACCCAGCCGTACCCAGCCCTATCCAGCCCTGTCCTACCCAGCCACCCCACCCCTACCCATCTTTACCCATCCCTACCCCACCAAGTCCAGCACTGCCCTGCCACACCCCGCCCTGCCCTACCCTACCCAGCCCTGCCCAGACCTGCTCTACCCATCCCTACCTATATCTACCCATCCCTACCCATCTCTACCAAGCCCTGCCCAGGCCTACACAGCCCAGGCCTACACAGCCCTGCCCTACCCAGCTCAGCCCCACCCAACCCTACCCAGCCCTACCCTGTCCTACCCAGTCCTACCCAACACTACCCAGTCCTACCCAGCTCTACTCAAAACTACCCAGTCCTACCCAGCCCTAATCAACACTACCCAGTCCTACTTAACACTACCCATCCTACCCAGCCCTAATCAACACTACCCAGTCCTACCCAACACCACCCAGTCCTACCCAACACCACCCAGTCCTACTCAACACTACCCAGCCATACTCAACACTACCCAGTCCTACCCAGCCCTACTCAACACTACCCAGTCCTACCTAGTCCTACTCAACACTACCCAGCCCAACCCTACCCAGCCCTGCTCAACACTACCCAGCCCAACCCTACCCAGCCCTACTCAACACTACCCAGTCCTACCCAGCCCTACTCAACACTACCCAGTCCTACCCAGCCATACTCAACACTACCCAGTCCTACCCAACACTACCCAGTCCTACCCAGCCCTATTCAACACTACCCAGCCCAATCCTACCCAGCCCTACTCAACACTACCCAGTCCTACCCAGCCCTACTCAACACTACCCAGTCCTACCCAGCCATACTCAACACTACCCAGTCCTACCCAACACCACCCAGTCCTACCCAGCCCTACTCAAAACTACCCAGTCCTAATCAACACTACCCAGCCATACTCAACACTACCCAGTCTTACCCAGCCATACTCAACACTCCCCAGTCCTACCCAACACTACCCAGTCCTATTCAACACTACCCAGCCCAACCCTACCCAGCCCTACTCAACACTACCCAGTCCTACTCAACACTACCCAGTCCTACCTAGTCCTACCCAACACTACCCAGTCCTACCCAGCCCTACTCAAAACTACCCAGTCCTAATTAACACTACCCAGCCGAACCCAGCCCTACCCAACACTACCCAGTCCTACCCAGCCATACTCAACACTACCCAGTCCTATCCAGCCCTACCCAGTCCTACTCAACACTACCCAGCCCAACCCAGCCCTACTCAACACTACCCAGTCCTACCCAGCCATACTCAACACTACCCAGTCCTACCCAGTCCTACTCAACACTACCCATCCTACCCAGCCCTAATCAACACTACCCAGTCCTACCCAGCCATACTCAACACTACCCAGTCCTACCCAACACCACCCAGTCCTACTCAACACTACCCAGCCATACTCAACACTACCCAGTCCTACCTAGTCCTACTCAACACTACCCATCCTACCCAGCCCTAATCAACACTACCCAGTCCTACCCAGCCATACTCAACACTACCCAGTCCTACCCAACACCACCCAGTCCTACTCAACACTACCCAGCCATACTCAACACTACCCAGTCCTACCTAGTCCTACTCAACACTACCCAGGCCTACCCAGCCCAACACTACCCAGCATTACTCAACACTACCAAGCCCTACCCATCCCAACCCAGCCCAACCCAGCCCTACCCAACACTACCCAGTCCTACCCAGCCCTACTCAAAACTACCCAGTCCTAATTAACACTACCCAGCTGAACCCATCCCTACCCAACACTACCCAGCCCAACCCTACCCAGCCCTACTCAACACTACCCAGTCCTACCCAGCCCAACCCTACTCAACATTACCCAGTCCTACCCGGCCCAACCCTACCCAGCCCTACTCAACACTACCCAGTCCTACCCAGCCATACTCGGCACTACCCAGTCCTACCCAGCCCTACTCAACACTACCCAGTCCTACCCAGCCCTACTCAACACTACCCAGTCCTACCCAGCCAAACCCAGCCCTAATCAACACTACCCAGTACTACCCAGCCCTAATCAACACTACCCAGACCTACCCAGCCCTACTCAACACTACCCAGCCCTACCCAGCCGTACTCAACACTACCCAGTCCCACCCAGTCCTACTCAACACTACCCAGTCCTACTCAACACTACCCAGTCCTACTCAGCCCTACTCAACACTACCCAGTCCTACCCAGCCTTACTCAACACTACCCAGTCCTACTCAGCCCTTCCCTAACCACCCATAACCAAGCCTACCCAGCCCTATCCTCTCCTACCCAGGCCTACCATTTCCTACACAGTCCTACCCAGCCCAAGCCAAACCTTCCCAGTCTTACCCAGTCTTACCCATCCCTCCCCATCCCTACCCTACCCACCCCTACCCAGCCCAGCCCCTCCCTACCCATCCCTACCCACCCTACCCAGCCCTGACTTACCCAGCCCTGACCTACCCAGCCCATCCCTGACCTACCCAGCCCCCCCCTACCCACCCTACCCAGCCCTGCCCTACCCAGCCCCTCCCTATCCACCCTACCCAGTCCTGCCCTACCCAGCCCCCCCTACCCACCCTACCCATCCCTACCCCTCCCTACCCACCCTACCCAGTCCTACCCAGCCCCTCCCTACCCAGCCCTGCCCTACCCAGTCCATCCCTACCCTGCCCTGCCCAGCCCCTCCCTACCCACCCTACCCAGCCCTGCCCTACCCAGCCCTAGTCTAGTCTACATACCGGTCGTATTCTTCCGGCTGAGAGGTCAGGTGAGCTGTGTGTGCTGCCTGCACTCTCTGAGAGGATGTGAGAGAAAACAAGAACAGATACAGTGTTCAGAGAAAAGAAAAGGAACAAAACAGTGCGTGTACTGTACATTGTTAATGAAGACTACTGTGTTTATAACAGTGCGCTTACTGTACATTGTTAATGAAGACTACTGTGTTTATAACAGTGCGCTTACTGTACATTGTTAATGAAGACTACTGTGTTTCTAACAGTGCGCTTACTGTACATTGTTAATGAAGACTACTGTGTTTCTAACAGTGCGCTTACTGTACATTGTTAATGAAGACTACTGTGTTTATAACAGTGCGTGTACTGTACATTGTTAATGAAGACTACTGTGTTTATAACAGTGCGTGTACTGTACATTGTTAATGAAGACTACTGTGTTTATAACAGTGCGTGTACTGTACATTGTTAATGAAGACTACTGTGTTTCTAACAGTGCGTGTACTGTACATTATTAATGAAGACTACTGTGTTTCTAACAGTGCGTGTACTGTACATTGGTTTTCTATGATGACTGAGAGTTAATCCCCACCTGCCCTGCTGTCTGACAGGCTCTGTGTTTTCAGTGAGAAAGAAGCCTGCAACCTGTCCTCCGGGTCCTTAGGGGGCGTACTGTTTACAGACCAGGACCCAGGGCCTGATGAGAAGCAGAGGAGACTGCAGGGGGTTCCAGAAATAGGGATGGGTGGAGAGAATGGAGGAAGAGTGGGGGTGGGAAGGCTCTGCAGAATTAAATGTAGAAACAATGGGAATTCAGATCATGAAAATAATAGTAATCCCCTTAAGAATGCAGAGTTTTTTTAACAGACTCCAAATTCTATCTGCAGAGTTGAATCTTCTATCACTTGACTAGTCTTATGGAATGTGTTGTACAGTATTATACCACAAGGTGGCACACTTCACAAATAGACCTCATCCATACTGTATGTTCAAAGCTTTCTTTCTCATCACTCCATGTATGTTTTGAGTCCAGGTACATTTGACAACAAAGTGTCATTCAGAGGGTAAATCAGATCTCTCACCTCCTCTTCCTCCTCTTTCTCCCCGTCCCCAAGCAGCTCCACCACCAGAGAAGGAAAGACCCCCAAGCGTCCGTCCAGCTCTCCCTCCCAGAAGCCGTCGTCCACCTCCCCCTGGCGGCAGCGCAGCAGCCTAATGACCGCCCCTTCTGGGAAGGACAGCTCCTCTGGACCCTGGCCCTGGTACTCAAACAGAGCCCGTGCCAAACCTACACCACAGAACAGACCAGACCCAAACACACAGACATCAGACTGGTACTCAAACAGAGCCCGTGCCAGACATTCGTCACAGAACAGACTCAGACAAGTCAGTAATACATGGGTAAACGTTGTCTACATTAATAGTGATTAACAAGATGGCGACAGCATTACTAATGCTTAACAAGATGTTGACACAGTTATATCAATGACAGCTTGAACCTGGAATTTGGCCACTTGTCCAAATGGTATGAATCATGTCACAAACATTCAGAGGTGGGAGAGAAGCTTTCTGGTTAGTGATGATTCTTAAGACAGAAGAGCCCCTACTAACCCCCAGAGTGAGGGGAGCGGCCCTGCTGCCTCTTGGAATGTTCTGATGAGGAGCTGGAACTGTTGAAGGACCAGTCCAGCTGGGGACAAGGGAAGCCCTGCGCCAGGCAGACAGAGGAGCCCTCTCCTGGTGACCACAGGAACTGCAGGTACCTCTCAGGGACGTAGCCAACCTGGCCTGCTGCATTACGGGCCTGGAGAGGAGCACACAGTCAGTGAGTGTCAATAACATGGCTTTAGGGATAGTATATTCAGGGACAGTTGGACTTCATAGATGTGTTAAGAAGATAGTATTATAGCCATTCAATTATGGCGTCTCGTTGGGTCAATTATGGAGTCTCGTCGGGTCAATTATGGAGTCTCGTCGGGTCAATTATGGAGTCTCGTTGGGTCAATTATGAAATCTCGTCGGGTCAATTATGGAGTCTCGTCGGGTCAATTATGGAGTCTCGTCGGGTCAATTATGGAGTCTCGTCGGGTCAATTATGGAGTCTCGTCGGGTCAATTATGGAGTCTCGTTGGGTCAATTATGGAGTCTCGTTGGGTCAATTATGGAGTCTCGTTGGGTCAATTATGGAGTCTCTTTGGGTCAATTGTGGAGACTCGTTGGGTGAATTGTGGAGTCTTGTTGGGTGAATTATGGAGTCTCGTTGGGTCAATTGCAACCAACAGGCTTAACGCGCAGCTGCAGGTTGGTGCTGGATTTCTTAAAACGCTACTAACGGGAGATTACGTGCACCGGCGTGTTAAAACAAACTGCTTGCAACCAAAAAGCCACAAGAATAAACCAGATCAGTTGATCTCCCGTTGTACTGTGTCAAATTAGTTAGATACCACACAGCTGGGTCTAGCTTCACTACTCCAGGCCCCAATTAAATATTGACTATCAGGAACATTGAAAATAGCAAGGCTGGTAATTAATCAATATTTATTGTAAGAATATGCACTAGACAATACACATTATTGTTGTCTATCAACAATGACAAGCCACCGGGGTCTGACAATCTGGATGGAAAATTACTGAGGATATTAGCAGACAATATTGCCACTCCTATTTGCCACATCTTCAATTTAAGCCTACTAGAGAGTGTGTGCACTCAGGCCTGGAGGGAACCTAAAGTCAAGAATAGTTAAGCCCCCTTTACTGGCTCAAATAGCCAAACAATCAGCCTGTTACCAACCCTTAGTAAACTTCTGATTTTTTTGTTGTTGACCAGATACAATGCTATTTCACAGTAAATAAATTGACAACAAACTTTCAGCACACTTATAGGGAAGGACACTCATCAAGCACAGCACTTACACAAATGACTGATGAGAAATTGGCTGAGAGAAATTGATGATAAAATGATTGTGGGGGCTGTCTTGTTCGACTTCAGTGCAGCTTTTGACATTATTGATCATTGTCTACTGCTGGAAAAACATGTGTTATGGCTTTACACCCCCTGCTATAATGTGAATAAGTTACTTGTCTAACAGGTGTTCTTTAATAGAAGCCTCTCAAACATAATCCAGGTAGAATCAGGAATTCCCTAGAGTAGCTGTTTAGGCCCCTTGCTCTTTTCAAATTTTACTAACGACATTTGAGTAAAGCCAGAGTATCTACGTATGCAGATGACTTAACACTATACACGTCAGCTACTACAGCAACTGAAATTAATGCAACACTTAACAACGAGCTGCAGTAAGCTTCAGAGTGGGTGGCAAGGAATACATTAGCCCTAAATATTTCTAAAACTAAAAGCATTGTATTTGTATTTGCCTTATCAACAAGGCAGGTCCTACAGGCCCTAGTTTTGTTGCACCTTGAGGTCCCGGACCATTGACCGTCTCAGGAGGTCCCGGACCGTTGACCGTCTCAGGAGGTCCCGGACCCTTGACCGTCTCAGGAGGTCCCGGACCCTTGACCGTCTCAGGAGGTCCCGGACCCTTGACCGTCTCAGGAGGTCCCGGACCGCTGACCGTCTCAGGAGGTCCCGGACCGTGGACCGTCTCAGGAGGTTCCGGACTGGGAAATGTCGCCGGAAGCTCTGGACTGGGAACTGTCGCCGGAAGCTCTGGACTGGGAACTGTCGCCGGAAGCTCTGGACAGGGGATCATCGCAGGAAGCTTGGTGCTTGGGGCCGGCACTGGTGGTACCGGGCTGGTGACACGCACCTCAGGGCGAGCGCGAGGAGCAGGCACAGGACGTACCTGACTGGGAAAGCGTACTTCAGGGCGAGTGCGAGGAGGAGTCACAGGACGTACTGGACTGGGGACACGCATTTCAGGGAAAGTGCGAGGAGCAGGCACAGGACATACCGGGCTGTGGAGGCGCACTGGAGACACGGTGCGTATAGCCGGCATCAATTGTTCCGGAACTTTAACACACTTTTCAGGATGAGTACGGGGAGCTGACTACGTAGTGCTCAAACACACTATACATAAACAATATCCCATAACCCACAGGTGGAAAAAATGCTACTTTAGAGACAACGAAAAAATGCCCCAATTAGAGACAACGATAACCAGAGGCCTCTAATTAACAAATCACCAACATAGAAAATCAAACCTAGAACCCCACATAGAAGATATAAACTAGAACAAAAAACCCTAGTCACGCCCTGACCTACTCTACCATAGAAAATACAGGTTTTCAATATTCAGGACGTGACATTGATACAACAGTAGCTAATATGGGAAGAAGTCCGTAATAAAGTGAGGCTTTGCCTTCTTAACAACACTATCAACAAGGCAGGTCCTACAGGCCCTAGTTTTGTTGCACCTTGACTACTGTTCAGTCGTGTGGTCAGGTGCCACAAAAAAATTGCAATTGATTCAGAACAGGTCAGCACGGCTGGCCTTAGGATGTACTCAGAGAGCTAATAGCAATAATATGCATGTCAATCTCTCCTGGCTCAAAGTGGAGGAGAGATTGACTTTATCACTACTTGTATTTATGAGAGGTATTGACATGTTGAATGCACCAATCTTTCTGTTTGAACTACTGGCACACAGCTCGGACACCCATGTATATCCCACAAGACATGTCACAAGAGGTCTCTTCACAGTCCCCAAGTCCAGAACAGACTATAGGAGGCACACAGTACTACATAGAGCCATGACTACATGGAACTCTATTCCACATCAAGTAACTGATGCAAACAGTAAAATTATATTTAAAAAACATAATAAAACACCTTATGGAACAGCGGGGACTGTGAAGCAACACAAACATAGACACAGACTCATGCATACACACACACACACACACACACACACACACACACACACACACACACACACACACACACACACACACACACACACACACACACACACACACACACACACACACACGATAACAAACATACAGTACATAAAGCTAGCTGCCATTGGACTCTGGAGCAGTGGAAATGCATTCTCTAGAGTGATAAATCATGCTTCACCATCTGGCAGTCCGACGGACGAATCTGGGTTTGGCGGATGCCAGGAGAACACTACCAGCCCGAATGCATGGTGCTAACTGTAAAGTTTGGTGGAGGAGGAATAATGGTCTCGGGCTGTTTTTCATGGTTCGGGCTAGACCCCTCAGTTCCAGTGAAGGGAAATCTTAACGCTACAGCATACAATGACATTCTAGACGATTCTGTGCTTCTAACTTTGTGGCAACAGCTTGGGGGAAGGCCCTTTCCTGTTTCAGCATAACAATAACCGTGTGCACAAAGCGGCCTTCCCCCAAAGGCCAGTCAAGTTCTTCCACACCGATCTCGTCAAACCATTTCTGTACGAACCTCGCTTTGTGCACAGGGGTACTGTAGAGTACAGTACAGTAAAGTACAATACATTATAGACATCTATGTTTGGGCTACATTATAATATAATTTGATTAGACTATAATTTTATGAAAACATATATTATATTCAATCATATATTATATATCAAACTCAATCATGATTGGCTTGATTTAGTTACCAATTTTAGAATGTGGATAGTTCAGGATACTTTATCTTCCGATAAAATGTGAATGTTAAATTGTCACAGTAAACGAGGAATGATTGTTAAATAGTCAAATCTGTGCTTAGTCTGCTCAAATAGAAGGTTTAATTTATTCTGAAGATAATACCCACCAGAGGGCTAAATAGTCTTGAAAAATGTTGGCAGTAACCATGACTTAAAGTTAACACTTTTAGGGAGCGGTAACATGGTGGCCAATAGTTGTTGCAGTTGAGATCAACTGTGTGGGATCTCATTAATGGTTTACAGAGAGCTCACCTAATGTTGACAGTGCTTAATGTTGGTTGTAATTGACCCGTTATTTTTCACAACTGTTACGGATCAGTAAATATGAAGTTGAAGCGAAATAAAGCCTCTCTTTCTCAAACAGGAAGACCGGCAGTTTGTTTACACTGTGCTTAGTAGAAACAGGAAGTGAGGAGACCGCAGGCATTTGGTAGAGTGGGCAAATGCGTGGGAACAACTGCCTGCTACAGTAAATAGCACTGTTCCATGAGACAAAAGTTGCATCCCAAATGGCACCCTATTCCCTACATAGTTCACTGCTTTTGACCAGAGCCCTATGGAGCCTAAATATGGAATAGGGTGCCATTTGGGATGCAGGCAGAGAGAAATCTGTCCTCATTTACCTTCAGCCAGTCCTCCATGTCTCCATCCTCTATCACCTGAAGCTCTTCTCCCTCTGTGATTGACAGCTCGTCTCCTTGGCAGGCCTGCAGGAAGATGGGCCAGAAAATTACACACAACAATTCCTGTAATGTTGACATTTCTAAAATGTTAAGTCCTGATATTGTCACCTGATAGCTGTAGAGAACCATGCAAGCCAAGGGGTATCCACACGGCACCGAGCAGGAAGTTGAATCGATGAAAGTGTCACCATCTTCATCGTAGTCGTCGAAGTCTGTGAACTCAAACTCGTCCTCGGAGATATCTCCGTTGGACATGCGTGCCTCGCTCAGCCTCCTGTCCCTCTCGAGCTCCTCGTCTGCCTGGGTCATAGCACTGCTCAGCCATGGCTCCACGTCCACCCCCGCCGACGCCAGCAGCGCCAGCCTGGACTCCGCCTTCACCCGGCTCACCTGGACACACACAAACACACACACACCACTTACTACCTGTCACCCCTCCCACACGTCTCTCACAGGTACCTTATACCAGATTACTTTTCCTCAATGTCATCCCTTTTACAGCCACAACTCAATGTACCACCTCACACACTGTAACACCTCAGACACTGTACCACCTCAGACACTGTAACACCTCACACACTGTACCACCTCAGACACTGTACCACCTCACACACTGTACCACCTCACACACTGTACCACCTCACACACTGTACCACCTCACACACTGTAACACCTCACACACTGTAACACCTCAGACACTGTACCACCTCAGACACTGTAACACCTCACACACTGTAACACCTCACACACTGTAACACCTCACACACTGTAACACCTTAGACACTGTACCACCTCAGACACTGTACCACCTCAGACACTGTAACACCTCACACACTGTACCACCTCAGACACTGTACCACCTCACACACTGTAACACCTCACACACTGTACCACCTCAGACACTGTAACACCTCAGACACTGTAACACCTCAGACACTAACACCTCACACACTGTACCACCTCAGACACTGTAACACCTCAGACACTGTACCGCCTCAGACACTGTACCGCCTCACACACTGTACCACCTCACACACTGTACCACCTCAGACACTGTACCACCTCAGACACTGTAACATCTCACACACTGTACCACCTCACACACTGTAACACCTCACACACTGTAACACCTCACACACTGTAACACCTCAGACACTGTACCACCTCACACACTGTACCACCTCACACACTGTACCACCTCACACACTGTACCACCTCAGACACTGTAACACCTCAGACACTGTAACATCTCACACACTGTAACACCTCACACACTGTAACACCTCAGACACTGTAACACCTCAGACACTGTAACACCTCAGACACTGTAACACCTCAGACACTGTAACACCTCAGACACTGTAACACATCAGACACTGTAACACCTCACGCACTGTAACACCTCACGCACTGTAACACCTCACGCACTGTAACACCTCACGCACTGTAACACCTCACACACTGTAACACCTCACACACTGTAACACCTCAGACACTATAACACCTCAGACACTGTAACACCTCAGACACTGTAACACCTCAGACACTGTAACACCTCAGACACTATAACACCTCACACACCTACTAACACCTCACACACTAACACCTCACACACTGTAACACCTCACACACTGTAACACCTCACACACTGTAACACCTCAGGCACTGTAACACCTCAGGCACTGTAACACCTCAGGCACTGTAACACCTCGGGCACTGTAACACCTCAGGCACTGTAACACCTCAGGCACTGTAACACCTCAGGCACTGTAACACCTCAGGCACTGTAACACCTCAGGCACTGTAACACCTCACGCACTGTAACACCTCACGCACTGTAACACCTCAGACACTGTAACACCTCACACACTGTAACACCTCACACACTGTAACACCTCACACTATAACAACTCACACACTATAACAACTCACACACTGTAACACCTCAGACACTGTAACACCTCAGACACTGTACCACCTCAGACACTGTAACACCTCACACACTGTAACACCTCAGACACTATAACACCTCAGACACTGTAACACCTCACGCACTGTAACACCTCACGCACTGTAACACCTCACGCACTGTAACACCTCACGCACTGTAACACCTCACGCACTGTAACACCTCACACACTGTAACACCTCACACACTGTAACACCTCACACACTGTAACACCTCACACACTGTAACACCTCACACACTGTAACACCTCACGCACTGTAACACCTCAGGCACTGTAACACCTCAGGCACTGTAACACCTCAGGCACTGTAACACCTCAGGCACTGTAACACCTCAGGCACTGTAACACCTCAGGCACTGTAATACCTCAGGCACTATAACACCTCAGGCACTGTAACACCTCACGCACTGTAACACCTCACGCACTGTAACACCTCACGCACTGTAACACCTCAGACACTGTAACACCTCACACACTGTAACACCTCACACACTGTAACAACTCACACACTGTAACAACTCACACACTGTAACACCTCACACACTGTAACACCTCACACACTGTAACACCTCAGACACTGTAACACCTCACACACTATAACACCTCAGACACTATAACACCTCAGACACTGTAACACCTCAGACACTGTAACACCTCAGACACTGTAACACCTCAGACACTGTAACACCTCAGACACTGTAACACCTCACACACTGTAACACCTCATACACTGTAACACCTCATACACTGTAACACCTCAGACACTGTAACACCTCAGACACTGTAACACCTCAGACACTGTAACATCTCAGACACTGTAGCACCTCAGACACTGTAACATCTCAGACACTGTAACACCTCAGACACTGTAACATCTCAGACATAATAACTTAAACACACTACATATGAATAAGCCATAATACTAATAATATTCATTAAACATCACAGCAAAATAAGCGTTGTAGTCATCAAGGACATCTGGGGTTGGCTGTAGCATCATACTAGGTTCATATCAGCAGTACATTAACAGCATATTGGCTGCATTATGTTTCCTAAACCCAACTTCTTTCTTGTAAGTAAAGAAACATGTTTTTTCAGGCCAATACAAAAGCTTGATTACATCACATAACGCTTACTCTGAGCCCAAGACAACTGAATAAAGCAGGAGGAGGTGGTGGGTTGAATGAACAGTTCCAACTGACGCATGATGCCAGCAGCATTTGCATTTGTCCTTGTGGGAAGTAGGAAGTAGGCAGTGACACACATTCCATTCAGATCCAGATAGAGGGCATCCACCTGGCTCATCAATGGGCCAGGCAGAGTGGAGAGAGAGAGAGCCCTGCCGTTAGCTCTACAAAGGCTCTAGTAGTAGAAAGCATCCTGCATCTGGCTATAGGCCTAGAACACACGCAGCCTTGGTCTCATCACCCACCAGTCACTTAGCATTAAATAACTACATCCACCTCTACACTGCACCATAGGAGAAACCTTTGAAGATCCCTTTTTAGTTCCAGGTAGAACCCTTTTGGGTTTCATGTAGAACCCTTTCCACAGAGGGGAACCAAAAAGGATTATCTTATGGGGACAGCCAAAGAACCCTTTTGGAACCATTTTTTCTAAGAGTGTAAAGGCGGCTAACACCAGTGTATCAAAGAGGAACTCTGATAAAGCCTGGTTAATGACTGCTTGCCTTATCATTATCCATTTCCTGGTAGGGTGGAATAGTAGGAGGGTAATGTGAGGTCATTAACATTACGTTGGGCTTGTAGTAGCTAACAGTAACATTACGTTGGGCTAGTAGTAGCTAACAGTAACATTACGTTGGGCTAGTAGTAGCTAACAGTAACATTACTTTGAGCTAGTAGTAGCTAACTGTAACAGTAGTGTTGGGCTAGTAGTAGTCCTACCTGTGCTTTCCTCACACTCTCCTTCACCCCCACCATCTTCTGTTCCACGCTGACTCCTGTGTCTCCTGACAGCAGTTTGAAACGCCTGTCCAGCATCTGCAGTGCCTATGAGGAAGGTAGACAGAGGTTACACAAGGTCAAGCTCCCGAACCAGAGGTAAACAGAGCTTTCGCCCACTACTCACCCTATCTCCGTGTGAGATGATCTTGTAGTCTTTGGCAGCCTTAGCAGACCACTTGCGGGCCTCCTTGTCCAAACAGCTCTCCCCCTCAGCACTGGAGCTATGTTGCTTCAGAATGCACACCTTTAGAAAGAACAGGAGGTGAAGCTGGGATTATCTCACACACAAAAGTCTATATGGAAATTTCAACATTTTCACCTCAATCAAGGTTTTATTCAAACAGCTTTGTGGATATTAATTGTGATATAATGGTGTTTACATGGTAATAAAGAACAGTGGTACTACAGTGAGCCACACCTTGTCTTTAGGGGCAACCTGGAAGTGAAAGCCGGCTGTTCTGGTGAAGACCGGGAACTCCTGGAGGAAGATCTGGATGTTCCGTTCTCTAGACACCTATCAGAGAACCAAACAAACTGTCACGTCCTGACCTTAGTTCCTTTTTTATGTCTCTATTTTAGTTTGGTCAGGGCGTGAGTTGGGGTGGGCATTCTATGTTTTGTATTTCTGGTTTTGGCCTGGTATGGTTCCCAATCAGAGGCAGCTGTCAATCGTTGTCTCTGATTGAGAACCATACTTAGGAAGCCTGTTTTCCCACTATGGGTTGTGGGTAGTTATTTTCTGTTTAGTGTGTTTTGCACCTGACAGAGCTGTTTCGGTTGTTTCTTTTATTCCTTGTTGTATTTAGTGTTCAGTTTATTAAAATAATGATGAACACTTACCACGCTGCATCTTGGTCCTCACCTTCTTCCACCAACGGTCATTACACAAACACTCATTACCTCCACATTGGCACATTATTTCTTACATAGTTCACTAGTTTGGGCCAAAGCCCTATGGTCCCTGGTAAAAAGTAATGCAATATATAGGGAATATGGTGTTATTTGGGACACAGACACTAGTTCACATGTCTCCCATAGAACAGAACATCAGTCAGTGGTCTGTCTGGCCTCCATCAGCAATGCCCAGGTGAGGAATGTCACAGCTCTGGGTATTACAGTGGGGCTACTGTCTGTGGAAGGTTTTTACTGTGAAAAGGACTTCAGTGGATCCCACGCACGGCCTCACCTTGGTGTAGTTCTCGCAGATCTTGCTAAAGTTACTATGCGTTGACCGGCAGGTGTCGATCTCTGTGCAGCACAAGAGAGTGAAGTGTTCTCGGATTTGCTCATACAGGTCACTGTCCAGTCTCTGTTGAGTAAACGACAGAGGTGAGAGCTGGGGTTATAGCCAAAGCCCTGATGCAATACAAAATCAGAGGTGATTTGAGAAGGAAATGCCCTTTCCTTATTTTCCAATGTTTCAGTCATTCCAATGTTTCAGTCTGAGGGATTTGAATCAACTGATTCATAATGAATTGGTTACTGCAATAACAAGAGTTGAGTCACTGAGTGATATTTCCCTTGATTGAGACATAGACACTTTCAAGAAGATTGTTGTGTTTTGAATGTTCTGAGGGGGAAATACCCCTGAAATGAATGGTTTCTACTGAGCTGAACTTATGACTCACCTGATTACTTTGCAAAGGTAAAAAGCCAAAAAGGAACATTTGAGGATTTCCTATTTGGATTAATTTCGGTGTAGTTTGTGCTCTCCACTCTACAGCTAAGACAACCACAATGGGACAGGAAATTATGTAAACTAGCAGTGACTCATCACAAACACAAAGGAAGTTTTTTTCACTGACAGGAGGTACGTCTGAGGGGACGATGCAGTGTGTTCAGTCTTATGACAGACTCATGATGAGAATCCAGAGAGACAGTATTCCGTTAGGAGATGCCAGGTGCTCTTACCCTCATGATGGCAGGCAGCTCTGCAGTGTAGTAGTACTGGTGATGAGAGTTGACGGCAGACAGTGTTAGAAGGTACTCATTACGCACCTCTGTCAGTCTCTGGTCACACTCCCTCAGCCTGGTATTCAGCTGCACAACGGTTACAGGGAGGAGTGAGTTGAGGATAAAATATGTTTCATTATTACAATCAATTCTACTATCAAAATGCGTTTGATTTGATAGGTAATCAATAGGCAAAGTGCAAGGTGACTAAGAAGAGTATAATATTCAACAGCGCAAATGCATTATTCCTACATGTTTTATTGAAGACATTTCTTCATAGTAAAGCATATAACGGATAAAACACGATTTGCCCTTTCAGAAATATGTATACTCTCTGTGTACTAACTAGCCAGGTGACACTTTTGTGGCGGTGGTGGGGTACTTCAGCCTATACAGACCTTCATGCGTGTCAGCCTACAGTAGCCTACCTTTGAACTCATTTTCTGCAAGCCTGTCCTAAAATGGAAAATTCCATGGTCACTCTTCTTGAATCTGAAAAAGGTCACATGGGCACATGATAGAAATAATCAAACCAAGACTCTTAGTGACATTATTATAAATAATAATCGATAGACATAAAATATGCATCAACCACGTATCTGAACTAAAATGCAATGACTACAGGTTTACAGAACATTTAACATGTTTATTTAACTATGTTACAAGTAGCCTTAAAGGCCCACTTTCAGTCAAAAACTTGATTTTCCTGTTTGTTCTATATATTTACACACTATGAGGTTGGAACAATGCTATGAAATTGTGAAAATTATGATAATGCCCTTTTAGAGTAAGAGCTGTTTGAAAAGACCACCTGAAATTTCAACCTGTTTTGGTGGGATGGAGTTTTGGTCTCCCATGGTGACATCACCAGGTGGTACAGTGCCAAAAGTGCAAAAGTATCCATCCCCCTTGGCGTTTTTCCTATTTTGTTGCATTACAACCTGTAATTTAAATGGACTTAAATTGAACTCGTACAGAATTTCCATGTGAATGGGGATATTGGGAAAAAAATGGTAGACTTTCAGGTACTCAACAAGAAGGTCTGATTTCAGTATTACTAAAACAGGAAGTAAGTAAGTAAGTATAAAGATCCAGTCCATTTAAAAAACTGGAGGCCTCTTACACTTCAATGTGGTGATGTGAAAATCCTGGCAAAATGCATAGCACATAGAATAAAAAAAGTTTGACCAGATATTGTTCATCCTGATACTATTTTTTTACATGAACAATATATTGGAGATAATATACGACAATTACTTGAAACAACTGAATATTATGAAACTTCAAAGATACCAGGTCTGGTCTACATAGCAGATTTTAAAAAGGCGTTTGATAAAGTATGGCTACTTTAATTTCGGTGAATCTCTTATACAATAGGTTAAAGTTATGTACAGCAACCCCAGATGCAAAATAGTAAATAATTGTTACTTCTCAGAAAGTATTGAGCTTTTAAGAGGAGTAAAACAAGGCTGTCCGTTGTCTCCATATCTATTTATAATGGCCATTGAATGCTAGCTATTAAAATTAGATCCAACAAAAACATCAGGGGGTTAGAAATCCAGGGGATAAAAACAAAAAAAGTGTCCATTTATGCCGATGACTCAAGTTTTTTCTAAAGTCTGCAATCGGGATCCCTGCACATTGAAGATCTTGATCACTTTTTTAGCCTCTCTGGACTAAAACCTAATTATGACAAGTGTACCATATTACGTATTGGATCGTTAAAAGACACAGTGTTTACGCTACCTCTACACCTGTTGTAACAAATAAAATAACATGTGATTTGTAGTTTACCAATAAAATGGGCGGATGGTGAAGTAGACATACTTGGTATTCACATCTCAAAAAATATGAACTTACCACAATCAATTTCAACAGAAAGTTCGCAAAAATAGATAAGATTCTGCAGCCACGGAAAAATATAAAAATATACCGGTTTCATTTGAGGACCAACATGTTGACAGCTGCGCCATGCAGGTTGCAAAATAAATGGGAAGAGATTTTCGATTTACCGATTCCATGGCACATGGTTTATGAACTGGTACAAAAAAACAACATTTGATTCAACACTTAAGAGTTTTTCAATTTAAATTATTATACAAAATTCTTGCCATCAACAGAAAGTATGAACTTTTTCCACATTTTGTTATGTTACAGCCTTATTCTAAAATGGATTAAATGTAAATGCTTGGTCATTATGGGGTATTGTGTGTATATTGATGAGGGGGGAAAAAACGATTTAATCAATTTTAGAATAAGGCTGTAACCTAAGAAAATGTGGAAAAGGTCAAGGGTTCTGAATACTTTTTGGGGGCACTGTATATGGGGCATACAACAGTCTCAGCTTTGTAGATATTGCTGCGATGAGACAGAATCACTATATCATTTATTCTGGTATTGCCCCCATGTAGCTTGTTGCTAGTCACAGGTTCAGGAATGGTTAAAAAATCACAACCTTCACTTAAAATTAACCTTACAAATAGTGGTATTGGGCGATTTGGTCAGTCAATAAATAATATGATAATACTCGTGGGAATGGCTTTCATCTTTAGCTCACAATCTGTGGATACAATACGATTAGAAAGGTTGAAAATGTATATAAAACATCACAGAAGCTATTTTTGTTAATTATTCGCCATTTTAATAAAAAATGACCACATCTTCATTGTTACCCAGAAATAATTTGATATTGAGATAAAAACGTCTGCATTGGACCTTTAAGGCTGTCACATGGGAACAAAGCAGGGCTAGAGTAAGGGTATTACTGGAAAATCAATGAAAATGGATATGGTTTCATTTGGACTTTTGTCTAACACAGGGATGGGCAACTTTGATTGGGGTGGGAACCACAAAAAAATGGAAGGGGCCACAGTGGCTGGTGGGTCTGCATACCCACATCCATAGCCCCACCTTGTGAGCAAAACATTTTAGCAGCCAACCTCGTGGCAGCAAAGATGATTGTTTTTAGTTTTATAGTTAATTTCCTGCTATTCCACACATTTTGCCATGGTGAGGAGAGAAGATTTAGCAATTTTATAACTCATTTCATGCATGGGGCAGAGAAAAAAAATTTGCAGTTTATTATATGAAAACTGGTGATCAATGGTTGGTAATTCGACCATGCTTACTAAAAGTTTAGATAGCTGGCCGCTAGATTAATTGACCAATCTAAAAGAAAGTTGCTGACATGGGCTAATTTAGTGACTGCTGATGCACAACCACATTTCGAAATTGCACCTTGAATATCATATTATTCTAACTCTCAACAGTAAATTGAGACCCCGACTGTGTCCCCCCCAAAAAAAAAAAATACATTTGACTTACTTCATCTTTTTAATTGTCTACAAAAAGGGGGACCACGTGCCGCATGCCTCCAGTTGCCCATTCCTGGTATAACATACAGTAGTATATGGATGGATATTGCACACTGATCGTAAAAACAGACAAACTCCATTCCAAATCAACCTATTTCCTGCATAGTGCGCTACTTTTGACCAGGCTCACACTCACAGACTTACTTGGCCTGTGCGTCAGCAGCTTTCTCCCTGGCCACGTTAGCCATGTGACTCAGCTGGTAGTATCTCTTCTTGACCTTGTGGAGCTCTCGTAGTGCATCCACTACCTCACCCTGTACTCTCTGCAGCTGCTCTAGACCCTGTAGGGCAACACAACGCATCATATTATTACAATGTAATACAACAATA
This sequence comes from Oncorhynchus clarkii lewisi, assembly GCF_045791955.1. NCBI lineage: Eukaryota > Metazoa > Chordata > Actinopteri > Salmoniformes > Salmonidae > Oncorhynchus > Oncorhynchus clarkii. Next base: position 21,427,628 of record NC_092177.1, read on the forward strand.
TGCATGGGCGGAACAGCGTATAGGGGTGACTGAAGGAGGAACTCACTGCATTTAAACTACGTCAAACTGTCTCTAGATTGACAGATTCAACAAATCCAATAGATTCAATGCTGGTTACGTTGTGCAAAAGGCAGGTTTTAAATGATAAATACTGTCTGTAGTTTAACAGTGCGTGTAGCATGTGGAGGTCAAGGCTGTACAAGTGTAAGGGTTTTTCCAGGGTTTTCCACTGCTTGAATAGTAACCTTTAGATCACAATATTTTCAACGCTAACAAGTGACTCACGTTCCTGCTTTGTTTGATTCTCTGTCATTAACAACAACTACCACAAAGTAGCATAAAAGTCGAGAGGAAGTCGTCAGTAAGTACTGGTGCCTTTCCTAATAAGGTATAGAGAAAATGAAAGGCTTTGGCTGTTTGTGTTAGATTGTCTTAGAATGTATTTCCCTCCTCAAGAAAAAGTGAAAGTATGACGTGAGAAAACCTCTGGTAATGAGTTTTGTGGTTTTGTGAATGGAGGCATTGTGGGCTTCATGAAAACTCCACTCAAAAACTACCTAATATGTATTTTTTCATGATGATGTGGCAAGTGACGCTTCCTGAAAGACCAATCATCTAGAAAACTTGACTGCTGACATGCAAATCATTTTTAGTACTGTATCAAGAGAGGACTAATGGAGAACAAAAATATTGTTTTTGGAGTGGATTTCTTTCTTTAAAACAACATGCTCCGGTTACATAATTTAATCATTTTCATAAGGAGGAAGCTATCATAAGCTACACTCTCTTTTAACCTATATATGTGTCGGGGGGCTAGGGTCAGTCTGTTATATCTGGAGTATTTCTCCTGTCTTATCCGCTGTCCTGTGTGAACTTAAGTATGCTCTCTCTAATTCTCTCTTTCCTTCTTCCTCACTCTCGGAGGACCTGAGCCCTAGGACCATGCCTCAGGACTACCTGGCATGATGACTCCTTGTTGTCCCCAGTCCACCTGGCCGTGCTGCTGCTCCAGTTTCAACTGTTCTTCCTGCGGCTATGACCTGTTCACTGGGATTACTATTATTTGGCCATGCTGGTCATTTATGAACATTTGAACATCTTGGCCATGTTCTGTTATAATCTCCACCCGGGCACAGCCAGAAGACGACTGGCCACCCCTCAGCCTGGTTCCTCTCTATGTTTCTTCCTATGTTTTGGCCTTTCTAGGGAGTTTTTCCTAGCCACCGTGCTTCTACACCTGCATTGCTTGCTGTTTGGGGTTTTAGGCTGGGTTTCTGTACAGCACTTTGATATATCAGCTGATGTAAGAAGGGCTATATAAATACATTTGATTTAGATTTATTTTTGGGGCACCCCCCCCCCAAAAAAAAAAAAAGTAGGCTTGATGTGAGTGTGTTCAAGCTGTAGATAAATCAAACAAGCTTTCACAGACTCCAAAACCATTTCTACACAATGTTCTCAGCTTAGTGAAGCATGATGAAGAAAATGTACAGTTGTGAATAGATGATTTGTCTAAAAACATGCTTTTTCTTCTATCTGGTTACTCAGACTAGGCTGCACTGCAATGTGGATCATACATTATTTCAGTGCATCCTCCAATAAGCCACTGCACAGCTAGGCTCACCCTCTTGGCCTTCAGCTCCTTGGCTGCCCTCAGGCTCTTCAGAGCGTCGGCAGTGAGTGAGCGATATCCGTCGGCCGCCGTGAGACGACACACTCCACTCTGTGCCGTGGCCTCAATCAGAGACCTCCACACAGCAAACACACTCCTGGCAGTATACACACACACAGAAAGAGAGCGGTGTTATTACACCAGCACTATGGCATTCCCTGATGTTAGACTGTGTTATTAGGGACGGGGGCATCTTCAATCATGAATAATTACAGTATTTGACTAATATTTCCTTCATATATGTCTATGAAACTCTGAACGTAACTTGTTTTACAAAAATGGGGGTTGGAATGGCTGAGAGTAAATAGGTCATTAACATGTAGCGGGATCAAACTATCAAGCTTATGATAGGTTACCCAGAGTTCAAAGAGTCTCCCTTGCCTCTTTGCCAGTCTTTCCTCTGGAACTGTATGGCCAGTCTCTGGAGGGCCTGAGAGAGAAGGATATGTTTTATTAAAGATGATAGGAAACACAATCAGGGATATTTCATTACATTCACCTTATAAAACTTGTTGTAACCCATAAATATGAATTTGGTTGGAGTGCAAGCGCAGGACCCAGCCTAAAGTGAACACATCTTGTTTTTGTGTACAGGATAACATGTAGATTTGGAGCGAAAAGCAGAGTTTTTTATCAATACTAGAAGCTCTGCACTCGAGGCTCCTGGTGGAACATCAACACCCCAGTGAAAACATCGCTATCCAGTGTTCACTTCCTGTTTCAGATTAACTCACTGCCGACTTCAGAGAAGTGATCCAGGAGCTTGGCTCAGAAACACACTGGCTCCTTCACACCAAGACATCAAATAGCAGAGCCGCTACGCGCCACCAGTAGTACTAAAGCCACAGACCACCTTTATTCTGAACTTTTCAGATGTGGAGGGATCGGTTCACAGGCCCTTATTTCACCATCGCCACCCTGCTACATTCCCCATGGTGCAAGGGTCTGAGGTGAAAACACTGGTCTGAGTGTGTAGGTTAACATTATTACAACTGTTAGACCTACTCCATAGGTCCAATGTTAATGCATTGTTAACAACAAACAGAACCAAGGGACAGCACCACAGGACACTCATTTCACTACAGAAACTAACTAGAAACCACAATGGTCAGAGGCAAGTTCAAAGTCCACGGCAACAAGTGGATAGGAGACTCAATAGGAATGCTCTTATGTCAGACACTACAGGAAGTTACTACAGTAGATATAACCCAGCTAGGCATGTTAGAAAAGGAAAAGGGTCCGTTTAGTGTATCTAAAGCAGACATTTCCACAGCCATTTAATGAAGTTATCAGCTTATCAAACACCCTATTATGTAAATCTTCTCAGAATGACGTACACCATGGATAACTCCATCGGGAAACATCCAATGGGACATCAGCACTACAGTACAATATGGGACATAATTATCACTGTTGTTTCTGGTTCCTGTGACAGATGCATACCTTGTGTTGTATTCCCCTGCCTTGCTTATGGACAACACCAAGGTCCCTGAAATACTCACTAATATCTGAATCAATATCTGAATGCATTCCATTTCAAAACATTCAATATGAGTGCTTTGAGTAATGCTTTTAATGTGGGGAGGAGGGTGGTAAGAGTGTTGCTTAAAATAGTTGTTGCGAGGATGCCACTAAAAACAGGTTAGTGTCCAAATACTCCAACCCCATTTCAGCTCAATGATACGCCACTCTACAAGATGTCCCAAGGTCGTATCACATGGTTTACTGCCCCCCATCAATGGAGAGGTGAACATACGACACGGACATACACCCAACTGGGCACAGATGTCAATTCAACGTCAATTCCACGTTTCGCTGAAACAATGTTGATTCAACCAGTGTGTGCCCAGTGGGACCTGACCACGGCTTGTCAATCAGCATTAACATTATGGGAGGCCTCTCACCTGACTGTACTCTTGTTCTATGGTAGCACGCTGTTTACTGAAGGACCTGGACAGAGAAAAATAAACATCACATCTAGGATATGTCAGTGAACTGCATTTAGGCAGTAATTATAATCTATCCATCTATATACTGTATATATATATATATATATATATATATATATATATATGTATATATCTCCGAGAGATAATTGTCAGAGAGCATTAGTCAGCATATACCTCTGTAAACACCCAGGAGGCCTGACCACATGCTAGACATCTGAAGATGTGTTCATAAATCCTTCTGTTTCACTCAGCATCGTTAGTGTCTATTGGTTCTTGTTGTGATTACACTGGAGTCATACACACAATATTATCAAATATGTACAGTATGTATTATACAAACACAGGCTTCTGTAGGATGGGGGGCAAGGGGGGACAAGCAGGAGCGGGGTAGGGTAGATGGAGTAGGGGGTGGGACAGTGGGCCTTGGTTTGGTTGGGTGATGCAGGGTAAGTCAGGGTATAGCAGAAACAGGTAGGGAGGATGGGGCAGGGTGGGACAGGATGGTCACACCTGATGTCCTCCAGCAGTTCTACCTCCTGCTGCTGTTTGCTCTGCAGCCGCCCCACTTGCTCCGCAAAGGCCATCTTCACCTGCTGGGTCTCCTTCACCTGTCAATCAAAACAGTGACACATACCTGTATCAGGACCGGCCAGCACCGGGACTAAATAAAATCTAAGTTTATTCGTCACGTGCACAGTGGATGTAAACAGTACAGTCTATCCAGTCAATAAAAATAAGGGATTATAATTTACAGTGAGGACCAAAAGTATTGGGACAGATAAAATGTTTTTGTTGTTTTGTCTCTGTACTCCAGGACTTTGGATTTGAAATTATACAATGACTATGAGGTAAAGGTGCAGACTGTCAGCTTTAATTTCAGGGTATTCTTATCCATATCGGGTGAACCGTTTAGAAATTACATCACTTCTTCTACGTAGTATTAGACGGGGCAAGGACTCTTCAATGTGTCGAAATTGTTCCGCAGGGATGTTGGCCCATGTTGATTCCAATGCTTCCCACAGTTGTGTCAAGTTGGCTGAATGTCCCTTGGGTGGTGGACCATTTTTGATACACACAGGAAACTGTTGAGCATTAAAAACCTAGCGGCATTGCAGCTCTTGACAGAAACCGGTGCGCCTGGCACCTACTACCATACCCCATTCAAAGGCACTTACATTGTTTTGTCTTGCCCATTCACCCTCTGAATGGCACACATACACAATCCATGTCTCAATTGTCACAAGGCTTTAAAATATTTAATTAACCTGTCTACCCTGCATCTACACTGATTGAAGTGGATTTAACAAGTGACAGTCATGGAAAGTGTTCTTAATGTTTTGTATACTCAGTGTACAGTTGAAGTCGGAAGTGTACATACACTTAGTCATTAAAACTTGTTTTTCAACCACTACAAATTTCTTGATAACAAACTATAGTTTTGGCAAGTCGGGTTAGGACAATTGTTTACAAACACATTATTTCACTTATAATTCACTGTATCATAATTTCAGTGGGTCAGGAGTTTACATACACTAAATTGACTGTGCCTTTAAACAGCTTTGTAAAATTCCAGAAAATTATGTCATGGCTTTAGAAGCTTCTGATAGGCTAATTGACATAATTTGAGTCAATTGGAGGTGTACCTGTGGATGTATTTCAAGGCCTACCTTCAAACTCAGTGCCTCATTGCTTGACATTATGGGAAAATGCCAAGTTCTCAGAAAAAAAATTGTAGACCTCCACAAGTCTGGTTCATCTTTGGGAAAAATTTCCAAACGCCTGAAGGTACCACGTTCAGCTGTACAAACAATAGTACACAAGTATAAACACCATGGGACCACGTAGCCGTCATACCGCTCAGGAAAGAGACGCGTTCTGTCTCCTAGAGATGAACGTACCTTGGTGCGAAAAGTGCAAATCAATCCCAGAACAATAGCAAAGGACCTTGTGAAGATACTGGAGGAAACAGGTACGAAAGTATCTATTTCCACAGTAAAACGAGTCCTATATCGACATAACCTGAAAGGCCGCTCAGCAAGGAAGAAGCCACTGCTACAAAACCGCCATAAAAAAGAAAGACTATGGTTTGCAACTGCACATGGGGACAAAGATTGTACTTTTTGGAGAAATGTCCTCTGGTCTGATGAAACAAAAATAGAACTGTTTGGCCATAATGACCATCGTTATGTTCAGAGGAAAAAGGGGGAGGCTTGCAAGCCGAAGAACATCATACCAACCATAAAGCACGAGGGTGGCAGCATCATGTTGTGGGGGTGCTTTGCTGAAGGAGGGACTGGTGCACTTCACAAAATAGATGGCATCATGAGGCAGGAACATTTTGTGGATATATTAAAGCAACATCTCAAGACATCAGTCAAGTTAAAGCTTGATCGCAAATGGGTCTTCCAAATGGACAATGACCCCAAGCATACTTCCAAAGTTGTGGCAAGATGGCTTAAGGACAGCAAAGTCAAGGTATTGGAGTGGCCATCACAAAGCCCTGACCTCAATCCTATAGAAAATTTGTGGGCAGAATTGAAAAAGTGTGTGGGAGCAAGGAGGCCTACAAACCTGACTCAGGTACACCAGCTCTGTCAGGAGGAATGGGCCAAAATTCTAAAAACGTATTGTGGGAAGCTTGTGGAAGGCTACCCAAAACATTTGACCCAAGTTAAACAATTTAAAGGCAATGCTACTAAATACTAATTGAGTGTATGTAAACTTCTGACCCACTGGGAATGTGATGAAAGAAATAAAAGCTGAAATAAATCATTCGCTCTACTATTATTCTGACATTTCACATTCTTAAAATAAAGTGGCGATCCTAACTGACCTAAGACAGGGAATTTTTACTAGGATTAAATGTCAGGAATTGTGAAAAACCGAGTTTAAATGTATTTGGCTAAGGTGTATGTAAACTTCCGACTTCAACTGAATATGTGTTTTAAAGTAGTCAAAAGTTGTATTTCTGGTTCCATATTCATAGCATGAAATGACTACAACAAGCTTGTGACTCTACCAATGATGGATGCATTTGCAGTTTGTTTTGGTTGTGTTTCAGATTATTTTGTGCCCAATAGAAATGAATGGTACATAATGCATAGTGTTCTTTTGTAGTCACTTTTATTGTAAATAAGAATATGTTTCTAAACACTTCTACATGAATGTGGATGCTACCATGATTAATGGATAATCATGACTGAAATGTGAATGATGAGTGAGAAAGTTACAGATGCACAAAGACCATACTCGCAAGACATGCTAACCTCTCACCATTACCAATAACAGGGGAGGTTATAAAACATGTTTTGGGGGGTATGATATTTATGGGGGTGAGTGCTGAATTTTTGTCCCAGTCCGCCTCTGGGTACATCAGCTGAAGACTTCAGTCTGAAGGTCAGAGTCAGCAACATCAGCGAACTAGTAGCCACTTAGCTCCGACACGGAGCCTGTACATGCACTATGTTCATTAATTCATTAACTCTCTATCGCTCTCTCTCTCTCTCTCTCTCTCTCTCTTTGTTATTGTGAATTGTGGACATCAGAATATAAGCAATAGCAGAATTAATGGTGCAAAATATGCGTTGAGCATCATAAGGATGCTGGCATCATTACTTGGAACCTACGAAAATGCCACAAGTGAAAACGACCAAATTCAAATTAAGACTACTTCACAGGAGTAGGACTTTTCTAGACATGTTCTACTAAACAGTTCACCTCTTGTGAAATAATTCGCAATAACAACTTGCATTTTCAGAAACTTTACAATTATGTCAAATGTACTGTGCCAAATGAAAATAGAACAGAGATGTCAGAGGTACTTTCAACGTATTTCAACCTCTCTATGGTATTGCCACTTGCCACATTTCATTTCGTTTTGCATGTTTTTAACTTCACAATTATGTCAATTGTTATTGCAAATTCTTGTAAAATTCTTACCTTTCTGGGAGGAGGTTGCATTTTCGGATTATTTAGCGTCTCCTTTTTATTGAAGCGCAATAGCCTACTTCCCGAAAGCTTTTGACACACTAAAGCATCTCTAGGTAGGTGGAGCATTACTTTGGACTAGCTGTTTTACATGCTCCAAACCCCCCTAATGGAATAGTGCCACCTAGCGGGCACGTATAATGCTGTCCTCCAAGAGTTTCACTTTTGATCGCCAGTAGCCACATATGCTGTTAAGTTTTTTTGTTGGAGATCCTAGAAGAGCCCAGGAAGGTGGCATGAGAAGCTACCTAGGTATGAAGCCACATCAAACAACTCAAGTAGTCCAATGTCCAAAAACATCCAATGATTTCTTTATTGTTTATTACATTATTTGTATAATGTTGGTTTAGGATGAGATAGAAATTGTCTTTGTTTCTAACCACTAGAATTGAAAGATCAACACCAGAAAGTCAAGGTCAACCAACGATATGGCTCTAATATTCTTCAGACAGATTTATCTGTGATGCACTTTGCCATACATAGACCTACATTCAGACCTAGGCTATAGTATCTAATTTACAGGTCATTTCACAATCCGGTCAATACAGGAACAGCAAACACAGTAGCAGATATGTCTTCCAGGTGTTAATCCAATTATTAGCAATACAATTTAAAATTGATAAATAGTTAATAAAGAAATGATAAAGAAAATAATATAGAATCAAATGTTGTTATAGTTGATCAGTTGGGTGTAGAGCGGAGGTGTTGATAAATTCGAACACTTGTTTCAGCTGCTGCAGGAACATCTTCGGAGACACCACTGGTTCACAGTGCAGGGCCAGTTGAAAGCCCTTCAATGACAAAGAATAACACATACATCTGGTAAGATCTTTGTAATTGTGAACAATGTAACAGTAATTTCATGGCTTTTCAGTTATCTCTGCCATGTCCAGAATGTCATTATAGTCTAAGAACAAATCTTTTTTTAACCCCTTTTTTCATGATATCCAGTTGGTAGTTAGAGTCTTGTCCCATTGCTGCAACTCCCGTACGGATACGGGAGAGAGCCATGCGTCCTCTGAATCACGACCCTCTGCACTGCTTCTTGACACAGTGCTTGCTTAACCCGGAAGCCAGCCACACCAATGTGTCAGAGGAAACACTGTACAACTGGTGACCATGTCAGCATGCATGCACCCGGCCCGCCACAGGAGTTGCTAGAGCGCATTGGGACAGGGACATCCCAGCCGGCCAAACCCTCCCCTAACTGCAAGGCCAATTGTGTGTCGTCTCATGGGTCTCCCAGTCGCGGCCAGCTGCGACACAGCCCGGGGTCGAATCCGGATCTGTAGTGACGTCTCAAGCACTGCAGTGCTTTAGACCGGTGCGCCTCTCGGGGGGCCCATCTAAGAACAATTCAGTGCATTTTGAACAATTCTGTGCATGTTGAGGGGAGATAACTTACCTTGGACCAATGAATCCCTAATCTTTTCTTCAGTAGGCCTGCGATACGATGCACACTCTGCAGTGACTCCAGTCCCTGTTTGAAGTAGTCTGCTGTGCATGTTCCCTATTCAAAGTAACAGAAGAAAAGGGTTACAAAGGTACACATTGCATGACATCCCACTGGGCACAGACGTCAATTCAATGTCTATTCCACGTTGGTTCAACGTAATTTCATTGAAATTGTGTGGAAGCCATGTTGATTCAACCAGTGTGTGCCCAGTGGGATGGCTCTACTTACTGTAACTCCAATTAACATTTTATGTTTCTCTTACCACTGATGTGATGGGGATTTGGAGACACTGGCATTTTAGATCCTACAGAGATAAGTAAATGTTAGAAAACACAGTTGACAGAATTGTTTAATATAACAATTGTACTGCAATACATACATCTAGGTTAACATTCCTTTAGCAGAGACCAATCCATCACATTAGGAATTAATATACTGTGATATGTCGTGGCAGGTAGCCTAGTGATTAGAGCGTTGGGCCAGTAATCAAAAGGTTGCTGGATCAAGCTGACAAGGTTGTTCCCCGGTAGGCTGTCATTGTAAATAAGAATTTGTTCTTAAGTGACTTGCCTAGTTAAATAAAGCCTTTTTTTTTTTACAAAAAAATATAAATGAGACAACACAACCAGGTTTTGCTAATTGAAATGAGAGAGCAAAGGAAGTTAGTGCAGCCTGTGGTAGGAGGCTATGTTGTATCTGTGTGTATTCTGATTGAGATAAGCAATGTCACAAGACAGATTAGAGATGCTCTAGCAGCTTTGCTTTTCAAAAAAAGTGTTTCATGAAGTGCACAGCGTACATAAGAATCAGACAGGCATGTCTAGCAGTGAGATGTGTTTAACCTAGAGTACACTGAAGTGAAGAAAAGATTGAGACAGTTATCCAAGATTGTTATGGACTCACCATTCCAGATGTGCTGCAGCCTTCAGGACAGTTCTGTGGTTCAGGACACAAAGGTAACATTGGTTACATTACTTTCATCTCTAAAAGTTGTCTGGACTTTTCAATTGTTGAATTTTTTTTTGTGTTAATAATAACTGTCTTACCTTAAGTGCTCCATCAATATAAGATTTGATATCTTTAACATGCTCCAGAGATCTTCCTAGGCGTTGTACTGGAGATGAGGCGGTCAGGCTAATCATCATTGAGAGCAGCAGAAGTATTGTACCTTTATGTATTGCCATTTTTCGATTGATGAACCCAAGTAGACGACTGGTGCCTAATGACTTGGTTCTGGACCTGTGTGGCAGCATTTAAGACCCATTGTTGACATTTCCAAGCTTTTGGGGAATCCCTATTGCCAGTTTTCTCACTATAATTATTTGTCATACTATATTCTCCCACACAGGCAACTTTAGTTTGATGCCATGGCATGAGTCTATGTGCCACTGTTAACCACATATCACTGAAATCATTTGTGTCATTTCCTTGGGTGATCTTCCATCTTTCTGGCAGGAACTTAGTCATTATTTACTACTTAGTTTTATTATCTAAACGATTCATTCATTTACATAAAGAGCCTTTGACAATCTTACAGACTAAGAAAATCAGCACCCCATACGTATTGACATATCATTTTAAATAGGCAATCAGCGATTGGAACATCAATTTTTTTACTTAAAACTTAATTACACTACACGATCAATTTGATGTTATTTTAATGGACAATAAATGTTATTTTCTTTCAAAAACAAGGACATTTCTAAGTGACCCCAAACTTTCTAACGGTAGTGTATATAACAATATTAGTGATATATTAATGATATATTCTTGTGTATTTTATTTTATTTGTATTATTATTTGGGAAGGTCTCTCAAGCAAGCATTTCACGGTAAAGTCTACACAAGTTGTATTCACCACATGTGACATATACAATTGGATTTGATATATACCCATTGATCCTTGAATATTGTCAGAATGTGTGCATACTGGTAGCAAAGTCAGGTGCAGGAGAGCAGAGATTTGTGAACAGGTGCACACTTTATTTAGGCAAAAGTGCAAAACAGTCACAAGAATGATGTTCAACAATAAACATCTTCGTGAAAAATAACACGGAAAAAACAAGCCAGTCTGGCACGTCAACAACACACACGTAACGCAAACAATATTACACAAATACATGATGGGGAACAGAGGAATAAATACATGTAGATTGATTGGGGAATGAAAACCAGGTGTGCAGGGAACAAGACAAAACAAATGGATACATGAAAAATGGAGCGGCGATAGCTAGAAAGCCGGTGACGTTGACCGCCGAACGCCGCCCGAACAAGGAGAGGAGCCGACTTCAGCGGAAGTCGTGACAGTACCCCCTGGCACACGGCTCCAGCGGTGCGTCGACACCGGCCTTGGGGACGACCCGGAGGGTGAGGCGCAGGGCGATCCGGCCGGCGATGGTGGAATTCTCGCAGCAGCTCAGGGTAAAATACATCAGCCACAGGAACCCAGCACCTCTCCTCCGGACCTTACCCCTCCCACTCCACAAGGTACTGAAGGCCCCTTGCCCAATGCCTCGGAGTATGCCGGGGCCCCCTCGATGTCCAGAAGGGACGGAGGAACCTCCCGCACCTCAGACGCCTGGAGCGGACCAGCCAAGCTGTAACCTGTAACATACCTTGTTCACTCTCCTCAGGACTTTGAATGGCCCCACAAACCGCGGGCCCAGCTTCCGGCAGGGCAGGCTTCAGGTCAAGAGATAGACCCTGTCCCCCGGTGCGAACACCGGGGCCTCACTGCAGTGACGGTCTGCGCTGGTCTTTTGGCGCAGCGCGGCCTGCTGGAGGTGACCATGAGCAGTTTCCCAGGTCTTCTCCGCGCGCCTGAACCAATCATCCACCGCAGGAGCCTCGGTCTGACTCTGATGCCACGGTGCCAGAACCGGCTGGAACAACCCGGCACCGACCGGCAGTGTGCCCTCTGCGGCCACAGATGGTGCACGTTAAGGCCCATCCTCCAGCCTCCCTATGCGCAGCCCCTCCCAACTCCATGGGCACCGGAGCGGGAGTGCTGGGAGATGGAACCGACACAGCCCCCTCAGGACGTCCATGGATGACCAGCAGGTTATCCATCCGGATGGACAGATCCACCAGTTGATCAAAGGTGATGGTGGCATCCCTGCAGGCCAGCTCCCGTCGGACGTCCTCACGCAGGCTGCATCGATAGTGGTCGATGAGGGCCCTGTCGTTCCATCCTGCTCCAGCGGCCAAGGTCCGGAACTCCAGCGCTCCTCGTCCCCTGCCTCAAAGGGAAAAGTTGTTCCCCCGCCGCTCTACCTTCGGGCGGATGGTCAAAGACGGCTCCTCGAAGTGGTCCAACGCCGCGTCTTCCTCTCCCCACACGGCGTTAGCCCATTCCAGAGCTCCATGAGACGAGGGCGGATACTCTCTCCCTTCCTGAGGGAGCTGGGTGAACGGTGACCAGGTATAGGTCCAGTTATAAAAGGAACCCCTGGCACTGTGCGGCCGTCCCATCATACTCCCTGGGAAGGGAGAGACGTATCCCACTGGATCTGGATCCAGATGGGACGGGTAGAGATAACCCCGGTTGCGCTGGTCGAGGTGCTGGAGAAACTTCCTGCCTCTCCCAGCGGTCCATGGTCTGGACAACGCGATCCATCATGGCACCGAGATGATGTAGCATTGCCGTGTGTTCCTGGACGTGCTCCTCAACTCCTCTGACCGGGGTACCTGCTCCTGCTGACTCCATGGTAGGTGTATGATTCTGTCAGGTGTGTGCGTACTGGTAGCGAAGTCAGGTGCAGGAGAGCAGAGATTTGTGAACAGGCGCACACTTTATTTAGGCAAAGTGCAAAATGCGCAAAACAGTCACAAGAATGATGTTCAACAATAAACATCTTCATGAAAAATAACACAGAAAAAACAAGCCAGTCTGGCGCGTCAACAACACACACGTAACACAAACAATATTACACAAAGACATGATGGGGAACAGAGGAATAAATACATGTAGATTGATTGGGGAATGAAAACCAGGTGTGCAGGGAACAAGACAAAACGTCAACCGCTGCCCGAGCAAGGAGAGGAGCCGACTCCTGCGGATGTCGTGACAAATATAACTTATACATGCCTCATGAGCTTAGTTCAACTGTAGCACCTCATCAGAACCCAAAAATAAAAGCTTGTTTTATTCCATTGTATAAAAAAGTAAAACTCTCAACAGACACAATATAGCCTCAAAACATGGTAAAAAACTATATTTGTGATATCATTGTTGGTCAATCCTTGAATCCATAGCTCTGTCTATGAATTTGAGAGTGGTTACATTTCTCCAATCCCATCCATCAGCTATTTACTGAAACAGTGGTGGGGTGAACACTTGTATGAACTGCAGATTGCCCCTTGAACAAGAAATGCCAACCTTTGGTTATAAACAGATGCTATCTTTTACTATACAGCGATATATGCTGATAGATGGTAAAATAGTTATCAATCAAACATTATTAACCACATCAAACACAACACTTGGCTTTCCCTGCGATGAGCCGTTTACAGAAAATTCTGATGCCCACACCAGCAACGTGCTTTTCAAAAAAGGTCACTCTACACATCAACCTGAATTACTGACATGCTAGGAAAAAGTGAAGATAAGAACTTGGGTTGAAGAGGTTATTTTCTTTGAAAGCAATACCAACTGCCATGTCATTGTGCACAGACCAAATTTATTAAGGAACTGTCGTTGAAATAACGCTAAAAGGAGTCAAAAACTAACAATTCATTTAAAAACATCATACCTGTTACAGTTATATCACAAATTGATATATTACACTGCATACAAGATGTTAATGGAATGGAATTGAACAAACAGTAACATCAGTTAGTTTTCTTCCTCAGCTCAGTCTAGTTTAACAAAACACTGACCTTTTATTAAACAATAGTGAGCTATATTCTTTAGATTAGACTATGGTGAGTTATATTCTTTAGATTAGACTATGGTGAGTTATATTCTTTAGATTAGATAGTGAGCTATATTCTTTGGATTAGACTATGGTGAGCTATATTCTTTGGATTAGACTATGGTGAGCTATATTCTTTAGATTAGATAGTGAGCTATATTCTTTAGATTAGACTATGGTGAGCTATATTCTTTAGATTAGACTATGGTGAGCTATATTCTTTAGATTAGACAGTGAGCTATATTCTTTAGATTAGACTATGGTGAGCTATATTCTTTAGATTAGACTATGGTGAGCTATATTCTTTAGATTAGACTATGGGGAGCTATATTCTTAAACAAAAAGTTAATTTCCTTAAATTCTACACATTTAGCCAAGAACGGAGACAAGATTTTGGCATTTTATAAATAACTTTTGCCATGAGACGAAGAGAAAAAAATGCAGTTTTATAGCTAATTCCCTGCAGTTCTACACATTTTGCCAAAGGGTGGAAAGAAAATGTTGCTGTTTTTAATATGAGACATGAGCAAGCGTGACTAACAAAATCAATGGGGGCCAGCCGGGCGATAATTCAACCATGATTAATACAGTTCAGATAGCTGGCCGCTAGACTAACTTACCAATCTAAAAAATGTTAACTGAAATGGGCTAATTGAGTGACTATCAGTGACTGACATAAACAAGAAAAAAACTGCTGATGCACAACCAAAATGTTGAAATTTAACTTAATTGATCAGCGGGCCTACGAAAGGGGTGTCTGCGGGCCGCCAGTGGCCCATCCCTTCTATAATGTAACATTATTTTACAACATAGATCAAGTTGCCTGAATTCTAGGTCTAGTCCTGGACAATGTACCTCCACAAGGCACATAACACATAGCAGGGAATTGGTACTGGCTGAAGATCCAACATTGTTGACCATTATGACACAATATAGCTACACTTCTACATCCTGTGTTGTGCTTTGTTGATGATGAAGGGGATCCAGAGTTGTTATAGCTACTCCTCTACATCCTGTGTTGTGCTCTGTTGATGATGAAGGGGATCCAGAGTTGATATAGCTACTCCTCTACATCCTGTGTTGTGCTCTGTTGATGATGAGGAGATCCAGTTTTCCTTTTAACTGCGTGGTGCATGATGTCTGAGGGTTGAATGTTGATGTGCTGTAGATTCTTGACCCAATAAAGGGGATTTAAAACTGGTCTATTCATTCAAGGAACTCACTCTTCAGGCTCCCTTCACTGTCTGAGAAGTTCAGCAGCTCCTCCAGCTCATCCCCTGTGTCATCTTCCTCCTCCTCTGCCTCCCGGGACATCTGGGGCTTCCCCTCACCTTTCCCTCCCAACTCCAGGTAGCCCTTGGCTGTGGGGTTAGGCCCTCCACTCCGTATACCAGCCTCTGCCTTAGCCTTGGTGCCTTGCATCGTAGACGTGTGCTCCTCCCAGACTGGTGTCCCCCCTGGACTGCCACCTCCTGGCCGGGTGCCTGACTCTCCGCTGGGGGCTTCTGCACTGGGGGCCAGTGACACCGCAGACTTGCTGGTACACAGCCCCATGAAGGTCTGCTTTTCTTGTGCAAGCTTACCCTCACTATTTCTCTCACACACTCCCTAGACTAGTGATGCACTGTGCGTTCTTGATGAGACTGACTAAAACTGGGCATTACTACTGGTGTCTGTGTTGCTTCCAAGAGAGGCAGAGGAGCACCCTGTTCAGTATTTTCCATAACAGACGTTTTGAACAGAAGCTTTTGTTCTTCGGGTTCAGCTGGGTTTCAGAGAGCCCTTGACTTAAGACTAGTATCAAGACAGCTTGCCAGGGAAGTCTGTTGGTCGCAGTTCACCTCAGCTCTCAGAGCACACACCTAATCTAAATCATAGCATCTCTATACTTATCATGCAGTGTTATTCAGACTATTTGTAAATGCTCTTTTTGGACACAATTTCTCTAAAAAGCTTCCAAAGGTGTGCCGTTAACATTTAATCCGTTTTAAATCAATAAATACATTGATAAAATTGAAGAATAATTATTGATGTAGAATTGAATTAATTACAATTATATGGATTAGGAGTCAGGTATAGTTCACAGCTATTAATGTCTCATGGACAAACACATGTAACAATTACATGAGATTATAATTCTGGGTTTCCAAGATTACACCACTACAAATTAGCTTTTTCTCTATTCATAATTATGTTCAAAAAGTGAATAATATACCTTTACCGTGTCATTTATTTTTCTCTGAAAGGAGAGAAGAGGCGCTTATCTAACAGTGGCATGACCACAGGTGAGCCTCGTTTACCAAATCACTTTGTTGAATTGCCACCCTGTTTCAATCCCTCATTTCTCAAATATTATCTAGTGGGAAAGCCAAATCATCTTACTGTGATGTTAAAAGTTCTGGATCATTTACTATACAGGATAGTTATGTACAGTTGAGGTCGGAAGTCAGGTTGGAGTCATTAAAACATGTTTTTCAACCACTCCACACATTTCTTGTTAACAAACTATAGTTTTGGCAAGTCGGTTAAGACATCTACTTTGTGCATGACACAAGTAATTTTTCCAACAATTGTTTACAGACACATTATTTCACTTATAATTCACTGTATCACAATTCCAGTGTGTCAGAAGTTTATGTACACTAAGTTGACTGTGCCTATAAAAAGCTTGGAAAATATCAGAAAATTATGTCATGGCTTTAGAAGCTTCTGATAGGCTAATTGACATCATTTGAGTCAATTGGAGGTGTACCTGTGGATGTATTTCAAGGTCTACCTTCAAACTCTGTGCCTCTTTGCTTGACATCATGGGAAAAATCAAAAGAAATCAGCCAAGTTCTCAGAAAAAAATTGTAGACCTCCGCAAGTCTGGTCCACCGCCTGAAGGTACCATGTTCCTCTGTACAAACAATAGTACGCAAGTATAATCACCATGGAACCACGCAGCCATTATACCGCTCAGGAAGAAGACGCATTCTGTCTCCTAGAGATGAATGTACTT
Organism: Oncorhynchus clarkii lewisi; assembly: GCF_045791955.1. Classification (NCBI taxonomy): domain Eukaryota; kingdom Metazoa; phylum Chordata; class Actinopteri; order Salmoniformes; family Salmonidae; genus Oncorhynchus; species Oncorhynchus clarkii. The sequence continues at coordinate 21,444,605 of NC_092177.1, forward strand.
TGGCGCAAAAAGTGCAAATCAATCCCAGAACAACAGCAAAGGACCTTGTGAAGATGCTGGAGGAAACAGGTACAAAATTATCTATATCCACAGGAAAACGAGTCCTATATTGGCGTAACCTGAAAGGCCGCTCAGCAAGGAAGAAGCCACTGCTCCAAAACCGCCATAAAAAACTGCACATGGGGACAAAGATCGTACTTTTTGGAGAAATGTCCTCTGGTCTGATGAAACAAAAATAGAACTGTTTAGCCATAATGACCATTGTTATGTTCAGAGGAAAAAGGGGGAGGCTTGTGGAAGACTATCCGAAACGTTTGACCCAAGTTAAACAATTTAAAGGCAATGCTACTAAATACTAATTGAGTGTATGTAAACTTCTGACCCACTGGGAATGTGATGAAAGAAATAAAAGCTTAAATTTCAGTCTCTCGATGTGCAAAACTGATAGAGACATACCCCAAGCGACTTACAGCTGTAATTGCAGCAAAAGGTGGCGCTACAAAGTATTAACTTAAGGGGGCTGAATAATTTTGCACGCCCAATTTTTCAGTTTTTGATTTGTTAAAAAAGTTTGAAATATCCAATAAATGTCGTTCCACTTCATGATTGTGTCCCACTTGTTGTTGATTCTTCACAAAAAAATACAGTTGTATATCTTTATGTTTGAAGCCTGAAATATGGCAAAAGGTCGCAAAGTTCAAGGGGGCCGAATACTTTCGCAAGGCACTGTATTTGGCTAAGGTGTATGTAAACTTCAGACTTCAACTGTAGTTAGCCTACATAACACCATCTCTTCAGGAACCGTGTCCACACAAGACACATTGGTCACTTCCCTAGCTCCCTAGAATAGGGTGGTATGTACCTCTAAACTAAACCACCGATACTGGGCGAGATACTTTTTTTTTTTTTTTATCCACTTTGGGGCTAAGGTTAAGAATGGGGGTAGGCGATGGGAGTGTGATCCTAGATCTGTGGTTCGGGACAACTTAATTTGGTCTCACAGGTCTCATCGCATGCTGTTTGTGATTACAAAGTTTTGTCTGAGTTATAGCAGTCAGTGTACAGGTTCCACCCTTTTCTCTGATGTTCTACAGGGGCAACCAACATGCCTGTGAGACTATGGAACACTTAGATACTGCTGAAAGGTGCAGTGTTTTTTTTCCGCTCATAGTATAAATGCTTAAAATCCTCATCTTTTAAAGGCAATGGTCAAGTAATACAGTAGATGTTTTCCTCTGCCCTAAGGACCCAATGCATTTAATCAGGAACAAAATTGAAAGAAGTTATCTCCCATTGGATGCAGTGAATGGATGTGTAAGAAAGCAATTGTAGCCTATTTGACATGGAAGTGCAGACAACTTATATCCAGTCTCTTTGCTGTCACTGTCTCCTGTGAAGAGGCCAATCTCACATTTTATTGTTGTAGTTGGTGAGTGGGGCCAAAAGTAGACTGGTGCTGAAAGAGGACCACACAACTGGGGTGGCATTAAGTTTTGAAGAGGATCAACTGAAATGGAAGATTCCTGGTGTATGTGAAGCCCACCGTTTGGTGTGACGCAGACCCGGTGAAGTGTGTGGTGAAACAGAGAATACCCTGTCTGTCCTGTTGAGTTTTAATGCAGTCTTTTTACCCAACAAAGTCAAGTTATGATATGCCGATTATCCCGTGAGAGCTTTTGTCCCGAACCCATTGAGGTGTTTTAAAGGTGCCAAGCTTATGGTCATGTTAAAACAGTGTGTAGGAGGGAGATTCCTAGATGTGAGAAGTGTGCAGGAGGGCATGGAACTGTAGGGGTACCCATGTTTTTATTTTACTAGGCAATAAGAACAAATTCTTATTTTCAATGACAGCCTAGGAACAGTGGGTTAACTGCCTTGTTCAGGGGCAGAACAACAGATGTGTACCTTGTCATCTCAGGGATTTAATCTTGCAACCTTTTGGTTACTAGTCCAACACTCTAACCACTAGTCTAACACTCTAGCCACCCCAATGATACTGGGGATCAGAAGTGTCCAGTGAGAGAAAGGTTCAGAGTTGTACAGAAGGTGTCATATGCTGAGGCAGTAAGGAGAGTTGTAGAGGAGGAGGGATCCTAAGAGTGCTACAGTGCTTTTGTAAGGTTGGCTTCTCAGCGTTCATAGCCATGGTTATCAACTGTACCGCAGAAATAGAATGTAAATCACAGAAAATAGATGTGATGGCAGCTGCAGAGAAGAACTTAGGTGAGACTTTACTGCAGAAGAGTGAAGAGTTAGAAGGTGTGTTAAACTCTAGTGTCCCGTCTTCCCAGGCTGCCAGTCTGGTATAGGACCAGACAGGGCCAAGTAGTGGAATGGGGTAGTGGGGTTTTAATAGGTAAAGGGTTGGTGTGGCAATTTTTTCTTCCATTTTCCCTGTCCTTTTGCCCCTTTTCATATCACAAAGTGCAAGAACTTCAAACTTACATAAATGTTTAAATAATGTTTACATAATGCTTTACTCATTTCATGTGTATATACTGTTTTCTATGCCACTCCGACATTGCTCAACCTAATATTTATATATTTTTAAATTACATTATTTTACTTTCAGATTAGTGTGTATTGTTGTGAACTGTTAGATACTACTTCACTGTTGGAGCAAGGAACACAAGCATTTCGCTACACCCACAATAACGTCTGCTAAATTTGTGAACGTGACCAATAAAATTTGATTTGACCAATGCAGTAGGTGGCAGTGTATGCACCTGTCAAATGGGTGCGATTCGCCAACACAAACAAGAAGAAGAACACCGCATGACGTGTGCACCATCTTGTGGTGTAAAAGTTGAACTACTGAAAAATGTCCAATGACGCTTTCTTGTAAGGGTTTAACATCTCTGGTGTCCGTTGGGTTTTTTGTTGCCAGTTGTGCCCACATCAGAGAGGGGGTAAATAATAGCCAGCTCTTCATTAATGCATGTTGATGAGCTGTGTTGTAAAGCGTGACACACATGAGAGTGTAAAGTAAAGTCCAATAGAGTCAAACAGATTAATAATATGCAGAAATACAAAATGTCGGCTGATCCCTTGATATGGTCATGCACTTTCATTAACGTTAAAAATGTAGTTACTTTATCCAAATGTGGTGATGTTTCATCAGACCAGACACCGGTATTACTGATGTAATTATCGTGAAAATGTTCACCCCTTTTTCAAAATGACCTTCATAAACCCCATGGTGTGTGATGGCCGCGTCTGATCATGATTATGTTTTAGCAGAATGTATCATATAAAATAATCATACTGCACACTAAACATACATTCCTGGTGTTCTGTGAGTATCTCGTCTGTGGTAATTAAATATAATACATGGGGAAAGTATTTTTATTTCAAAAGAAATCATTTGACTCAGGCAATCTTTGGGCTACTAAAAAGGGTCAGTTTCACAATGCATAGAGCGACCCATGTGTTGGATAATTCGAGATCGTAGTTTCAAGTCAACTGCGTTGCTGAATGAAGAGCTGTCGTGCTACCATACCGGGTCTGACAGGAGAAAGACAGTCCTCGTTTTACCTTGGGAATTGTATATTTCGTGATAAATAAGATATACAGAGAGCGGGGTTCATTTAAATTCAATATAAAGTCAACAATTTGGGTTTTCATTGGGGCTCCATTTTAAAGCCAGAATTGTCAAAATGTTGAGTGTTGCAAGAACAGCTTCAAGGTCTCTCCCCTCTCCAAACTGCTCAAGAAGTGTGTCCTCCTTGATAAAGAAGGTAAATCAGCCACAATTGACAGATAATGTTAGTTTAAATGTTTCCAAGAGGTGTAATTGGACATGAAGGATAACTAATTCAAGTAGTAATGGCTAGTTCTAGCTAACAACGTTAGCTAACGTTAAATGTCGCAGCTAAAGTAGCTAGTTAACATCGTTTGCTACTAGCTGAGTACCATCTGATGGATAAAGCTGCCATCCCGAAAAAATACTAGTTAAATTAAACCTCTTAAGGATCGGCCCCCTTTTTTTCAATTTTTGCCTAAAATGACATACCCATACCCAAATCTAACTGCCTGTAGCAAGGACATGCATATTCTTGGTACCATTTGAATGGAAACACTGACGTTTGTGGAAATGTGAAAGGAATGTAGGATAATTTAACACATATCTGGTAAAAGATAATACAAAGAACAAACCAAATGTTTTTTTTGTACCATCATCTTTGAAATGCAAGAGAAAGGCCATAATGTATTATTCCAGCCCAGGTGCTATTTAGAACGTTTAAGACTGATCCAATAAATCATTGCATTTTTGTTAAAAATGTTGTATCAAGACTGTCCAAATGTGCCTAATTTATTTATCAATAACTTTTCATTTTCAAAACTTCTGCACTTTCCTCGAACAATAGCATGGCATTCTTTCACTGTAATAGCTACTGTAAATTGGACAGTGCAGTTAGATTAATTTTTCTGCCAATATCAGATATGTCTAAAGTCCTGGGAAATGTTCTTGTTACTTACAACTACATGCTAATCGCATTAGCCTCCGTTAGCTCAACCGTCCCGCAGGGGACCCACCAATGCTGAAGAAGTTTTAACAATAGTCATGTCGGAAAACTAACTGTTAGCTAGCTTATTCTCTGACTATCATAATGGAAGCCTCCCATCAAGAAGAAGAGCTAGCCAGTTAATGTTAGCTTGGCAAGGCGTGACTAGTTGTACTGTTAGTTAACTAGCTAACTTACAGTAGCCAGCTTGCTAACTTTTTGCCAAGCCGGAGTTAGCCAGGATGTTTTCTTTATCTATATCATGTGGTGTTCTTCTGAATAGACATACCAAGTAATGTCCCTTAGTAAGCTCCCACTATGGTCGCTAATGTACAAGTAATGGCTAGCTAGTTAACGTTACCCGCTTGAAGTGATTGAATTGCAAGTGGTTTCAAACCCTTAAGCGGTTTGTTATTTTGTGTAAGATAAGTTAATGAAATGTGCAGGTCTTGTTATAAAGGGGGGCGTCATTAATCATGAAAATAACACCTGTGACCATCACTGTGGTGTCCCAGGGCATGATGTTCAAATGTCATAACCAAACATCATTTTAGACAAGCTATGTAGCTATTTCATTCTTAACTGCCTTCATGTTGCTGGACCCCAGGAAGACACGGCAGCGGCTAATGGGATTCCTTAATAAACACAAGTACATTCATAGACAATGTTTTATACCACATTAGGATTATTGTGCATCCATGCCCTGTGTTAATTTAAAAAATATACCAGTTTGTTTTCATTTATTGGTTGAAAAGGGTTAAGGACAGATTTCACTAATAAGTAGTCATGATATGGTAGCTAACCAATATTTTCCCCATAGGCTTGCTGGAATGGATTTCAGCAAGATGCTCTCAGGTCTGTGGCCAGATGTGACTATTCGTGAGTATTCTTTCCTGAAGTTTCTAACTCTTTTCCCAAGTAAACTAATTAATATCAATATAGCATCCAATAACATCTCTGACCATTTGTGCTTACCTTGATTTACGTTGTTTTCCAGATCAGAGGCAATCAAAGGATCAGTGATTGGGATTGATCTGGGTACAACAAACTCCTGTGTGGCGGTTATGGAGGGCAAACAAGCAAAGGTCAGTTTATGTTTTGAGATGGCAGTGTTGTCACCCTCTGGCATGTTATCACATTTATTTATAAAGCCCTTATACGGAGTGCTAATATAGAAACCCAACCTAAAACCCTAAAGAGCAAGCAATGCAGATGTAGAAGCACAGGTTATCATTTCATCAGGGATTTAATTACGAATGTTTGACCTGTGTGATGAAGAGAACGTCTTTGAAATCATCTTTTGATAGTTGTTTTTCTAGACTGTTACTGACTAGTTTGTTGTGACAGGTACTGGAGAATGCAGAGGGAGCAAGGACAACACCTTCAGTGGTCGCCTTCACAGCTGATGGCGAGAGACTTGTTGGCATGCCAGCCAAAAGACAGGCAGTCACCAACCCTAACAACACCCTCTATGCCACCAAGCGTCTCATTGGTCGTCGTTACGACGATGCAGAGGTTCAGAAGGACCTGTGAGTGTTTTACTATATATCTCTTATATACCTTACTAGCCATTGTAAGGCATCATTAGTTGGAAATGATTTTGAGGTGTAGATAAATTCATGACCGGTTTCTCTTTGTGGCTTCACAGGAAGAACGTGCCCTACAAGATTGTCCGTGCTTCCAATGGTGATGCCTGGGTCGAGGCCCATGGAAAGCTCTACTCCCCCAGCCAGGCTGGTGCCTTCGTGCTGATGAAGATGAAGGAGACAGCAGGTAATCTACCTATCAATTAGTGTTCATTGCCCCCGTAGGGGGAACTAGCATGCCAATTCTCTGTTACCAACTACCCCTGTCTGTGTGCTAAAAAAAAGCATGCACTCATTGTAACATTGTCCTGGTTTTAGAGAACTACATGGGTCATAATGTGAAGAATGCAGTGGTCACTGTGCCAGCCTACTTCAATGACTCCCAGAGACAGGTATCAGCCTTACTTTATTTCTTCAACTTTGTCTGCTGAATCATTCATTACTGGCAAACACTGGTGACCGAAAGTCACTTTGTCACTAGCTATGCCTTTGCCATTGACTCACAGAATGGTGCTCTATCAAGCCTCTCAACTTTGATCAGTGTATTTGTGTCTGGCTGCATTTACACAGGCAGCCCAATTCAGATTTTTTCTTTACAAATTGGGCTTCTTTTTTTAAAGAGGTCAACCGATTAATTGGAATGGATGATATTAATTAGGGCCGATTTCAAGTTTTCTTAAATAGGTAATCTGCATTTTTGGACGCCGATTATATTGCAATCCACGAGGAGACTGGACCGGATTTGACCATATTAATGACCTAAGGCTTGTATTTGTTTGTTTATTATAATTAAGTCTGATTTGATAGAGCAGTCTGACTGAGCGGTTGTAGACAGCAGCAGGCTCGTAAGCATTCATTCAAACCGCACTTTCCTCCGTTTGCCAGCAGCTTTTCGTAATGCTTCAAGCACAGCGCTGTTTATGACTTCAAGCTCCCGAGATTAGGCTGGCAATACTATAGTACCTATAAGAACATCCAATAGTCAATGGTATATGAAATACAAATGGTATAGAGAGAAATAGTCTTAAAATTCCTACAACCTAAAACTTCTTAACTGGGAATATTGAAGACTCAAGTTAAAAGGAACCACCAGCTTTCATATGTTCTCATGTTCTGAGAAAGGAACTTAAACGTTAGGTTTTTTACATGGCACATATTGCACTTTTACTTTCTTCTCCAACACTGTTTTTGCATTATGTAAACCAAATTGAACATGTTTCATTATTTATTTGAGACTAAATTGATTTTATTAATGTATTATATTAAGTTAAAATAAGTGTTCATTCAGTATTGTTGTAATTGTCATTATTACAAATATATATAAAAATTGGCCGATTAATCGGTATCGGCTTTTTTCGGTCCTCCAATAATCGGTATCTGTGTTGAAAAATCATAATTAGTCAGCCTCTACTTTTGACCAATCGGATCAGCTCTGAAAAAGATCTTTAACTCCCAGATTAGAAACATTTCTTGTGATATTGTGTAGAAAGACATTACTTTACAATTTCAATTACTAAAATGTCTTATTTTTTAATTTAACCTATTTTGACAGGAAAGACCTATTGAGACCTAGGTCTCTTTTCTAAATGCGCCATGTATAATACAATATAAAATACATATTAAACACTATATACAGACCCAGTCAAAAGTTGACACACCTACTCATTCAAGGGTTTTACTTTATTTGTATGATTTTCTACATGGTAGAATAATAGTGAAGATGTCAAAACTATGAAATAACACACATGAAATCATGTAGTAACCAAAAAAGTGTTAAATAAATCAAAATATATTTGAGATTCTTCAAAGTTGCCACCCTTTGCCTTGATGACAGCTTTGCTTTGCTTATAATGTCTCAAGCAGTTTCATGAGGAATACTTTTCCAACAGTCTTGAATGAGTTCCCACATATGCTGAGCACTTCTTGGCTGCTTTTCCTTCACTCTGCAGTCCAACTCATCCCAAACCATCTCAACTGGGTTGAGGCTGGGTGATTGTGGAGGCCAGGTTGGCTTATTTTGGCAAGAGTGAAACTTCTCGCTTCGCCTCTTCCTCTCTGCTGTGCTTCCCTGCCATCGTTCGCTTTGTAACTGACAGGCCCCTGCCCTATCAATAGATCGCTAGAAGATGCATATGTTCATTCTAGCGGGAGGGGGCCCGACGGACTAACGAATTGAAACTTTAAATTAAAAGTAGCCTAAATAATATGAAGTGGAAAATGTAGCAGGCTGAAAATGAGTCTAACCGGCTGAATAGCCGACAGCCGGCACTAATGAAAAACGCTGTGTAATGAGTAGGTCATTTTGTTTACAGGCCACAAAGGATGCTGGTCAGATTGCTGGGCTGAATGTGCTGCGAGTCATCAATGAGCCCACTGCTGCTGCTCTGGCCTACGGTCTGGACAAGACTCAGGACAGAATGTAAGTATAACAACCCTACAAACTGCTGGAAGGCTTCTACGACACCTAAGCAATGACCGTGACCTTATTTTTATCCATGCTTTTAGCTCATGTTTCACACCTGTCCCTGACTTGCAGCATTGCCGTCTATGACCTGGGAGGTGGCACCTTTGACATCTCTGTCCTTGAGATCCAGAAGGGCGTGTTTGAGGTGAAGTCCACAAACGGAGACACCTTTTTGGGTGGAGAGGACTTTGACCAGCACCTACTGACCCACATTGTGAAGGAGTTCAAGAGGGAGGTGAGAAGGAGGAAGCATCCTGGATAAAGAACTATGTGATACCTTTATCTGACCAAGCACATCTGCCACATTCAAGCCAGCCATTTTTATCAAACCTTTGGTTTCTCCTTCCAGTCTGGAGTTGACCTGACCAAAGACAGCATGGCTCTGCAGAGAGTAAGGGAGGCAGCCGAGAAAGCCAAATGTGAACTGTCATCATCCCTGCAGGTGAGTTTCATCCCACAGCAGACGTTTATTCTTATCATTAGCTTGGCAATGAAATAAATAAGATCTTGGTCAATAGAAATTACTTGCTTGTATTTTATACAGTCCCTTCACCCTCATGGTTTGTGTTGTAAGATCTGTAACCCCTAGCTGTACCCTCACACGGGGGCAGCTCTAGTAGAACAAACATCACATTCCACTGCATCACTCCTCTGAGCTAGGCTGTCCATCATCCAAATGTAAGATAGTTCAAGTATGGATGATGCAATATGTAAAACCTGTATATGTTACCTCCCTCTCAATCTTGATGTAAAAAAATGTTTACGGACACTTTTTCTCCCACAGACCGACATCAATCTGCCCTACCTGACCATGGATGCCTCTGGCCCCAAGCACTTGAACATGAAGATGACCCGCTCCCAGTTTGAGGGCATTGTGTCTGACCTGATCCGCAGGACAGTGGCCCCCTGCCAGAAGGCCATGCAGGACGCTGAGGTCTCCAAGGGGGACATCGGAGAGGTGCTTCTGGTCGGTGGCATGTCCCGTATGCCCAAGGTGAGCAGATCTCCCAGTTTCTATCCCACCTCATCATGCTTTGCCCCTCTCTGACCCTCCATTCTACGGTCTCCTCTCAGGTCCAGCAGACAGTCCAAGACCTGTTTGGTCGTGCTCCCAGCAAGTCAGTCAACCCAGATGAGGCTGTGGCCATTGGAGCTGCCATCCAGGGAGGTGTTCTGGCTGGAGATGTTACTGATGTGCTCCTTCTGGATGTCACACCACTGTCTCTCGGTATCGAGACCCTCGGAGGGGTGTTCACCAAACTCATCAACAGGAACACAACCATTCCCACCAAGAAGGGCCAGGTGCGGGACAAACATCCAAATTTGTTCTGGCTGGTGAAAGCGAAATTAATTGTATATACTTCATTGTCTTACCTCATCAGTGGTACTGATGCATTCCTCCTCCTCGTTCAGGTGTTCTCAACAGCAGCTGATGGTCAGTCCCAGGTGGAGATCAAGGTGTGCCAAGGGGAGAGGGAGATGGCAGCAGACAACAAGATCCTGGGACAGTTCACTCTGGTAAGTGTCCTAGCTGATTCATACTAACTCAATTTAAATGGGATATCTTTAAATTCTCTGGTGTATCTGATGTAAACAATGTCTTACTGATGTTTCGTTCATGCAGGTTGGAATCCCCCCTGCCCCACGTGGAGTACCCCAGATCGAGGTCTGCTTCGACATTGATGCCAATGGAATCGTCCATGTCTCTGCCAAAGACAAGGGCACAGGCCGCGAACAGCAGAGTAAGATCATCAAACAACCTGCCCTTGAAATGCATGCTTTCTGTATAGGGTGCCGTCTTTCGGATGGGACGTTAAACGGGTGTCCTGACTCTCTGAGGTCATTAAAGATCCCATGGCACTTATCGTAAGAGTAGGGGTGTTAACCCCGGTGTCCTGGCTAAATTCTCAATCTGGCCCTCAAACCATCACGGTCACCAAATAATCCCCAGTTTACAATTGGCTCATTCATCCCCTTCCTCTCTCCTGTAACTATTCCCCAGGTCGTGGCTGCAAATGAGAACGTGTTCTCAGTCAACTTACCTGGTAAAATAACGGATAAATAAAAGTAGGATTTCAGTAATGTATTTTTACTTTACACTGCTTCTCCTTCACTTCTCCAGTTGTTATCCAGTCCTCTGGTGGCCTCAGCAAGGACGACATTGAAAACATGGTTAAGAACGCAGAGAAGTACGCAGAGGAGGACCGGAGGCGAAAGGTAGGTTTGACATTCTCTTATCAGCTGTCCGTTTGAACTTTTATCAGTTATATCCCCAGCTGGAGTTGGGCTGTGTTTTGAATAAGGTGTGACTGAATGCTGACAGTAATCCTTGGTGTCCTGTTTGTTTTTGCCTAGGACCGTGTTGAGGCTGTTAACCAGGCCGAGGGCATCGTCCATGACACTGAATCCAAGATGGAGGAGTTCAAGGATCAGCTCCCTACTGATGAGGTATGTGGGACATTTTATTATAATAATACGTAGGATTTTTAAAGCTTTTTACAAAAACCCAAGGACACTGAACAGCAAAATGTACATAACTATGCCTCTGAAACATCCCAAATATTAGGAAATTCCAGTAGTCCTAGTATTTGAGTTTGTTCCCCATCTTTCAGTGCAACAAACTGAAGGAAGAGATTGCCAAAGTGAGAGACTTGCTGTCACGGAAGGATGAAGAGACTGGCGAAAACATCAAACAGGCTGCCACCACCCTTCAGCAGGCATCACTCAAACTCTTCGAAATGGCTTATAAGAAGGTAATTATTTCAGCACCCCAACATTGTCCAGTAGTTTTTTTTGTTCACTTGCATTTGTAAAGGATTGTGGCCAGCCTGGAAGAAGCCTGGATTGGTTGCTTAGCTTGTCAATTAAGAGCCCAACATTATTTCACAATGGGTCAATTGATATATTGCTGTTATATTTATTAACCAGCTGTTCTCCATTTGGTCTCAGATGGCATCAGAGAGGGAAGGTAGCAACGGCGGCTCTGGATCGTCATCGTCAGAAGGTGGAGCTGGAGAGAAGAAGGAAGGCCAGCAGTGAAACCTTTGCACTTGTGGTTGTCTGGAGACATGGACTGATGGGCTTGGGATTGTAGGCTTGTTGTCCTGAGTGGCAGCTATTGTATTCTAGTCATTCTCACATGCTGTGTTTTTGCAGTAAAAAGTATACGGTATATGTCATTGAGTACATTTACATGCACAGTAATAATTTGATATTAAACAGATTATGGCAGTAGGCAGATGATGCAATAGTCATGTAAACACCTTACTCTGCTTATCATAATCGGCGTACGGTCAAAATTGAAGTAAGCATACGCTGATTAAAACACCAGGACATGTAAACATTTTGTAATCGGCGAAGTGAGAGTTCAGAAACAACAATGTATGCGTCTTAGAATTTGTTTTCACATACAAACTATATGTCCGAATTTGGAATCATATATGTGGTGGTAGAATATTTTGATTGCTGATTTTTCTGCATTTTTCAGAGTGCCATTGGGTAGCCTGAGTTCATGTGTCCATGTAAACGTGATTATTAGGGAAATCGTTCTTCTTGCAAAGCTTGTAAATGTTTAAATTTAACTATTATATTAATCTGATTATCCAGAATTATCTCATTAGTGTGTGCATGTAACTATACTCGGTGTATGTTCCTCCACCCCTTTGTAATTTAATTGTGAAAGACTATATATCCTGTCCATTTTAAGAACAATTATTTGCATCTGTTGTGAAGTAGTGAACTGTTTATAGCAATTGTGTTAGTCTGACTGACTGTGACGCAATTTTGGGTTTCATTTTTCCATGTAGCTCTGCTGGTCTAGACAACAGTGGAAATGCAATAGAAGAAGCTTGGCTTTTCCCTAGCTCCATCCTGTTTCTGTTTATCTGCTCTATGAAAACAGTTGGCATATGTACAGTGATATGAGTAGCGTGTGTGTGTGGTTAAAGATGAATCTTTATTTGTTATTCCATTCAGTACAGAAGAGCACTCATTCTTCTTGATTTTGTCAAGGGTATAAGCTGAGAGAATGATTAGAAGCTACCATGCATACAAATAGATTTTGTTTTGCCATAACTATTGTATGATGTTTGAGCTGCTGCCTATCTGACAGATATAGTTGGCAGCAGTAGTCTGTGAAAAGGAGAAAATAACCAGTTTGGTATGAGGTGGATTTATTGTCAAATTTTAGATTGATTTGATATTTGGGTTCTCAATTACTGTTGCTAACTTTCCTAATAAAAGTCTACATTTCAACAGTGGTTTTGGATATGAGAAATTGGCAATACATTCATTGTACTTTTGCTGGGACTGAGGCAGATGATGTGGAGTCAAGCCAAATGTATTTGTCACAGACATTAACCAGGTTTCCAACCACCCTTTTTATGCGAATAAAATGTCGGATAAAAAATGTTTCCACCGACATTTTTCGGTGAACTTTACAAATGTCGACAAAATACACTCGATAATGTGGCATCTTTTTGTGGAGGTAAAATTCCTTATGCGAGAATTGTCGGTGGAAACGCTTTAATGCGCAAATATTTATGAATATTGATATAACAATCATATCCAGGATATATCACAACCGGTCGTGATTATTTGTTAGCCCATAAAGCGGCGCACAATTGGTCCGGGTTTGGCCGGTGTAAATAAGAATTTGCTCTTAACTGACTTGCCTAGTTAAATAAAGGTTACGTTTAAAAAATAAATAATATCGTAGGTAACTGCGTGTGGTCCTCCCACTACGACTCGCCGGGAAAGCGGGCAGTTTATTGCCGCGTTCAAGACAACTGGGAACTCGTAAATCTCCGAATTCAGTGTGTTCAAAACATCTGGGAACTCGGAAAAAATTTGAATGGTCATCCAACTCGGGCATTACCGCGTTCAAAACAACTGGGAACTTGGAAAAATAGATGCCAGTGATCTTCAGGTCGGATAGTCGGAGCTCTAGGAGGCCCGAGATCCCGAGTTGGATGACTGTTCAAATCGATTTCTCCCATTCGGAACCCCCCCCCTCCCCCTCCCTTCAATGAATACATTGAAGTCGGATATTCCTGAGTGCCCAGTAGTTTTGAACGCGGCATAAGGTCACAGCGCCAACGTTTCTTTCTTGGAGGTATAGACCTATCCCACAATTCACAGCGGAACTGTAGTCTATGGTGCCAACAGGACTATAAATTTGCAAGGGGCTAGATTTCAATCTCTTTTTTGTCTGACATGACAATGAAGGAGAGTCGTGTTTATTTGTCGTCTGGTAAGCTTTTCCTGCCTTTAGGACAGTTTGAATGAAAATCCAGTTATTAATGTTAACGTTGTAGCTAACGTTAGCTAAATAACACAATTGTGTGGAACTTGCAGGGCAAGGTAGGAATGTTAATTAAACAAACTGCTGGCTAAACGCTAAGTTAGCCAACTAACTTAAATATTCGATTAACATTACCTTGTTCAGGTAGTTACCAGTTTCAATGGCTGCCATTTGACTATTGACTGTTTGAGGCAAGTTGGTAAGGCTAACTAACGTTACCTATAAATAATTGGCAAGTTTCACATGCAAGGCCGAGATGACACGTGGTGCCACGCAAAATGTCGGCCAAGTTGGCTAAACCAGTCATTCGCTACCATTTGTTTCATAGTGCTTTGTCAGAAGTAGATATGGAAGGGCTGCAAGTGGGAATGACTTGATCCCCTTCAAGGGAACTGTTTCCCACATCCTAACATTCTAGACTTACAAAATCACGATTGGCTAGTTCGTGACCCAGTAGTAGTCAGCTGTACAGGCCAGCCCCATGCCTGAGTTAGTGTTACACTGCTGGGAGAGAAAGGCTCAGCTAATGTAGCTTGGTCCAGCAGACACTGTTTTAGTGGCTATTGGTGCTGAGTTGTAGCGGAGCTGTGCCCCTCTGAGTGGGCTGTACCCACACTGGGGCAACCCTAGTAGAAGGGCTAACAAATTGTATTTAATACAGCCACATCTGTAGTTACTAGTGAATTTATATTCTACTCATTTATTATTTCAGGAAATCCTGCTGAATGAATTCCAACTATTGAAGGTGAGAATAAGAATATTGTAAATGGGTATGTTCTGTGCAGTGATTTAACACATTCTTGTGTATGGTGATGAACCTTTGACACAGCACAATTCTCAATGTTTGTCTACATATTACTTGCTTATATTTATATGGCTTATAGCGCAATGTCTTAAGCATTCTTTCTTTGCATTTCAGGAAAATCTCAATTGAAGTCTCTTGAACTCTATACAATGTTTTGAAGGTGAGGACGTCTCAGTAGTTGTAGCAACTTCATGAACAAGTACTTTAATGTGCAGTGATGCGAGCATTATAGCTTTAACCCAGCTTTCTTACTGGCGGTGACGACTTTTCAATTCTGAGCATGTTATTAATGGCTGTTATGGCCACTACATTGTGTTTGTGCTGTAAGGACTTTGATCATTCCTAACTAAATTATTTTGTTTCAGGGAAGCCTAACTGAAATACTATTTTACAACTCCATTGAAGGTGAGGATGGATCAGAATTATAGCTAAAAGACATGTACTGTGCAGTGATGATGACATCTATCACCTACTTATTGTCTAGTGAAGAACCTTCGGAACCCTGAGCACACTTCGTTCCTGAATACCTCACGTCTACATTCTGTGTATATATTAATGTTTTCCTTCATCTTCCAGACAAAGCATTGGATTGCTTTGACAGGATTTGATGGCTTTATTTAAAGGTAATGTACCTATACCATGTTTGTCTTTTGGACCCAAGCTGTACTCATAATCATGGCAGAGGCTACTTCCTCGTTGGTGATCTCTTTTCCTTGGGAGAATAACCCAGGACTTTGGCACAGTTTGAAGTAGTCTCCATCTACAACAATCTGACTAGAAGACCTGAGACACTTTTACTTGTAATATGTTGAAACTAAACGTTGTGTTGCTGTGTAATGAGATTGGTTTGTGTACCTCAACAGGATTGTTCCTGTCTGGACTTGAATGGGGGTATATAGACTTATGCATCCTGTAGGTGACTCCCTAAACTCCAGGCCAGACCAAGTGCAAGGTAATGAATGACCTTTGAACATGTTGCTTTCTGAACCCAAATGGTACTGTCATAACTTTATGTGTGCTGATGATAGCTTTATAGCTTTAACCCAGCTTTCTTACTGTTGGTGAAGACTAGTTAACTCTGAGCACATTTTTGTAATGGCTGTTACTGTGTACAGTATTTACTATAACTAATTCAATTTCCTTGCATTTCAGGACTACTTGCCAACTACGGAATGCTTCAACTATTCAAGGTGACGGTGGGCATTATTTTACTAAGACATGTACTGTGCAGTGATGACATGTATCACCTACTTGATGTCTAGTGAAGAACCTTCGGAACCCTGAGCACAACTTCCTGAATGACTCTTACTGTCTGTTCTTGTATATGTTGCTCATAGGCTTTCTCCTTTCCTATTCAGGAATAATGTAGATGAGACTGGAGATGCTTAGGCTGTTTTGATGGCTTATTTGGAGTCGATGCAAGGTAATGCACTCTAAACATCTGAAGTGATTCTCCAACCCAAACGGTACTTCCATAAACATGCTGTGCAGTGATGCAAGCATTATAGCTTTAACCCAGCTTTCTTACTGCTGGTGACGACTTTTCAATTCTGAGCACGTTTGTAATGGCTGTTATGGCCGCTACATTGTGTTTGTGCTGTAAGGACTTTGATCATTCCTAACGTAATTGTTCTGGTTTTTCAGGGAAACCTGACTACGAAATATTAATTTACAACGCCATTGCAGGTGAGGCTGGATCAATTATACTAAAAGATGTGCTGTGATGACATTTATCACCTACTTGATGTCTAGTGAGGAACCTTTGGAACCCTGAGCACAACTCTTCCTCAATGACTGTTTTATGTATACTTTGCTTGTCTGCATAGTATTATATAAGGACTTTATTTTACTTCAGGTAGACTTACACTTTAGTGGGATGCCACAGCTCCATTCAAGCTATGGATGGGTTAGAATGATTGTAGCTTAACATCACGCATGTACTGCATTGATTTACTCACTTGTGAAGAACCCGGAGCACAGTTCTTTCCTGACTGTCAGTCAACTTTCATCTGTATTGTTCATATCCGTTTCCTTCATCTTCCAGACAAAGCATTGAGTTGCTTCGACGGGACTTGATGGCTTGGTTTATAGGTAATGTACCTATAACATGTGGATTGTCTTTTGGACCCAAGCTGTACTCATAATCATGGCAGAGGCTACTTCCTCGTTGGTGATCTCTTTTCCTTGGGAGAATAACCCAGGACTTTGGCACAGTTTGAAGTAGTCTCTATCTACAACAATCTGACTAGAAGACCTGAGACACTTTTACTTGTAATATGTTGAAACTAATCTGTTTCTGTGATGAGAGCTTTATAGCTTTAACCCAGCTTTCTTACTGTTGGTGAAGACTCGTTAACTCTGAGCACATTTTCTAATGGCTGTTACTATGTGCATAGTATTTATTGTAACTAATTAGATTTCTTTGCATTTCAGGACAACTTGCCAGCTATGATTAAGGTGAGGATGGGTGAGGTTCTGTAGCTGAAAGACATGTACTGTGCAGTGATGATGACATTTATCACCTACTTATTGTCTAGTGAAGAACCTTCGGAACCCTGAGCACACTACTTTCCTGAATACCTCACGTCTACAATCTGTGTACATATTGTTAATATTTTCCTTCATCTTCGACAGACAAAAGGGGTGGCAGGTAGCCTAGTGGTTTAAAGCGTTGGACTAGTAACCGAAAGGTTGCCAGATCGAATCCCTGAGCTGACAAGGTAAATCTGTCGTTCTGCCCCTGAACAAGGCAGTTATAACCCACTGTTCCTAGGAAGTCATTCAAAATAAGAATTTGCTTACTGACTTGCCTAGTTAAAGGTAAAATAAAACAGCGTTGACTTGCTTGGACAGGATTGACAGCTTGATTAAAGATAATGTACCTAGAACATCTGGAGTGATTTAGTTTTGGACCCAAGCTTGTACTCATAATCATGACACAGGCTACGTCTCCTTTGGTGATCTCTTTTCCTTGGGAGAATAACACTGGACTTTGGCACGGTTTGAAGTAGTCTCCATCTACAATAATCTGACTAGAAGACCTGAGACATTTGTAATGTATGTATACTGTGTCTGATTTGTGTGTACCTCCACAGGTTTGTTCCTGTCTGGATTTGAATGGGGTATAGACTGCTTCATCCTGCAGGTGATTGACAGCGCCAGACCACTTGGCTTGACCACCACTGGCAGGGTTCAGTGGTGTGTGGATCAATGGGCAATCCCTGTGGTTACATCTGTGGGGTTGGCATATTTAGGGTGATGAAATATTTTATGACTGGGTTGAATGATTTATAAAACACAATCATGCCTAATTCTTGAGCAAATCAGACATGCTGTGATTATTTGGTATTTTGGTCGGGTGCAGTTGAATATAAATCCCCAGTCAGAGGGTTTATTACTAATTGTGGGTGAACAAATAGCTGACCTGCACTAGTTCATATGACCCCAACTGTTCTATCCTGAGGAGTCGAGCATTGCATAATCCTGACATGTCAGTGTTTCTGAACAAATGTACCACAATGATATGATTGTATTACCTCAATTGTGGGCCCAACTGCATGAAATTGATTTTCAAATGGTGCAAAATAAAATTATCCTTAAATGAGTCATGTCATAAATCCTTAACTGTTGGTTTAACTTTGTTTATTAAAGACAATGGCACAACAGACTTGACTCAAATTGTGGTTGCCCCAAATGAACCCATGTACAATAAATGCGTTGGTGGCTCTGCAGACTAGTGTAAGTGTTTAACGGTCATATTTTGGGAGAATGTTTGGCAACCCGGGCCTTTGAGTGCCGATAATACTTTGCTGGGTGTCTATTTGGACGGTTGATTTGAAAATGGCAGTGAATGTTTTACAACAATCTTTACGGTTTCAAGGGAAGATGATGCCACATTGTGCAAAGTAATTTAATGCATGCATGTTATGAACCAACCCGATGGGGGCGCCGGTGAGGAGCAGCGCTCGAGCCGGTCCAGGATTGGCCAATGGTATGCCACAGCTGTTCCTGGAAAAACTCGTGTATGTTCCTCATGGCGAAAGGGATTCAGAAGGGCACACCAGGAGTGAAGCGAGCAGTGCGCCTCAAAACGGAACTTTTGCTTTTTGAGAGGAGTGGCGTTTTTTACCCTTTTTGAGGTACTACTTGGGCAGGTAGTCGTTGATAAATAATTTCAAACGTGGAGGATAACCATACCGATAACTGATTGTACAATAGATTGGATTATTACTTCTGACTTGACAGTGAACCAATTGTTTACATCCGTTCAGTGGAAAGCATCTGGCTGGCAGAGGAGACCCAACATGTGAGTGTGCCCACTAATGTGCTCTCTTCACTGAAATGGTCTGTACATTCAATTATGTCAATGTGGAGATGTAATTTCAACGTAATTGGGTTAACCCAATCAGGGTTCTTACGTACGTTTGTCAATGAATTCTATATTTTGCCCATTTTCTTCCAGAACCGAATTAAACCGCAGTTGCTGAAAATGTTCTCTAAGGATGGATGCCTGGCTGTGTGTACAGTGATATTTATTATGCTGTCATCAAGCGAGGCTAGAGGTAAGGGATCAACTTCTTGTTACCTTTGTGCAGTGTATTCAATGTCACAAATAACCTAAACGAAATATGGAAAGAATTATCAGTTTTCTGTCCTCATTGATGTACAAATACATATGAAAATATATATCAATTTGAAAAGATGAATAATATGTGGATGTGGTACTGCACATTTTTGACAGATAAATCTTTTACACTTTATATACGGCACCCAGTGGCGAACAGTGCTGTTTAAGATGACGGAGGATTATTTTCTTTTTTTTAATGAGCATGGCCTAATTTCTATTACAGCATATTGGATGACTGTCATTCATATTCCATTCACCCAGTTCAATGTAACATCGATCGGTTTAGGCTACTACGTGATACTCACATTTTCCCTATACCCATCAGGAGGTTGTTGCAACCTAGCCTATGAATGAAAGTTTACAATGTAGCTGCACACAGTTTGAGAGAAAATGTTGAGGTGACAGACCACCTTGCACACTCTTACCTGCATCGAGCTGATCTAGGGTGTAGTCATTAGTCCAACAGTTTGCTTCCGTTTAAGAAACGTTTTTCAACAGATTCGGCAGTATATCCGTTACACCGGTGGGCCCCAGTGGAAATAAATTAATAAAACCAAACATTTACCTTGACTTAGAAGAGTTCCAATCTTGTGCTGGATAGTCATAACCATATAGCTAACATAGCATCCCTCTGTTTGAGCCGGTTGTTTCAAGTAGGCTAAACTAGCTAGCTAAATTAAACTGAAAGTTTAAAAAAATTAATCTTTCTCTTGTTTCTCCTTCATTTTTGAAGAAAATATTTGGTAAAAACTGTTCAATTGTTTTTCTCTCTTTGAGTCAACCACTCACCACATTTTATGCATGGCAATGCTAGCTAGCTGTAGCTTATGCTTTCAGTACTAGATTCATTCTCAGATCCTTTGATTGGGTGGACAACATCAAATCAAATCAAATCAAATTTATTTATATAGCCCTTCGTACATCAGCTGATATCTCAAAGTGCTGTACAGAAACCCAGCCTAAAACCCCAAACAAGCAAGCAATGCAGGTGTAGAAGCACGGTGGCTAGGAAAAACTCCCTAGAAAGGCCAAAACCTAGGAAGAAACCTAGAGAGGAACCAGGCTATGTGGGGTGGCCAGTCCTCTTCTGGCTGTGCCGGGTGGAGATTATAACAAAACATGGTCAAGATGTTCAAATGTTCATAGATGACCAGCATGGTCGAATAATAATAAGGCAGAATAGTTGAAACTGGAGCAGCAGCACAGTCAGGTGGACTGGGGACAGCAAGGAGTCATCATGTCAGGTATTCCTGGGGCATGGTCCTAGGGCTCAGGTCCTCCGAGAGAGAGAAAGAAAGAGAGAATTAGAGAGAGCATATGTGGGATGGCCAGTCCTCTTCTGGCTGTGCCGGGTGGAGATTACATGTCAGTTCATGCTGCAAGAGCTCTGATAGGTTGGAGCACGTCCTCTGGAAATTGTCATAATTACTGTGTAAGTATGGAAGGGGGTGAGAACCAAGAGCTTCCTAGTTTTGTATTGAAGTCAATGTACCAAGCGGGGGATGAAAACTAGCTGTCCTCCAGCTAGATCATGCTGTTGAGGCCTCTGTATACATTAATTGCAAAACTGTATTTTAAGAAATTATTTGGTGATGTGAATATATTTAGTAAAGTTCTTTCTAAAAAGTACAACTTTTTTAATGTTTTACAATTTTTATGAAATTCACTGAGGAGGATGGTCCTCCCCTTCCTCCTCTGAGGAGCCTCCGCAGAATTAGCACCATAGATCATACTGTGTTTCCAAGCAGAGACACTAGTTGATTATTGTTTATATATACAGTACCAGTCAAAAGTTTGGACACACCTACTCATTCAAGGGTTTTTCTTTATTTTTTACTATTTTCTACATTGTAGTGAAGACATCCGAACTATGAAATAACACATATGGAATCATGTAGTGACCAAAAAAGTGTTAAACAAATCAAAATATATTTTAGATTCTTCAAAGTAGCCACCCTTTGCCTTGATGACAGCTTTGCACACTCTTGGCATTCTCTCAACCAGCTTCATGAGGAATGATTTTCCAACAGTCTTGAAGGAGTTCCCACATATGCTGAGCACTTGTTGGCTACTTTTCCTTCACTCTGCAGTCCAACTCATCCCAAACCATCTCAACTGGGTTGAAGTTGGGTGAATGTGGAGGCCAGGTCATCTGAGGCAGCACTCCATCGCTCTCCTTGGTCAAATAGCTCTTACACAGCCTGTAGGTGTGTTTTGGGTCATTGTCCTGTTGACAAACAAATGATAGTTCCACTAAGCGCAAACCAGATGGGATGGCGTGTCGATGCAGAATGTTGTGGAAGTCATGCTGGTTAAGTGTGCCTTGAATTCTAAATAAATCACATAAATCACCAAAGGACAGATTTCCACCGGTCTAATGTCCATTGCTATTGTTTCTTGGCCCAAGCAAGTCTGTTCTTCTTATTGGTGTCCTTTAGTAGTGTTTTTTTTTTGCAGCAATTCGACCATGAAGGCCTGATTCACGCAGTCTCCTCTGAACAGTTGATGTTGAGATGTGTCTGTTACTTGAATTCTGTGAAGCATTTATTTGGGCTGCAATCTAAGGTGCAGTTAACTCTAATCAACTTATCCTCTGCAGCAGATGTACACTACTGTTCAAAAGTCACTTAGAAATGCCCTTGTTTTTGAAAGAAATGTGTAAAAAATTGTCCATTAAAATAACATCAAATTGATCAGAAATACAGTGTAGACATTGTTAATGTTGTAAATGACTATTGTAGCTGGAAACGGCAGATTTTTTATGTAATATCTACATAGGCGTACAGAGGCCCATTATCAGCAACCATCACTCCTGTGTTCCAGTGGCACGTTGTTTTAGCTAATCCAAGTTTATAATTTTAAAAGGCTATTGATCATTAGAAAACCCTTTTGCAATTATGTTAGCACAGCATATATATATATATATATATATAACGCAACATATAAAGTATTGGTCCCATGTTTCATGAGCTAAAATAAAAGATCCCTTTGTGTGGGTGAGTGGTTTGCTGATGTCGACATTGTATGCCCCATGGTGGAGGTGGGATTATGGTATGGGCAGGCATACTACAGACAGCAAACACAATTGCATTTTATCAATGGCCATTTAAATGCACAGAAATACAGTGACGAGATCCTGAGGCCCATTGTTAGGCCCATTTTCTGTAAGCTATCTTTGACCAGCTGATGCATATCTGTATTCCCAGTCAACTGAAATCCATAGATTAGGGCCTAATGAATTTATTTACATTGACTGATTTCCTCATATGAATTTTAACTCAGTAAAGTCTTTGAAATTGTTGCATGTTGCATTTATATTGTTGTTCAATATATACATAATTTGTATTTATTTTATTTTGTTATTATTATTCATTTGTTTAACCTACAGTTGAAGTCGGAAGTGTACGTACACTTTGGTTGGAGTCATTAACTTGTTTAATGCACAAATTTCTTGTTAACAAACTATAGTTTTGGCAAGTCAGTTAGGACATCTACTTTGTGCATGACACAAGTCATTTTTCCAACAATTGTTTACAGACAGATTATTGCACTTAGAATAATTTTAACGAGATGTTAAAAACTGTCCATTGTGCCAATAGATGGAATGCACTCGCATGAGATTTGCCGTGATGTTGACAGAGTGGCATGGGAGGTTTATTTCTTAGACTGGGTTAAGATGTCAATTTTGGGACACATCCTCAGTAGTGTGCCTTCGAATCAGTGGGTGTTTCGGCCTTTAATCACTAAACACCCTCATCAAAGTTGGCCAGCTAAAGGGTGAGCAATCCTTAGCTTGTGTCCCATGCCCAATTAAGATGTCCCACAGGACTATGCAATGCAGGGGCGTCCTCTTCCCTGAGCCAGCCCTACAGCTGACCGCATACCTCATATGCCCTCAAGTTGGAGGGATCTGAATTGGGTTCTCAGGTGGGGGTGAGGGGTCATGAAGTTATAGCCCAGCAAGGGTCCTTCCGTTTGATCCAGATCCACTGGCTGCCTCTTTCAGCTGCTTGAGAAACTGCTCTGACGGTCTGCCGCAGAGCCTGTCCATGGATTCCAAGTTCTTTCAGCAACCTGATGGTGGAAGAAGCCACGAATCCTCTGCATCCCACTTCAACTGGCCAGACTTTTGCATTCCAGCCACGCTGAGTTGCGTCTGCTGCCAACTCTGTGTAACGCAGTTTCTTACGCTCGTAGGCCTCTTCAACAGAGTTTTCCCACGGGACTGTGAGCTCTATGATGTACACAGCCTTTCGTGAAGGGGACCAGAGTACCATGTCTGGTCTAAGGTTGGTAGAAGCAATCTCAGGTGGAAAAATTAGTTGCTGGCCAATATCGACAAGCATCTTCCAGTCCCAGGCCATGGCTAGGGGTCCAGTTTCTGGCTTCGTAGGAGGATACTTGGGCCTTTTCTGTCCCTCCCGGATGAATGTTGTTGTTTTGACGGGATTGCTTGTTTTTGGAGGTAATGAATGGGTTGCACTCCTCTTGGTCTCAAGTGCTGCAGCCAGGCTCTTGAGGACCTGATTGTGCCTCCAGGTGTAGCGGCCTTGTGAGAGGCTGGTCTTGCAACCTGTCATTATATGCCTGAGAGTCGCTGGAGCTGGGCAGGTCGAGTCCTCGCCATACCATTGATGTAGATTTTTTGGTGATGGAAGCACATCATAAACAGCTCTTATGATGAAGCTGATGTTGCTTGCCTCCATTTGCCAAAGCTCACTCCAGTTGATCTTTCTCCTCTCCAGGCCTTCCCACCGCGTCCATTGCCCTTGTTTAGCAAGAGAGACAGCCTTTGCACTTCTTGCAGTCTCCTCCTGTCTGCGCACCTCGTCGACCACCAGCTTCCTGCGTTCAGATGTTGTTGCCTTATGGAACGTTGGTTTGCTTGCTGCCAGGCCAAAGCCTCCTCTTCCATGCTGGATATTCCCCACAATGTCTTGGTGTCTCAGGGCTGATTTTGCTTGCTGCACAGCCTTGGATGATGTCCATTTCCGTCCAGTTTGTAGGGGAGGTGCAGCCTTGCTAATGGTCTGGTCTTTGGAGTCCTTCAATGTCATCTGAAGTCTTACTTTAGAGCACTTGTACTCCTCCGTTAGACTTGTAAGAGGTAGTTCAAGGACCCCTTTACTCAGGCATCGTGGGACACCCAGCCTTTTCTTCACGTATGAGGTAATGGTTCACTCCATCTTCTCCACTGTTGTTATTGGGACCTCATAGACGGTGAGTGGCCACATTACCCGGGGGAGAAGTCCAAACTGTAGGCACCAAAGCTTGAGCCTCCCAGGCAGTAGGGTCTTGTTGATGTTCTCAAGACCGTCGGCGATGTCCTGCCTTACTTGCTGCACTTGATCTTTATCCCAGAGGCTTTCGTTGTACCATCTACCCAGGCTCTTGATGGGTTGCTCAGACACCGTTGGTATCGGGTCATCTCCAATGCAGAACCTCACATCTTTACCCAAGAATAAACACAATAGGACCATGCAGCCGTCATACCGCTCAGGAAGGAGGCGCATTCTGTCTCTTAGAGATGACCATACTTTGGTGCGAAAAGTGTGTCACGTTCTGACCTTAGTTCCTTTATTATGTCTTTGTGTTAGTTTGGTCAGGGCGTGAGTTGGGGTGGGTTGTCTATGTTATTTTTTCTATTTTGTATTTCTGTGTTTGGCCTGGTATGGTTCTCAATCAGAGGCAGCTGTCGATCGTTGTCTCTGATTGAGAATCATACTTAGGTAGCCTGTTTTCCCCATGTTGGTTGTGGGTGATTATTTTCCCTGTCAGTGTTTGCTCCATACCGGACTGTGTCGGTTTCCATTTATTCTCTTATTCTTTTGTTTTCTGTGTTCAGTTATATTTCATTAAAATTATATTATGGACACTTACCACGCTGCGTATTGGTACGATCCTTCCTACTCCTCCTCAGAAGAGGAGGACGAAAACTGTTACAAAGTGCAAATCAATCCCAGAACAACAGCAAAGAACCTTGTGAAGATGCTGAAACCGGTACAAAAGTATCTATATCCACAGTAAAACGAGTCTTATATCAACATAACCTGAAAGGCTGCTCAGCAAGGAAGAAGCCACTGCTCCAAAACCGCCATAAAAAAGCCCAACTACGGTTTGCAACTGCACATGGGGACAAAAATTGTACTTTTTGGAGAAATGTCCTCTGGTCTGATGGAACAAAAATAGAACTGTTTGGCCATGATGGCCATCGTTATGTTTGGAGGAAAAAGGGGGGCTGCTGAAGAACACCATCCCAACCGTGAAGCACGGGGGTGGCAGCATCATGTTGTGGTGGTGCGTTGCTGCAGGAGGGACTGGTGCACTTCAGAAAATGGATGGAATCATGAGGCAGGAACATTATGTGGATATGTTGAAGCAACCTCTCAAGACATCGGTCAGGAAGGTAAAGCTTGGTCGCAAATGGGTGTTCCAAAGTTGTGGCAAAATGGCTTAAGGACAACAAAGTCAAGGTATTGGAATGGCCATCACAAAGCCCTGACCTCAATCCTATAGAAAATTTGTGGGAAGGACTGAAAAAGCATGTGCGAGCAAGGAGACCTACAAACTTGACTCAGTTACAACAGCTCTGTCAGGAGGAATGGGCCAAAATTCTAACAACTTATTGTGGGAAGCTTGTGGAAGGCTACCCAAAATGTTTGACCCAAGTTAAACAATTTAAAGGCAATGGTACCAAATACTTATTGAATGTATGTAAACTTCTAACCCACTGGGAATGTGATGAAATAAATAAAAGCTGAAATAAATCATTCTCTCTACTATTATTCTGACATTTCACATTCCTTAAATAAAGTGGTGATCCTAACTGACCTAAGACCAGGAATGTTTACTAGGATTAAATGTTGGGAATTGTGAAATACTGAGTTTAAATGTATTTGGCTAAAGTGTATGTAAACTTCTGACTTCAACTGTAATTATTCTCAGCAAATAGTTTTTTTTATTAACAATTATGTTTACTCTACTTCCAATCGCATTGAAATTTACTGTAAGGTCCAGAAAAATCCTCTCAGTGGTAAATGTGTTTAATGAATAACTGCTCACCCAGAGAGTGGCCTGCGCTGTGTTTACAGACCACGGGGCTGCACATAAATGTGGCTTTTGAAGCAACCCAGTTTTCATCAGTGGAGGAAGGAGGCTGTCAGAGAGCAAGCATGCATTTTCTTGGAGTTGCTGTGGAAACATAGAGGAACCTAAGTTTATCTCCTGCCAAGTTGAACGCCGTTAACGTATATCAAAGCAGGGCTGATGACATCTGCTGGGCTGTGTGGGTAAACCAGGGGAACAAGTGTTGCTTTATACGGAGCAGAGAGGAGCTGATGGTCTGGCCTCTGTGATCCTCTAGTCTACCCTGCTGACTCTAGTAGACTCAAGGCCACTGGCACTGACATTTCAAATCAAATTTTATTTGTCACATGCACCGAATACTGTGAAATGCTTACTTACAAGCCCTAAACTAACAATGTAATTTAAAAAATAATAAGAGTGAAGAAAAAATATTTACTAAATAAACTAGGGTAAAAAATAAAATAAAAGATCAACAATTAACGAGGCTATATACAGGGGGTACCGGTACTGAGTCAATGTGCCGGGGTACAGGTTAGTCAAGGTAATTGAGGTAATATGTACATGTAGATAGGGGTAAAGTGACTATGCATAGATAATATATAATAAATAGCGAGTAGCAGAGGCTTAAAAAAAAAGGGGGGGGGGGGGTCAATGCAAATATTCCGGGTAGCCATTTGATTGGAGGCTAGAAGCTGTTTAGAAGCTTTTTGGTGCTCCGGTACTGCTTCCCATGCGGTAGCTGAGAGAACAGTCTGTGACTTGGGTGGCTGGAGTCTTTGGCAATTTTTAGGGCTATAGAGGTCCTGGATGGCAGGAAGCTTGGCCCCAGTGATGTACTTGGCCATACACACTACCCTCTGTAGCTCCTTGCGGTCTGGGCCGAGAATTTGCCATACCAGACAGTGATGCAACCATGCTCTTGATGTTGCAGCTATATAACCTTTTGAGGATCTGAGGACCCATGCCAAATCTTTTCAGTCTCCTGAAGGAGAATAGGTGTTTTCGTGCCCTCTTCACGGCGTGTATGGACCATGATAGTTTGTTGGTGATGGGGACACCAAGGAACTTGAAACTCTCAACCTGCTCCACTACAGCTCCGTCAATGAGAATGGGGGCGGGCTCGGCCCTCCTTTTCCTGTCGTCCACGATATCCCCAGAATTGCGCTGTTGGTCTGGCCTCTGTGATCCTCTAGTCTACCCTGCTGACTCCGGGTCATTGGCACTGACATGTTACCAGAATGTCAGGAAATAAAAACTAAATTCAGGAAACAACAAGCACAGTCCAAAGTGAATGATTATTGTTTGTTTAATTTGAAGCAAC
Source organism: Oncorhynchus clarkii lewisi (assembly GCF_045791955.1). Taxonomy (NCBI): domain Eukaryota; kingdom Metazoa; phylum Chordata; class Actinopteri; order Salmoniformes; family Salmonidae; genus Oncorhynchus; species Oncorhynchus clarkii. The sequence goes on from NC_092177.1 coordinate 21,472,301, forward strand.
ATTACATTTTGTATTTCATTATATCTCATTGGATGGGTATGGCCTATTTGAATTCCCTTTGGATATTAATGTTGAAATGAATTGACTAAATGTTGATTTGAGTGTCAATATTAGGTATAAGGATTTGACTGTTTTTAAACCTTTTTATTCAGTTCAGTATGACACCTGTGATATGTTTCTGAAGTTGACATACCTTCCTTACTGTAGAATTCTCACTATTGTGTCTCAGGGTTTAAGTGTGATATCATCATCCAGGTGGGCTCTGACTAAAGCTACCTGATGACATTCAGAGAGAGACTGCTGGGCTCTGACTAAAGCTACCTGATGACATTCAGAGAGAGACTGCTGGGCTCTGACTAAAGCTACCTTATGACATTCAGAGAGAGAGGCCACCACAAGACTGCTGGGCAAATCAGATCTTGACCTTATTCTGTGGATTAGTCAGTCCATTGTTATCTCTGTTGATCCTTGTGTCTGTTCACTGCACTCCTCTCACTGTGTGTGTGTGTGTGTGTGTGTGTGTGTGTGTGTGTGTGTGTGTGTGTGTGTGTGTGTGTGTGTGTGTGTGTGTGTGTGTGTGTGTGTGTGTGTGTGTGTGTGTGTGTGTGTGTGTGTGTGTGTGTGTGTGTGTGTGTGTGTGTGTGTGTGTGTGTGTGTGTGTGTGTGTGCTGTAATGGGTGGGTGGGTGGTAAAAGGGAAAACACTCTGTGTTGTCGTTGGATTGCTCCTTTCCTTTCTGCCTTGTCTGAGTCATCCTAGGAATGTCATGTCAGAGCCCAGGATGTTGGGAAACGTGTGTGTCTCTCTGGCAGTATAGAGAGAGGTGCTGTGAGGGAGGTTTGGAACGGGAACAGGTTCTTTGTAATGTACTGGTTTTGATCCAGGTGAGGGATGTAGCCTATTGGGTTTTGTCTCCGTTATGTATTGTCCCTTGCTGGCCTGATATACAAATACCTCTTGTTATTCTGGTGGGTCAGATCAAGAGTTCACAATCTTCATTTCATTGACATTTTCTACAGTGTCATGCATTCAAGTATTTGTAAGTATCTTTCCACAAGAGAGAGTTTGGTGTTTTTGAAGGGCTTCTACTTTTGTGTATGAGTGTGCTTGACATAACTGTTATCATGCAGTGTTCACAGTTTCACCATGTGGGTTTAATCCAAAATTCAGTTTTCCCTTGTTCACAGTATGAATCCTCCACTAATCATAGTTATGACTCCCGAGACTGAGCAGGGCTCACGAAAGGAAGTCCAGGCAACATGTATGCCATTGACCGCAGAGAAAAACCAAGTCCATGCTGGCTGGCCCTCAATGAATGAAGAATGATGCTGCAGGAGCAGGCACATCACTGGGTGGGCTAGCATAGGCACGCTCCACACACCAGCCAGCGAAGATAAAGTGTGAACACAGCCAGGTTGTGGAATGTTCTTGTTCCTCCTCTCCCTGGTGCGTCGAGAGTTCCTGTTTCTCACTGGCTCTTTGTGGTGTCTGGATTGGAAAGAAGTAGCCCACATTGACCCCCAGACACTAAGGCTCTAGCTAGCCTATCTGCCACTGCCAGCCCAACCCAGCTCAGTGCCCCGATGCTCAGCCACTCTCACCCAGCGTCCATGGCTCTGTGCCGGCTATCACAGCTCCAGGACCAGCCAGCCATCTGCCGGACCGACATGTTCAGATGGGCTTGGAGATTGCTGGCTCTGAGCTGATTTAAAGCTCCAAGTCAACCAGACCGTACCCAAAGCTAATAAATAGGAAGTTGTTTAATTAGTACTTCCACTCAGCGGTACAGAACTCTGAAGAAACGGTTTCTTTCTCCGACGCAGTGAAAGTCATGTTTGTTCTTTTTCCTTTTTGTTGTCTTGGACATACATCAAAGAACCTCTCAATCTGAAAATGATTTTGAGGAGTGTAGTTGGTGTTAAATGAGACATAGTAACATGCTGCATACTGCTCAGTGTCAGTGAGGGAGTGTTTGTGCCATGGCCTCTCCTCCCAGAGACCTCACAGCACAACAGGGCCTTCTGGCCAATCAAGGCCCCTAAACAACCTTGTAACAATGTAATGAATAAATAGGAGATCGGATTCAGCTGATAGGCACACAGCCAGGCTGCTGATTATACAAGCTCTGCTGAGCTATGGGGACTGACTGGAGCCACGGGGGACTGACTGGAGCCACGGGGGACTGACTGGAGCCACGGGGGACTGACTGGAGCCACGGGGGACTGACTGGAGCCACGGGGGACTGACTGGAGCCACGGGGGACTGACTGGAGCCACGGGGGACTGACTGGAGCAAGGGGACTGACTGGAGCAAGGGGACTGACTGGAGCCACGGGGGACTGACTGGAGCCACGGGGGACTGACTGGAGCCACGGGGGACTGACTGGAGCCACGGGGACTGACTGGGGACTGAATGAGGCCATGGGGACTGACTGGCACCATGGGGACTGACTGGGGACTGAATGAGGCGATGGGGACTGGGGATTGGACTGGCCTCTTTAGCCTCTGATGGCCAGCAGCGTAGTCTGGTACAAATCCACTTGTCAGGAGGGTGGAGGATGGATTGAACCCTGGACTTAAGTTTCTTTAAGTTTCCTGGTTACAACTTGTTTAGAAATAAACACTTAAGGCCTCATATCCCAGTATGTTTGAGGTACGTTAGAAGGATTGCAGGCGGCTGCAAACTTGTCTTTTAAAACTGATTATTGTAATACTATCTGTTTTGAGTCCACACTGTTCTGTCCATTCTCTTATGGTATTTCCCCTATCTTCAGAATATCTTCCATGTTCATCTCTTGCCTGATCCATCTGAGTGCTATTTGCTAGTACCTCTTCCAGCTGGCTGTCTGATTATGTGCAGGGTCCTGTTTGAAGGTGTGCACACAGTTAAACAGTATCAGGTGCCGTCTGGGCTTCGCATCGACGACCTGACAGTGTCTGAAGACACAAACAAGAGCTGTAGCCAGAGCTGGCTCTCCTCTGACTGCTGTCCTGCTGCCCTATCTTGCTACTCTGTTCTGCTGCTCTGTCCCTAACAGAGCGGAGGTCCAGTCTCATCCTGTAGACAGCCTGAAGACACAGGTAATGCGGAGGGATACCAGGAGGGCTTGGTGTGCCAGGAGAATGACTGATGTCAGCCAGGATATAATGTAGTGCTAATGTTACTGATGTTTTTAGATTATGACTCATGGGTCAAGCTTAGAAGACAACTGAGTTTTTGTCAATTGTGTAGATGAAGGAAACTCAGACCATTACTGTGGACCTATTGAAGCCTGTTGTCCACCAAGATGACCCTGCTAAAGGCCAATATGTCAGGTATTATACACTTAACACACACATGATCCCATTCAGAGTTAACACAAGCCCACCTTTCTCATATTGCGGTTATTTTTACATTCTCTTTTAATTTTTGGCCTGGAAACGGACAGCTTGGCTTATGCTCCTGACTGTGTTCTCTGGCTCCATAAAGCTAGTGCTCCGTAGAGCTAGTGCTCCGTACAGCTAGTGCTCCGTAGAGCTAGTGCTCCGTACAGCTAGTGCTCCGTACAGCTAGTGCTCCGTACAGCTAGTGCTCCGTACAGCTAGTGCTCCGTACAGCTAGTGCTCCGTACAGCTAGTGCTCCGTACAGCTAGTGCTCCGTACAGCTAGTGCTCCGTACAGCTAGTAATCCGTACAGCTAGTGCTCCGTACAGCTAGTGCTCCGTACAGCTAGTGCTCGTTAACCAACACATTTTCATTAGGGAGAAGCCTTCTTATTAGATTGGAACATGATGTTCATTGTGGCAGATCTCACAGTGAGTGAAGCACACACCAATGTGTTAACGTCCGGCTCTTACCAGTCCACATGAATTCAGCTTGCCAAACCCCATATTGTATATCTCACTCCATCTTTTTTCAATTCCACAGGAGAATTGTTTTGAAGTAGGTCCCAGTTTTCTTTGTTGTTGTGATCGCCGTTAAGCGTGCACACTTAAAACAAGTCTGTGGTGTTTCGCGTGAGGGGAAAGGAACTTAACGTAAACAAGCCAGTTAATGAGTTGCATTTGGTTTGAAGCATATTGCTCAAGCATGGCTATTTGAGAAGTGTTGGTATTTATAGAAGAGACATTAAAACACGAAGGAAGGAGAGCGGCTGGTGTTCAAACATTCCCTGGTTTAGATGAAGGCCCCCACTCTGCTGGAGGTCAGTGAGGTGTCAACCTGAGTGTGCCCTGGGTGTGCTCTTTACCTGCCTGAGCCCGAAGCTGCACTGTTTGCACAGGTGGGAGAGGGTACCTTGGAGTGAATGAGAGATTGGAAAGCCACTGTCATCCCTCCCTCCATTGTTCACTCCATTCCCGTGGATTTAGCTTGTCGGAGCAGCGCACTGGTACAAGACCAGGCCGAGTGTTCGTCACGACCAATTTGTTCTCATGTGGGGCCCCTCCTCCTAATGGAAGCTTGCTTTGTGGCAGTCTCTTTGTCCCATGGTAAAGGTGGGATTACACAGCATTTAACCAGGAGGATTACAGGAGCCTACCAACCAGCACCACTCCTCATAGCCCTACAATCTAGGCTTTTAAAATGTCACAGAACAGACGCTGTGAATATGCCCATTCTGTGCGTTTGTCCCATTGACTCAGGGCGGCTTCTCTGTAGAATCCTGTGGTTTTCTCAGAACACCAACATTCCAGGCATTTAGAACCTGTGGCTCAACGGAAGGGCCTCCTTAATGGCTTTCATCCCTACTCTGCTGCTTCACCCATTCAATGGCAGCTAGAGCCCACTACTGCCTGGCCCTGGTTCAATGCCGTAGGTCACACAATGTTATGGGACTAAGCAGCACAGTGCTAATGAAAGGCTCCCCTGATGAAAGAGAGAGAGAGGGAGCGCCCACCCGGCCCCCCTGATGAATGAGAGAGGGGGAGCGCCCACCCGGCCCCCCTGGGGAGAGAGGGAGCGCCCACCCGGCCCCCCTGATGAGAGAGAGGGAGCGCCCACCCGGCTCCCCTGATGAGAGAGGGGGAGAGAGGGAGCGCCCACCCGGCTCCCCTGATGAGAGAGGGGGAGAGAGGGAGCGCCCACCCGGCTCCCTTGATGAGAGAGGGGGAGAGAGGGAGCGCACACCCGGCCTCCCTGATGAAAGAGAGAGAGGGAACGCCCACCCGGCCCCCCTGATGAGAGAGAGGAAGCGCCCACCCGGCCCCCCTGATGAAAGAGAGAGGGTGAGCGCCCACCCGGCTCCCCAGATGAAAGAAAGAGAGGGAGCGCCCACCCGGCCCCCCTGATGAGAGAGGGGGAGCCCCCACCCAGCTCCCCTGATGAGAGAGAGAGGGTGTGCCCACCCGTCTCCCCTGATGAAAGAGAGAGGGGGAGCGACCACCCGGCTCCCCTGATGAGAGAGAGAGAGGGAGCGCCCAACCGGCTCCCCTGATGAAAGAGAGAGAGGGAGCGCCCACCCGGCTCCCCTGATGAGAGGGAGCGCCCACCCGCCCCCCCTGATGAAAGAGAGAGAGAAGGGCCCATCTGGCCCCCCTGATGAGAGAGAGGGAGCGCCCACCCAGCCCCCTGATGAGAGAGAGGGAGCGCCCACCCGGCTCCCCAGATGAAAGAAAGAGAGGGAGCGCCCACCCGGCCCCCCTGATGAGAGAGAGAGGGTGCGCCCACCCGTCTCCCCTGATGAAAGAGAGAGAGAGGGAGCGCCCACCCGGCCCTCCTGATGAAAGAGAGAGGGGGAGCGCCCACCTGGCCCTCCTGATGAAAGAGAAAGAGGGAGCGCCCATCTGGCCCCCCTGATGAGAGAGAGGGAGCGCCCACCCAGCCCCCTGATGAGAGAGAGGGAGCGCCCACCCGGCTCCCCAGATGAAAGAAAGAGAGGGAGCGCCCACCCGGCCCCCCTGATGAGAGAGAGAGGGTGCGCCCACCCGTCTCCCCTGATGAAAGAGAGAGAGAGGGAGCGCCCACCCGGCCCTCCTGATGAAAGAGAGAGGGGGAGCGCCCACCTGGCCCTCCTGATGAAAGAGAAAGAGGGAGCGCCCACCCGGCTCCCCTGATGAGAGAGGGGGAGCGCCCACCCGGCCCCCCTGATGAGAGAGGGGGAGCGCCCACCCGGCTCCCCTGATGAGAGAGGGGGAGCGCCCACCCAGCTCCCCTGATGAAAGAAAGAGAGGGAGCGCCCACCCGGCCCCCCTGATGAAAGAAAGAGAGGGAACGCCCACCCGGCCCCCCTGATGAGAGAGGGGGAGCGCCCACCCGGCTCCACTGATGAAAGAAAGAGAGGGAGCGCCCACCCAGCTCCCCTGATGAGAGAGAGAGGGTGTGCCCACCCGTCTCCCCTGATGAAAGAGAGAGAGAGGGAGCGCCCACCTGGCCCTCCTGATGAAAGAGAGAGAGGGAGCGCCCACCCGGCTCCCCTGATGAGAGAGGGGGAGCGCCCACTCGGCCCCCCTGATGAAAGAGAGAGGGAGCGCCCACCCGGCTCCCCTGATGAAGGAGAGAGAGAGAGGGAGCGCCCATCCGGCCACACTGTGATCCTACAGCAGCTGCAGGTTTGTGTAAAGCAGTAGTGGTCTGGCCCTCCCTGGCCCTATGCTACACGCTCTTGTCTGGGTGAATGTTATGCAGCCCTCCCTCCCTGCGCTCCCTGCCCTGCCCTCCCTGCCTTGCCCTCCCTGCCTGCCTACCTTGCCCTCCCTGCCCTCCCTTCTCTCCCTGCCTAGTCCTCCCTGCTCTCCATTCCATGCCCTCCCTTCCTGCCTGCCTACCTTGCCCTCCTTGCCCTCCCTGCCCTCCCCTCTCTCCCTGCCCTCCTCTCTCTCCCTGCCTAGTCCTCCCTGCCCTCACCTCACTCCCTGCCTAGTCCTCCCTGCCCTCCATGCTCTGCCCTCCATCCCTCCCTCCCTGACCTCTCTCCCTGCCTTCCATGCCCTGCCCTCCGTTCCTACCCTCCCTGCCTTGCCCTGTGCAACACAGGGTGCTTGTTATCCAAGCTACCCTGCCCTTCCTCCCTCCCTGCCTTGCCCTCCCTCCCTGCCCTGCCCTCTCTACCTAGTCTGATCTGGCACGCACATCACGCAGTGACAGACAGACCAGCAGCCTCAGCGGTAGCAAGCTGTGTCTGTGAGACACAGCTGAACATGTAAACATTAAATACTGTGTCGAGCCAGAGTCAAACCAGGATTAGGAGCCTGGCATGAGACCCTAGCTGTCTGTCGGTGTGGACTGTTGACACAAAGGGTTGTGTTTAATAAGCAGGTGCTCATTACTTCTGATGGGGCCGGCATTCTACAACATTACCCAGAATCCCTGTGGAGCTGTGGCTCTGTTTATGAGGGCAAAATTGGCGCATTGTTGCCCTTCCCTGTGGTCTGAGATGCTGGTGGTCCACCCTGTGTGAACAGATACATGTAGTCCCATACCACCTCAACTGGGTGACTACAGGCCAGGGCTGTGGGTTGGGTCCTCTTACCTTCATAACATTGTGCCCAGATCTGATAGGAAACAACACAGCTATGGAACCTGAGCCTCCAGGCTTCAGACAAAGTGTGTAGATAGATGGAGCACCCAGTCCCCATCACTCCCTCCTCTGACTCACATGAATTCCATTCACGCTGAAAGGAGAGAAGGACATTTACATCTGCTCCAGTGAGTGTGTTAGGACCGGTGGTATGGAGAGGGGAGTCAGAGGTGGGTACATCATTGCCCCCATGCCCATACTACACAATCACACACCCACCTCCACACATGGGCCTGATGTCAGGGCGAACAGATCAGGCCTTGTGCCCTTGCCAGCTTCTGCCATGGTGGAGGTGGAGCGGGCATAGCATTTGCTCCAACATGCCAGAGCTAAAAAGAGGCAGACACTCGACGTCACCCTCCAGAAATGTAAAATGGTCTGAATTTAAGGAATGACCAGGTTTCTGTGTGTTTTTCTATGAAGGTAGGGGAGCGAGTGTTCTTCCAAGATTCCAAGACTGAGTTCTATGGTGTCTGTCTGAGAGACAGCTGGAGGGTTGGATGGGCTCTAGTGGGGTGAGATGGACGGAGAGGGAACCAAGGAAAGCCAGCGTAATGACAGACACACACTCTACTGTCCATTTACAGCCACGGTTGTAGCACTATAGTCAACTCCAGCTTGTCTCAAAACACCTCTAGGTGGAATGTTGGAAGAGACTGAGTAAAATAATGCTGAAGTGACCTGCCCATGAAATCATCATGGGATTGAGATGATGTCTTGGATGTGCAGAGTTACACTGAACAAAAGCATAAACACAACATGTAAAGTGTTGGTCCCGAGTTTCATTAGCTGAAATAAAAGATCACAGAAATGTTCCAAATGCACAAAAAGCTTATTGCTCTAAAATGTTGGGCACAAATTTATTTACATTCCTGTTAGTGAGCATTTCTCCTTTTGCCAAGACAATCCATCCACCTGACATGTGTGGTATATCAAGAAGCTTATTAAACAGCATGATCATTACACAGGTGCACCTTGTGCCCGGGGTAATAAAAGGCCACTCTAAAATGTGCAGTTTTGTCACACAACACAATGCCACAGATGTTTCAAGTGTGAAATTGGCATGCTGACTGCAGGAATGTCCACCAGAGCTGTTGCCAGATAATTGAATATTCATTTCTCTACCATAAGCCACCTCCAAAGTGGTTTTAGAGAATTTGGCAATATGTCCAACTGGCCTCACAACCCCAGACCACGTGTAACCACGTCAGCCCAGGACCTCAACATCTGGCTTTTTCACCTGCGGGATCGTCTGAGACCAGCCACCTGAACAGCTGATGAAACTGTGGGTTTGCACAACCAAATAATTTCTGCACCAACTGCCAAAAACTGTCTCAGGGAAGCTCATCTGCATGCTCATCGTCCTCACCAGGGTCGTGACCTGACTGCAGTTCAGCGTCGTAACCGACTTCAGTGGGCAAATGCTCACCTTCGATGGCCACTGGCAGGCTGGAGAAGTGTGCTCTTCACGGATGAATCCCGGTTTCAACTGTACTGGGCAGATGGCAGACTGTGTGTATGGCGTCATGTGGGCGAGCGGTTTGCTGATGTCAACGTTGTGAACAGAGTGCCCCATGGTGGCGGTGGGGTTATGGTATGGGCAGGTATAAGCTATGGACTAAGAACACAATTGCATTTTTATCGATGACAATTTGAATGCACAGAGATATCGTGACGAGATCCTGAGGCCCATTGTCCTGCCATTCATCCGCCACCATCACCTCATGTTTCAGCATGATACAGCCCCATGTTGCAAGGATCTGTACACAGTTCTTCCATGGCCTGCATACTCACAAGACATGTCACCCATTGAGCATGTTTCGGATGCTCTGGATTGACGTGTACGATAGCGTGTTCCAGTTCCCGCCAATATCCAGCAACTTTGCAAAGCCATTGAAGAGGAGTGGGACAACATTCCACAGGCCACAATCAACAGCACGATCAACTCTATGCGAAGGAGATGTGTTGCGCTGCATGAGGCAAATACTGACTGGTTTTCTGATCCACGCCCCTACTTTATTTTTAAGGTATCTGTGACCAATAGATGCATATCTGTATTCACGGTCATGTGAAATCCATAGATTAGGGCCTAATGAATTGATTTAAATGGACTTGATTTCCTCATATGGACCATAAAATCAGTAAAATCTTTGAAATTGTTGCATGTTGCGTTTATATTTTTGTTCAGTGTAATTGATGAAGTGTTGTGTGGCTCCTAGGATGACAGGATGGATTAGTACCTAGCTGCTCCTCTATAGACTAACAGCTGGACCTGGGACAGCACAGGAGAGGACGGGGGAACCCTTTTTATAGACATAAACAAGATTTAAGGGAAGGCAGAAGACACAAGGATGAGGGTTTTCAGGATGTAGGGAGTATTCAGGTAGATGTCACTCAAATGAGAAAGGGAGTGAGTAATGAGAGTGAGTAATGGGAAAAAGAGATGGGACCATACCATTATAAATAGCCTGACCAAGAATTTGCCTAAGTAATGGGCCAAAGTTATTAGATATGAAGGTAGCAGGCCTGCATGCAGGAATGACTACTAATGAGGAGTTGACTGACTGGGTGTTTGATTGAGGAGTGGGAGTGACAGACACCGGGGTGAACCAGAGGTAGACGGGGATTGTTTACCTAGCTCTGTTGACCAAGCCCTCTTATTGTTGTCTTTGACTCATTTTCCTATACATTACCATGTCACGCATCAGGCCAACGGTGTAATCTCTCACCAGTGATCTGGAACCTGATTTTCACACACTAGACCGAGACCTGGCTCTGTTTGGTCTAACCGTCCTATCAGTGAAGGCAAACATTACATTAGGCCTCTCTGCCTAGCCCCCCCACCCCCCACCCCCCCCATGCCAGGATATGGGCACAGAGATGAGCAGGGTTGCTCTCTGAATGAGAAGAGATTAAACTCAAGATGGATGGCACCTTGGCAGGAACTCGTTTAAAGGCTGCCTATCTTCTGCCTGATAACATTGTATCTGCACTGTGGTGTTTGACTTCTCTCCTCGAAAGCTGCTCATACTTGCGATGTCTCTTCTTATGAATCCAGCTATAATGGTATGGTCCACCAGTCTGTCTGGACACCACCCCAGAAGAGCTTCTTTCAACATGATCTTTTGATGAGCTGTCCTTTGAAGGAAGTTATTGCAGTGCTCTCCCTTGTTCTAGTCTGAAGGACACATGTTCAGTAGTCCTTCGCGATGAGCATGTGGCGATCTGCATGTCTCCATTCTACTCTACTCACATCAACAAGCAGGTTCCTCCAATATCTTCATTCCAATCTCTCTCTCTCTCTCTCTCTCACTCTCTTTCTCTCGCTCTCTCTCCTGCCTCTCTTGCTCTCTCTTGCTCTCACTCGCTCGCTCTCTCTCTTTCTCTGTTTCTCTCTATCTATCTCTCCCACTCATCTCAAAGCCCTGCTACTTCCTTAACCATAATAATTTATCCAGGCAGAGCGCTGTCGAGGTCCGTTTGAAGCTCTCCGTATGACACCAGCCCAGCTCCTTCCTCCTGACTCTGGTGAGGCCGCCCCAGCTTCAAAGCTCCTCTGGGGCTGCGGCTCGGGGGCGGCCTCCCTTTCCCATAAATCCTCCCTGAAATCAAAAACCCCTATCAAAATGTCTAAAACAGAGTGGGCCACGAGAGTACAAGCACAGTGGAGCTTTAAAGTGATCCCTGGTTATCCATAGGTTAGGTGACTTCCTTCTGTCTTACACAGATTAAATGTCTTGGCTGGTTCCAGCTGTTTTGGATTCTGCTGCACTGAAATCCCTCTGACAACCAGACCAGTAACAGTTTCACCACTGCACTGAGGACGTCATGTCTTTCCTCTTTGTTTTTATTGATGTTGTTACCTGTCTGGATCAATAGGATTCATAGGCCTTCATTCCTAATGGTGGAAGTAGGAATGTTGTTTGCTGTAGGTTGTGGCACTGGGAGGTCTGTCTGTCAGGATGTCCCGTCTGCTGATGGAGTATCACTCTCAGCTCAACAGCAACTTGAATTTTAAAAAACACTGAATGGGGAAGACATTCAAACTTAACAAGACAAATTAGGAAAAAAGGCTGACATTAATTTCAGATCAATGCTGCTATACATCTGTGTGCGTGTGTGTGTGCGTATGTGTGTCTGTGTATGTATGATTGTGCACGTGTGTGTGCATGTGTCACTCCCTGTTTCTACCACACTTGGCCCTCCCTGTCATTGCAGGGTTCAGAAGGCAGGTGTAGGACTTGGTGGGATCTACCAGGTAGGGTGTTTATTGCGCTTCAATAGGGAGGAGGAAGGCTGTTTATGTTGTTTCCAGAGCTGGAGCATGGGTCTAGGAGCATGGGTCTAGGAGCATGGGTCTAGGAGCATGGGTCGAGGAGCATGGGCCTAGGAGCATGGGCCTAGGAGCATGGGCCTAGGAGCATGGGCCTAGGAGCATGGGTCGAGCATGGGTCGAGGAGCATGGGCCGAGGAGCATGGGCCTAGGAGCATGGGCCTAGGAGCATGGGCCTAGGAGCAGGGGTCTAGGAAAGAGCTGCCTCTATAGAGCCAATGGTCAGTCAGGTACCTCTCTGTCTCAGTCCAGCTGGAGCATCTCAACAAGACTACATCTCCTACTGCAGGATTTCTCAACAGGTGGTTTTAGCAGCAGCAGCAGGTGTGTGTGTGTGTGTGTGTGTGTGTGTGTGTGTGTGTGTGTGTGTGTGTGTGTGTGTGTGTGTGTGTGTGTGTGTGTGTGTGTGTGTGTGTGTGTGTGTGTGTGTGTGTGTGTGTGTGTGTGTGTGTGTGTGTGTGTGTGTGTGTGTGTGTGTGTGTGTGTGTGTGTGTGTGTGTGTGTGTGTGTGTGTGTGTGTGTGTGTGTGTCCCAACCTGACTGACAGACTCCCTCTACTCTCCTCCTCCTCTTCTGTCTTTTATTCCACCTCTCCCCGGTTGTGTGTGATTGTGAGCAAGCTCTTGGATCAGATCGGGGAGAAGGAAGGCTCTTTACTTCAGCCTCCTGGTCTCACTCTCATCTGGTGCTGCCTGATTTATTGGCAGCCAGGCTGTTTCAATGAGGCCACCCAGATATTGCCAGGCTGTTTCACTATTTCAACTAACAATACTAAGTCATATCTTGCCATTTTCCCAGTAAGGTGAATTAGTGGTTAATGTAATGATTTGTTTATGACAGAATGCTGTGTTAACATTCAAACCTGCTGATATAGGTCTTTATGGTCAACCTTTTGTTCTATTCGTGGAGACAGGGGAATTTTGATTCCATACTTGGTGCAGTGAAACCGTCTCGGTCTAACATTCTGGAATGTGCTGTAATTTAATTCCGTCTCCAAAACAATCTTTACTTTTTTCTGCTGCTTTTTCTTCTGGCACTTTCCTGGATGGCAACCAGTAGACTCCAGGTGAAAACACTTCACTCCTACACATAGATGTGTAGTGCAGAGAGAGAGAAAGGGAGAGAGAGAGAAATCATTTTTCAATTTCCATAATCTTGGCAGTTCTCACAGCAGCTGCTGGTACAGTTACAGGATGTGACAGTACCAGGCATGAATGAGCACTGCCGTCCAACACACACATAACCGGGCTCCAGTTCTGAGGCAGCGCAGGAGGGCCAGAGGAAATGGACCCCGGAGCTCTCATGGGAGTCTCAGAGCGCTGAACGAACAGGATGAAAAGAACGTTGTGCACGCAAGGACCGAAAGAAGGCAAGAAATTCCCAACTTCCCCGAAGTTGCCCCTCGCTCTTCTTGAGAAGGGTTATGTTTTTGAGTGGACTTTGGGTGGACCCAAGTTGGTTTGTTTTGCTGATTGGAATGTTCCCTTGGGGTAGCCTGACCCAGTTCTATACAGGCCTTCTCACACAGGGCCTATCTGTGTTTGTGGGTCTGGACACGTACAGTTTATGGTGTGGAGTGGTGACACAGGGCCCCCCTCAGAATCAGACAGACGCGGCAGGCCAGTGTTAGTTAGGGGGAAGCAGGTCTCTGGTCTGCCTTTGTAATTCCATTTTATTTTCCATGGTTCGTCTGGCTCACCGGCCCAAGGTCAGTTGACCCTGTGTTGCCAGCGGCAACAGAACAAATCAAATGTTTCATGTGATAGACGGAGTCAGTAAAACATCTTTGTGTGTTTTGAATTAAGCAGCAAATGAAGTGTACAGTACTGGCTATTCTTGAATGGTGGAATTATATTCAGTTGATATAAATGACTTAGCCCTCAAATACACAAGGCCCATTGATACAATAACATGGAAATGGAATGGAAAGTTGTGTGAAATATGAAAGGAAACTATGCTATGAAACGTTGATTAATGTGCACTGTCCCTCTAAAAATAAAATACACTCAAACAATCCCCAATGTATGAATAGAGCAGCTTGTCCAGCTTCATAGCAAATGGAGCATGATTCAACCATGGATCCTGTCCACTGCAGGCTACTGTATAATACCCATGAGCAGAACTTTACTATGTCTTACCAGATGCCCAGGTCTGGCGAATAACTCTGATGAATAAGTCCAAAAAGTATTAGCTGTAAACTGATAGGTAAATGATTAAGTTTGTTTGATCAAGTTGTTGTGGAGTATAATCACAATCAGCCAATCAATCAAATGTATTTTAAAAAGCTATTTTTACATCAGCAGTTGTCAAAGTGCTTTACAGCTACTCAGCCTAAAACCCCAAAGAGCAAGCAATGCAGAGACAGAAGCCCAGTGCATCCAATATGACACAGGGTTTATATTTAGAAAGGAAAACTGTAGAGAAAAAAATATTTTGTGGAACTGAACAATGACCGTACTCTGCCAATCTCTCTCTGCTCCTTCCAGGTCCACCGTGGGTGAGTCGTCAGGTGGAGGAGCGTCAGACGGCCAGGCTGGGGCGGACGGTGCGGCTTGCGTGCCCCGTAGAGGGTGACCCTCCTCCCCTGGTGCTGTGGGTGAAGGATGGGCGTAACGTCCACCCGGGCTGGAGCCGCTACCGGGTGCTGAAAAAGAGCCTGAAGATCAAAGAGGTGGAGCTGGGGGACGCCGGGGTTTACATGTGCCGCGTCACCAACGGCTTCGGAAGTATCACTCTCAACTACACCCTCATCGTCATGGGTAAGGCCAGGGAGGGGCTGACTTCATCCCTAGTCAGTGCACACCCTTGTAATGCATACACATACTGTAAATACAAATATTACATACACACGTCATGCTTTATGTTCCAATTATCTTCAACTCCTTTAACTCCTTTCATATCAAACCTCAGGAGAACATTACAGAACCCCAGCAGCTTCTCTGTCACGTTTCATATCAAACCTCAGGAGAACATTACAGAACCCCAGCAGATCCTCTGTCAGGTTTCATATCAAACCTCAGGAGAACATTACAGAACCCCAGCAACTTCTCTGTCACGTTTCATATCAAACCTCAGGAGAACATTACAGAACCCCAGCAGATCCTCTGTCAGGTTTCATATCAAACCTCAGGAAAACATTACAGAACCCCAGCAGATACTCTGTCAGGTTTCATATCAAACCTCAGGAGAACATTACAGAACCCCAGCAGATCCTCTGTCAGGTTTCATATCAAACCTCAGGAGAACATTACAGAACCCCAGCAGATCCTCTGTCAGGTTTCATATCAAACCTCAGGAGAACATTACAGAACCCCAGCAGATCCTCTGTCAGGTTTCATATCAAACCTCAGGAGAACATTACAGAACCCCAGCAGATCCTCTGTCAGGTTTCATATCAAACCTCAGGAGAACATTACAGAACCCCAGCAGATCCTCTGTCAGGTTTCATATCAAACCTCAGGAGAACATTACAGAACCCCAGCAGCCTCTCTGTCACGTTTCATATCAAACCTCAGGAGAACATTACAGAACCCCAGCAGATCCTCTGTCAGGTTTCATATCAAACCTCAGGAGAACATTACAGAACCCCAGCAGATCCTCTGTCAGGTTTCATATCAAACCTCAAGAGAACAAAGAGCTTCTTTACGTGCTTCTCCTGTCACACTGCACCCAGGTACTTGTTTCTAGTGCCGGTAACTTCATCCAGTGTTCCTTATTTTATATGCACTGTTGGGGGGTTTCACCCCCCTCTGACACAATGAGAAATTCATTTAAGAACGAATTCAGTAAGGGAGTATATGGCGTGTGTGTCAGTGTGTGAGGTTGGAAGGTGATTAGAGGGGGTGGGGGAGGGTGTAGAGGGTTGTGGGAGGTGCACCACTAGATGACCTGCACCACTAGATGACCTGTAACACTAGATGGATGACCTGTAACACTAGATGACCTGTAACACTAGATGACCTGCACCACTAGATGACCTGCACCACTAGATTACCTGCACCACTAGATGACCTGTAACACTAGATGGATGACCTGTAGCACTAGATGGATGACCTGTAACACTAGATGGATGACCTGTAACACTAGATGGATGACCTGTAACACTATATGGATGACCTGTAACACTAGATAGATGACCTGTAACACTAGATGACCTGCACCACTAGATGACCTGCACCGCTAGATTCATTTAAGAACGAATTCAGTAAGGGAGTATATGGCGTGTGTGTCAGTGTGTGAGGTTGGAAGGTGATTAGAGGGGGTGGGGGAGGGTGTAGAGGGTTGTGGGAGGTGCACCACTAGATGACCTGCAACACTAGATGACCTGCAACACTAGATGACCTGTAACACTAGATGACCTGCACCACTAGATGACCTGCACCACTAGATGACCTGCACCACTAGATGACCTGCACCACTAGATGACCTGCAACACTAGATGACCTGCAACACTAGATGACCTGCACCACTAGATGACCTGCACCACTAGATGACCTGTAACACTAGATGGATGACCTGTAACACTATATGGATGACCTGTAACACTATATGGATGACCTGTAACACTAGATGGATGACCTGCAACACTAGATGACCTGCAACACTAGATGACCTGCACCACTAGATGACCTGCACCACTAGATGACCTGCACCACTAGATGACCTGCACCACTAGATGGATGACCTGTAACACTAGATGGATGACCTGTAACACTAGATGGGTGACCTGTAACACTATATGGATGACCTGTAACACTATATGGATGACCTGCACCACTAGATGACCTGCACCACTAGATGACCTGCACCACTAGATGACCTGCACCACTAGATGACCTGTAACACTAGATGGATGACCTGTAGCACTAGATGGATGACCTGTAACACTAGATGGATGACCTGTAACACTAGATGGATGACCTGTAACACTAGATGGATGACCTGTAACACTAGATGGATGACCTGTAACACTAGATGGATGACCTGTAACACTAGATGGATGACCTGTAACACTAGATGGATGACCTGTAACACTAGATGACCTGCACCACTAGATGACCTGCACCGCTAGATGACCTGCACCACTAGATGACCTGTTGCCTGCACCACTAGATTACATGTTGCCTGCACCACTAGATGACCTGCACCACTAGACGTCCTGAAGCTTGCATCACTATAAATCTGCTCTGGTCCAGTGATGATGAAAGGCTCTGAGTGACGAGCGGCGCAAGCACAGATAAGGATAGCAGCCACTGTGTGTGTGTGTGTGTGTGTGTGTGTGTGTGTGTGTGTGTGTGTGTGTGTGTGTGTGTGTGTGTGTGTGTGTGTGTGTGTGTGTGTGTGTGTGTGTGTGTGTGTGTGTGTGTGTGTGTGTGTGTGTGTGTGTGTGTGTGTGTGTGTGTGTGTGTGTGTGTGTACGAACGTACAGTGGGGCAAAAAAGTATTTAGTCAGCCACCAATTGTGCAAGTTCTCCCACTTAAAAAGATGAGAGAGGCCTGCCATTTTCATCATAGGTACACTTCAACTATGACAGACAAAATGAGGGGAAAAAATCCAGAAAATCACATTGTAGGAATTTTAATGAATTTATTTGCAAATTATGGTGGAAAATAAGTATTTGGTCACCTTCAAACAAGCAAGATTCTGGCTCTCACAGACCTTCTTTAAGAGGCTCTTCTGTCCTCCACTTGTTACCTGTATTGATGGCACCTGTTTGAACTTGTTATCAGTATAAAAGACACCTGTCCACAACCTCAAACAGTCACACTCCAAACTCCACTATGGCCAAGAACAAAGGGCTGTCAAAGGACACCAGAAACAAAATTGTAGACCTGCACCAGGCTGGGAAGACTAAATCTGCAATAGGTAAGCAGCTTGGTTTGAAGAAATAAACTGTGGAAGCAATTATTAGGAAATGGAAGACATACAAGACCACTGATAATCTCCCTCGATCTGGGGCTCCACGCAAGATCTCACCCCGTGGGTTCAAAATGATCACAAGAACGGTGAGCAAAAATCCCAGAACCACACGGGGGGGATCTAGTGAATGACCTGCAGAGAGCTGGGACCAAAGTAACAAAGCCTACCATCAGCAAGGGCATTGAAGATGAAACGTGGCTGGGTCTTTCAGCATGACAATGATCCCAAACACACCGCCCGGGCAATGAGGGAGTGGCTTCGTAAGAAGCATTTCAAGGTCCTGGAGTGGCCTAGCCAGTCCAGATCTCAACCCCATATAAAATCATTGGAGGGAGTTGAAAGTCCGTGTTGCCCAGCAACAGCCCCAAAACATCACTGCTCTAGAGGAGATCTGCATGGATGAATGGGCCAAAATACCAGCAACAGTGTGTGAAAACCTTGTGAAGACTTACAGAAAACATTTGACCTCTGTCATTGCCAACAAAGGGTATATAACAAAGTATTGAGAAACGTTTGTTATTGACCAAATACTTATTTTCCACCATAATTTGCAAATAAATTCATACAATGTGATTTTCTGGATTTAATTTCTAATTTTGTCTGTCATAGCTGAAGTGTACCTATGATGAAAATTACAGGCCTCTCTCATCTTTTTAAGTGGGAGAACTTGCGTGTGTGTGTGTGTGTGTGTGTGTGTGTGTGTGTGTGTGTGTGTGTGTGTGTGTGTGTGTGTGTGTGTGTGTGTGTGTGTGTGTGTGTGTGTGTGTGTGTGTGTGTGTGTGTGTGTGTGTGTGTGTGTGTGTGTGTGTGTGTGTGTGTGTGTGTGTGTGTGTGTGTGTGTGTGTGTGTGTGTGTGTGTGAGAGAGAGAGAGAGAGATGGAGGGTTAATGACTGAGATGGTTGAACTGGCCCTGGTCAACCTCTGCGGACCTCGTCCCCTGTGTCCACCTCATCATGTTGGAGCTCTGAGCAGGGCCTCCCTCCCTCATCCCTCCAGCCTCTCTGCGTGGGGAGTGAAGGTAGCATGCTGCTTTCCTGTTTGGTCCCTGGGAGGGAGTAATGTGGAACTGAGTTATAGTGCCCTGGCTCCCCCTGGGACTGTGCTGAAGTCTTACTGAAGTCATTAATTAACAATGGCCTCAAAACAGCCCTTGAACAAAACAAGGGCTACAACGCTGAATGCACACAGGTTGCATCATTACAGTACATTTTACGTGGTCTTCACAATCCATGTGCCGCATCACAACAAAAAGAATCACGCTACATATTAGCAATTTCTTCGGTGGTTTGTCTACTTCCGTGTCTGATACCGCACGGCAAAGCAACGCACAAGTTGGAAAAGCCCAACGCACACGACACACTGCACACAGTGCCACGCACCGCAACCTAGTCCAGCTGATGAGTCGCAGCGGTGCAGATTGCCGGCCAATGAAATTAATGGACTTCTGCCAGAACGCATACAGTTTGACGCAACAGGTGTGCACAAGGCTGAACTCAGAGGTAAACTATATGTAGAAGTACAGGGACTCAGGGCCATTTATGAAGGGGCTGATGATGGCTTATACTGGTTGTGAGTATATGAGACAAAGCAGAGGATGTGATGTTGCCAAATTGGATCTGTTGGATTAAGTTTAAACAGGGTATAAATATCTCTAGTGATCCCTCCGAGGCCCCTGACTTGATCCATTCAGGTCCTCCCCCGCAGCAGAAACGCTATGCAGATGTACAGTACGAGTCGGTGTCCCCCCCAAAAATTGTGTGAAACTAATCAAAATATATTTTATATTTGAGATTCTTCAAAGTAGCCACCCTTTGCCTTGATGACAGCTTTGCACACTCTTGGCATTCCCTCAACCAGCTTCACCTGGAATGCTTTTCCAACAGTATTGAAGGAGTTCCCATATATGCTGAGTACTTGTTGGCTGCTTTTCCTTCACTCTGCGGTCCAACTCATCCCAAACCACCTCAATTGGGTTGAGGTCGGGTAATTGTGGAGGCCAGGTCATCTGATTCAGCACTCCATCACTCTCCTTCTTGGTCAAATAGCCTTTAAATAGCCTAGAGGTGTATTGGGTCATTGTCCTGTTGAAAAACAAATTATAGTCCCACTGTGCGCAAACCAGAGGGATGGTGTATCGCTGCAGAATGCTGTGGTAGCCATGCTGGTTAAGTGTGCCTTGAATTCTAAATAAATCACAGACAGTGTCACCAGCAAAGCACCATCACACCACCTCCTCCATGCTTCACGGTGGGAACCCCACATGCGGAGATAATAATTTACGTATGTCCCAACTACCAATAAAACATAACCATAAACATTACCATCAAAACCTATTTATTTAACTGACTTGCTGTGCTGATTTGTTGTTCATCTGTTCAGTCATTTCATTCTCAACTAGGATTGCTATGGAACGCCGTTTGGGTCTTTGCGTGCCAAAAAAGATACACATCAAATAACACTATTTGACATGTCAAATAAGCTTGTTGACCAATCAGAACCTGAATATGACTGCACGTCACATAATAATTTAACACGTTCATACACTTTTACGTAGTTATTACACATTGATTACACTATCACTCGTATTTCATATGTCACAAAGATTCATCGATAAGTATGCTATGATGCTGGTAAAGTTGCTCGCGCACCTACAGTGCTGGTCATAAAAAAAAGCTAGCCAAAATTTTTCTTCCCCAAAAACATAGCAAACGACAATCTGTTTCAGTAACTATAGTTAGCTAGCTAACTATATAGCTAGGTGTCATCATATAAAATAACCCTAATTTATAAGACAGTTCTTATTTGATTAATGGTGGTCGGACCCATCTATGTGAAGCTAGCCGCAATAAGGATTAGCCACAATAGTGGACTTTGCGGTTAGCCTTCAAAATAAAAGTATGTCAATTCTACTATTTGTATGCATTTGCATCACTGTCAATGACATACGTTTATTTTGAAGGCAAACCGCAAATTCCACTATTGTGCCTAATCCTTATTGTGGCTAGCTTCATAACACAACCCGTTCCAGTAGAGCCTCACTAGCCAGATGAAGCTCGCTGGCTGTGGAAAGCCGTTTGGGTCTTTTCATGTCAAAAAAGATACACGTCAAATAACACTATTTGACGTATCAAATAAGCTTGTTGACCAATCAGGAGCTGAATATGACTGCACATCACATAATAATTTAATGCGTTCATACATTTTTTATGTAGTTTTTGCACATTGATTACAATATCACTTCTATTTCATATGTCACAACGATTAATCGATAAGTATCGCTATGATGCTGGTAAAGTTGTCTCACACACCTGCCCTTCCCCAAGCTCTGGACAGTAAAAAAGTTAGCTAGCTGATTGATTTGATGCAAACAATGTTCTTCCCCAAAAACACAGCAAAACGACAAGTTGTATTGGTGCTAGCTAAAGCTAGTTAAATATCAAATAAGTTGCGGTAGGCTGGTTGTCAGGCTGGTTGTATTGGTGCTAGCTAGGTACCAAGCTAAAGCTAGCTACCCCAGAAGTTGCGGTTGAAAAAATGATGCTTTATTACCAACTCAGTATTCGTGGCCAGTGTTTGCTTGTTTGCTGACTTTTTTGTACAGCTTTGACAGTGCTACTGTATCTTTTTTGATACGCAAAGACCCAAACTGCATTCCATAGTATGTACAGTTGAAGTTTACATACACCTTAGCCAAATACATTTAAACTCAGTTTTTACAATTCCTGACATTTAATCCAAGTAACAATTCCCTGACTTAGATCAGTTAGGATCACCACTTTTATTTTAAGAATGTGAAATGACAGAATAATAATAGAGAGAATGATTTATTTCAGCTTTTATTTCTTTCATCACATTCCCAGTGGGTCAGAAGTGTACATGCACTCAATTAGTATTTGGTATCATTGCTTTTAAATTGTTTAACTTGGGTCAAACGTTTCGGGTAGCCTTCCACAAGCGTCCCACAATAAGTTGGACAAATTTTGTCCCATTCCTCCTGACAGGGGTGGTGTAACTGAGTCAGGTTTGTAGGCCTCCTTGCTCGCACACTTTTTTTCAGTCCTGCCCACAAATTTTCTATAGGATTGAGGTCAGGGCTTTGTGATGGCCTTTCCAATACCTTGACTTTGTTGTCCTTAAGCCATTTTGCCACAACTTTGGAAGTATGCTTGGGGTCATTGTCCATTTGGCCACACCCATTTGCGACCAAGCTTTACCTTCCTGACTGATGTCTTGAGATGTTGCTTCAATATATCCACATAATTTTCCTGCCTCATGATGCCATCTATTTTGTGAAGTGTACTAGTCCCTCTTGCAGCAAAGTACCCCCACAACATGATGCTGCCACCCCTGTGCTTCACAGTTGGGGTGGTGTTCTTCGGCTTGCAAGCCTCCCCCTTTTTCCTCCAAACATAACAATGGTCATTATGGCCACACAGTTCTATTTTTGTTTCATCAGACCAGAGGACATTTCTCCAAAAAGTATGATCTTTGTCCCCATGTGCAGTTGCAAACCGTAGTTGGGCTTTTTTATGGCGGTTTTGGAGCAGTCGCTTCTTCCTTGCTGAGAGGCCTTTCAGGTTATGTCGATATAGGACTCGTTTTACTGTGGATATAGATACTTTTGTAACTTTTTCTTCCAGCATCTTCACAGGGTCCTTTGCTGTTGTTCTGGGATTGATTTGCACATTTCGCACCAATGTACGTTCATCTCTAGGAGACAGAATGCGTCTCCTTCCTGAGCTGTATGCCGGCTGCGTGGTCCCATGGTGTTTATACTTGCGTACTATTGTTTGTACAGATGAACGTGGTACCTTCAGAAATTGTTCCCAAGGATGAACCAGACTTGTGGAGGTCTAGAATTTTTTTCTGAGGTCTGATTTCTTTTGATTTTCCCATGATGTCAAGCAAAGAGGCACAGAGTTTGAAGGTAGACCTTGAAATACATCCACAGGTACACCTCCAATTGACTCAAATGATGTCAATTAGCCTATCAGAAGCTTCTAAAGCCATGACATCATTTTCTGGAATTTTCCAAGCAGTTTAAAGGCACAGTGAACTTAGTGTATATAAACTTCTGACCCACTGGAATTGTGTTACAGTGAATTATAAGTGAAATAATCTGTCTGTAAACAATTGTTGGAAAAATTACTTGTGTTTTGCACAAAGTAGATGTCCTCACCGACTTGCCACAACTATAGTTTGTTAATTAACAAGACATTTGTGGAGTGGTTGAAAAACTAGTTTTAATGACTCCAACCTAAGTCTGTGTAAACTTCCTACTTCAACTGTATGTCGTGAAGCTAACAGCAGTGATGCTATTACTGTGTAACTCAGGTGGGGCAACATCTGAAAAATAGAGCACTTGGTAGTGTGTACCGTGCTCAACCAGTCGGCAAAAGCCAACATCACCCACGACAGAACGGTTGATTGTCAAGGGCAAGGAATTCCAATATCTTGGTTTTAATGGATTTTGCCTGTGAGTTGTCTCGCTGAAATGTTCTTACTCTTTTAAATGACTGCTCGACTTGTTGACTGCTCACAATTGTACGTGGCGCCATTACATCATGTACATACGTTATATAGGTATGCACGTCAGCTTTGACATCGGTTTTGCACATCAACATTAAACTAGACATCGGCCGATACCGATGTTTGGCATTTTTAGCTAATATCGGCCAATTCCGATATGTTCACCGATATGTCGTGCATCCCTAGTAAAATGAAAGAAAAATCCTGGAATGAGTAGGTGTGTCCAAACTTTTGATTGGTACTGTATGTCAGACTGCAGTACGACAGGGAAACTCCACAGACGTTGGTAGTCAACACAGAGGTATTCAGTGACATTCAATATCACCTGGAGTCATCATCATCATCAACTTGTCTCTAATGTTATCAAACCCTCCTCAGAGCAAGCACAGACAGAGGCAAGTCTAACCTCATGTTGCGATCCCTTTTATTTAATGACCGTTGCAAGCCTGCAACTCACTGATTGAGGTCGCAGTCACTTAAAGCTTTTTCTTAAACACATAAAACACAATTCTCACTGAAGTTCTTTTTTTGTGCTCGTCTGCATACACACATCAATGTAAACAAAATATAAACATATTTTTCCCACAATAGTGGCAGGATAAAATTACCCCATAGGTATTAGATGTGCTCTTGACTGCGTGGTATGTTTTATTCATGTTTTATTTATTATTATTATTCATGTTTATTTTATTCAAATCAAAGTTGATTGGTCTTGAACACAGATTTGCAGATATTATCGCAGGTGCAGCGAAATGCTTGGGTCTCAGCGCCAACATTGTAGTAATACCTAGCAATAGAAAATAAACAATACACACATAATCTAGATAAAAAAAATAAGAAAAATACAAACAAGCAACATATAATAATGTGTAAAGACAGTATGGACATTATATGAATATAAAAAGTATGTACAGCAGTAGTTAAATAGGATAAGCCATGACTAGAATACAGTATATACAAATACAATGGGTAAAACAGTATGTGACAAGTGTTCAATGACTGTGTACATATGGCAGCAGTCTCTAAGGTGCAGGATAGAATACCGGGTGGTAGCCGGCTAGAACAGTGACTAAGTTCCGGCCAGGGTACTGGGCGGAGGCCGGCTAGTGATGACTGTTTAACAGTCTGATGACCTGGAAATAGGAGCTGTTTTTCAGTCTCTCGGTCCCAGCTGTGATGCACCTGTACTGTCTTCGCCTTCTAGATGGTAACGGGGGGAACAGGCCTAGGCTCTGCCACGAGGTCCTTGAGGATCTTCTTGGCCTTCCTGTAACACTGGGTGCTGTACAGTCGTGGCCAAAAGTTTTGAGAATGACACAAATATTAATTTGCACAAAGTTTTCTGCTTCAGTGTCTTTAGATATTTTTGTCAGATGTTACTATGGAATTCTGAAGTATAATTGAGTATTTCATAAGTGTCAAAGGCTTTTATTGACAATTACATGAAGTTTATGCAAAGAGTCAATATTTGCAGTGTTGACCCTTCTTTTTCAAGACCTCTGCAATCCGCCCTGACATGCTGTCAATTAACTTCTGGGCCACATCCCGACTGATGGCAGCCCATTATTGCATAATCAATGCTTGGAGTTTGTCAGAATTTGTGGGCTTTTGTTTGGCCACCCGCCTCTTGAGGATTGACCACAAGTTCTCAATGGGATTAAGGTCTGGGGAGTTTCCTGGCCATGGACCCAAAATATTGATGTTTTGTTCCCCGAGCCATTTAGTTATCACTTTTGCCTTATGGCAAGGTGCTCCATCATGGAAAAGGCATTGTTTGTCACCGAACTGTTTCTGGATGGTTGGGAGAAGTTGCTCTCGGAGGATGTGTTGGTACCATTCTTTATTCATGGCTGTGTTCTTAGGCAAAATTGTGAGTGAGCCCACTCCCTTGGCTGAGGAGCAACCCCACAAATGAATGGGCTCAGGATGCTTTACTGTTATCATGACACAGGACTGATGGTAGCGCTCACCTTGTCTTCTCCGGACAAGCTTTTTTCCGGATGCACCAAACAATCAGAAAGGGGATTCATCAGAGAAAATGACTTTACCCCAGTCCTCAGCAGTCCAATCCCTGTACCTTTGGAAGAATATTAGTCTGTCCCTGATGTTTTTCCTGGAGAGAAGTGGCTACTTTGCTGCCCTTCTGCCCTCACTGTGCTTGCAGATGCACTCACACCTGCCTGCTGCCATTCCTGAGCAAGCTCTGTACTGGTGGTGCCCCGATCCCGCAGCTGAATCAACTTTGGGAGACGATCCTGGCGCTTGCTGAACTTTCTTGGGCGCCCTGAAGCCTTCTTCACAACAATTGAACTGCTCTCCTTGAAGTTCTTGATGATCCGATAAAATGGTTGATTTAGGTGCAATCTTACTGGCAGCAATATCCTTGCCTGTGAAGCCCTTTTTGTGCAAAGCAATGATGATGATGGCACGTGTTTCCTTCCAGGTAACCATGGTTTTACAGAGGAAGAACAATGATTCCAAGCACCACCCTCCTTTTGAAGCTTCCAGTCTGTTATTCGAACTCAATCAGCATGACAGAGTGATCTCCAACCTTGTCCTCGTCAACACTGTGTTAACGAGAGAATCACTGACATGATGTCAGCTTGTCTTTTTGTGGCAGGGCTGAAATTCAGTGGAAATGTTTTTTGGGACTCAGTTCATTTCCATGGCAAAGAGGGACTTTGCAATTAATTGCAATTCATCGGATCACTCTTCATAACATTCTGGAGTATATACAAATTGCCATCATACAAACTGAGGCAGCAGACTTTGTGAAAATTAATGTTTGTGCCATTCTCAAAACTTTTGGCCACAACTGTAGATGTCCTGGAGGGCAGGCAGTGGGCCCCTGATGATGCGTTGGGCTGGCCGCACCACCCTTTGGAGAGCCATGCGGTTGCGGACAATTCAATTGCCTTACCAGGGGGTGATGCACCATTGAGAGCATCATGTCCGGTTGTATCTGTTGAAGTGTGTGAGGGTCTAAGTGGGCCAAACCAAATTTATTCAGCCTCCTGAGGTTGAAGAGGTGCGGTTGCATTTTCTTCACCACACTGTCTGTGTGGGTGAACCATTTCAGTTTGTCAGTGATGTGTACGCCGAGGAACTTCGATGTGGATGGGAGCGTGCTCCCTCTGCTGTCTCCTGTAGTCCATGATCGGCTCCTTCGTTTTGTTTTCCTGGCACCACTCCGCCAGGGCCCATACCTCCTCCCTGTAGGCTGTCTCGTTGTTGTTGGTAATCTGGTTTATCACTGTTGTGTCATCTGAAAACTTGATGACCGAGTTGGAGATGTGCATGGCCACGCAGTCATGGGTGAACATGGAGTACAGGAGGGGGCTGATCACGCACCCCTGTGGGCCGATCACGCACCCCTGTGGGCCCCCGTGTTGTGGATCAGCGTGGTGGAGGTGTTGTTGAGGTTCAGACCCAGGGCACTGAGCTTAGTGATGAGCTTGGAGGGCACATTGGTGTTGAAGGCTGAGCATAGGTATTTATCTTGTCCAGGTGGAAATAGGCCATTGAGCAGTGTAATGGCGATTGCGTAGTCCGTGGATCTGTTGGGGCGATATGCGAATTGTAGTGGGTCTAGGGTGTCAGGTATGGAGGTGATATGGTCCTTAACTAGCCTCTCAAAATGCCTCTCATGATGACAGAAGTAAATGCTATGGGCCAATAGTAATTTAGTTCAGTTACCTGCACTTTCTTGGGTTCAGGAACAATGGTGGACATCTTGGAGCAAGTGGGAACAACAGACTGCAATAGGGAGAGCTTGAATATGTCCGTAAACACTCCAGTCAGCTGGTCTGCACATGCTCTGAGGATGTGGCTTGGGACGCTTAAATTACTTACATCGGCCACGGAGAATGAGAGCACACAGTCCTCATGAGCGTCGGGGCCTGCGTCGGCGGCTCGATATTGTTTTTGTTGAAGTAGGCGAAGAAGGTGTTTAGCTCATCCTGGAGCAAGGCGTCGGTGTCCGCAAGGCGTCGGTGGCCGCAGGGCGCCGGTGTCCGTGATGTGGCTGGCTTTCCCTTTATAATCCGTGATTGTCTGGAGTTGCTGTCTTAACGGTCTTAACCGTTGAATTGCGACTTAACTTGGTCCCTGTACTGTAATTTTGCCTCTTCGATTGCCTTACGGAGGTCATAGCTGGTCTGTTTGTACATGTCCATGTTCCCAGTCACCTTGCCATGGTTAAATATGGTGGTTCGCACTTTCAGATTTGCGTGAATGTTGCCATCTGTCCACGTTTTTGGATTGGATAAGTTCTAATTGTCACAGTGGGAACAACATCCTCTATGCACTTCCTGATGAACCCAGTCACAGTCAGTGTATACGTCAATACTATTCTGAGAGGCGACATCATTAACACAGGTTGTAATCTCACACTGCTGGGTGAGTACTGCTGCTTTATGTGCTGCTGCAAAAACAAGGCTTTAAAATGTCTCCCTCTTTTTACCTCCACGGCAGTACAAGTTATTTTGTCAGGGGATGAAACATTTGGAAGCTGTCAGAGTTCAGGAGAGAGAACACCTTGACCCTTGACCTCTGGTGAGCCCAGCCCTAATCCCCAGTGTACCACACACTGTGCTCCAATGGCTCACATCTACACCACCATTACTGCTGCCCAAGGGCCTGGCTGTATATATCCCTGGCTCTAGCCCTACCATTCCCCAGCTGTGTAACTCTGCTGTTTTAGGGCCAGGCCGCATGCAGTCAACATTGTTAATGCGCAGCACTAGTGCTTCGCTTTGGAATTCAGAAGGAAAGGGCTGTAGCTCTCCCTCAACCGTTGTACATAAGCGATGGAGTCAGGAATAGTTATTGCCCCTTTTCTGGGTCACATACCATGCCAATACAAGAGGCAAAGGAAGTCTACCAGACCCAGAACTGATACTGGAACAAAAATAGAAGATCAGTCATGCATAGATCGATACTAGGCAGGTGAGTCTACTTGGCTTGCATGACTTTGCTGTTCTATATATGCCCGGTGTCAATGTTGACTCTGAACAACCACACAGGGTATGCGAGAGACAGACATTCTTTCCTTGGAGATTTCTCTCTGCTTGGGTTCCTTGTCTCTCCAGCAACACACCTATAGCAGCGCTCACAGCGGCGTCCCCGGACACCCACCCCACTGTCTGTCTGTCGTTATGGTGGAGACTGTGAGACCGTGGTCAGACGAGAGGCGGGCGCGGTCTGATGGTTGGTCGGTGAGTTAGGGCTGAAGGTTTTCTAGAGGGCCTGGTGGAGCAGCTCCAGCCCAAGACCTTTTGTTCTTTGTTTGCCGCTGTGAGGTACATGTGTTGCAGTTTAGCCCACGCCTCCCACACCTAAATGGATAATTGTATCAAAATGTCAATGGCAGGACCAGCTCTAGACCACTGCTGCGGCCACAGGGGAGTTACTCAGAAGTGCAGGCACACTTTGGATTGTGCCATGTTAAGGAAAGAGGGGGGTTAGTTGCCACCAGTGTTAATACATGACTCATGTGGTGAAAACTGAACACTCCTCTCCCAGTTTCCTCCTCCCGCCACCAAACTCATAATACTCCTGGAAATAGAGTGCCTCAACAGTTACCACCACAAACTCCTATCTGTTGCCTTGAGGGACAATGATTGACACTTATTTTCCAGACGGCTCACAGTTTCTTGTCTCTCTAATGGCCCGTGAACTATCGGTGAGGTAAGGTTTGTGAGTCTATAACATGTTGAGAGACGAAAAGCTGTTGACAGTGAGTAGCGTGAGTAGTGTTTACAGTGCTACAGTTGACACTGGAGATGACACATTAACACTTCTGAACAGTGAAATATGCGTGTGAGGGAGAGAGTCGTCCCTTTTGATCAAGTTTTCACCGACGTGACAATGATCTAATTCTGATTACTGCTTTTGTGACACAGAACCACAGAACTCCGTGACCCGACCCACCCGGGCAACCTAGGACATGTTTGTTTTTGTCCTCATTCATTGTAGTCAAATATGTTGCAGCAAGTTCAAAGCACAAGCACATATGGACACATGAATCCATGCTAGTGAGTAGTGGATGAAAGACAGAAAGATGAAAGGATGTTTGATGGAATTGAATCCATTCTGGTCTCAGATTAAATGAAGCTGAACAAGGAGAGACACAGAGAAAGAGTTGTCCGTTGTAAGTAGTAGGACAAGCAGTGAGGGAGTCAGTTCTGTCTAGACTTTGATACCTATGGCAAGAGGAGGTTGGGGTTAAGTCTGTCTAGACTTTGCTACCTAGGGCAAGAGGAGGTTGGGGTTAAGTCTGTCTAGACTTTGCTACCTAGGGCAAGAGGAGGTTGGGGTTAAGTCTGTCTAGACTTTGCTACCTAGGGCAAGAGGAGGTTGGGGTTAAGTCTGTCTAGACTTTACTACCTAGGGCAAGAGGAGGTTGGGGTTAAGTCTGTCTAGACTTTGATACCTAGGGCAAGAGAAGGTTGGGGTTAAAGATAGTGGGTGAACTTAAATATGGAAATATGTTAAAGGTTATAGTTAGTTGAGGAGAGGTTTTGGCTGGGAGCCAGAAAGGTTCATGGTCAGGGTTAGCAATAAGTAATCTTCTAAACATGAATTTTCCTTGTGCTATAATTAATATGCTATCTGTACCAAAGACACCATTACGCTCATCTCTTCTCACGTAATGTTAGTGAGAACAGCTCAGAACAATGTTATCCTAAATAACCCTCCACTCCCCCCAGGCCCTGTGTGGCTAGCTAGGCCCTCCATGACCCAACAGAACCCTGCCAGCCTCCGCTAGGCTGCTGGTAGAAACAGGGGTTTGATCCAACTGAAAGGATGCAAATTAGCCACCTTGACCAGTTCACCACATTATAGTAGCTTTCATCCAGAGGCTCCTTGGAGTGGCCAGCAGGTAGCTGACTGACTAGAGGATTGGGCTGGGCCCTCAGCAGGCAGGATTCACCGTGGCCTGCCCACCCACCTTTCCTCCCCCCGCCACACCCTGCCTCGTCCCTCGCAGCCAAGCACAACAGAGAAGAAAAGAAAATGCTGGGTGTAATTTCCTCTGGAGTCACCATGTGCCTGTTGCTGCAAACCGCTTATGGCTCTATAAAAGATACCAGAAGACTTCTAATTAGCATTTCCTCCAGCGCAGCGCTAGCCTCCCCTCTGTCTCTCATGCTGTGTGGAGGGACGCTGACGACAACGCTCTCTAATTTGCCTGACTGCCGTCCTGCCTGCATGCCTCTCTCTGGCTTTAATTCATGTGAGGTACAACAGACACTCAATCACTGCTGTAATTAGCTATCGGCAGGCAGTCATACAAAGAAACATGTCAATTTTACGTTGTGAAAAACATGGCTCCATGAGATTTGTAATGGGGTCTTGATAATTGATTAACTTGATAGTCACACATTGAACAAAAAGCTATTCTATTTTAAAAATGAACCTCAAATCCTCTGAACTTACGATCTCCTTCTGACGTTCTTGACATGTCAAGTTCTATGATTATCTTCTAGTCTGTGAATGTCTTTGCTCAAGTAGAACTCATGTAATTCAGGTCCATATCACTGCTCAAATCTTAAGAGGAAGGTAAAATAGCTCTGCTTCATTCTCTTCATGAACAGTATTGTTTTGGTAATAGTGGACCACCATCATGGAATGGAATTACCACATAACTCTATTTTATGTTTTCTAACATAAAAATAACAACTCATCTTTCCATTATTTTGATGTTTTATTAAAGACTGTTATTTTGGCTTTTTGCTCCATTGCAGACACAGTGGCATGTGTTTGAACACAGGTACCCGGTATGAATGGAGAATGAGGCTTTTTGAGGGGGAAGCCCAAAAAGTTCTCCCAGTAGGAAAAAATAATATGGGACCTTATAAACACGGCCTAAACATTAAGAGTGTTTGTAAGGAAACCTGCAGAGTTCGAGCTCCCCCAGACCTACCGTCTCCACCCTTACCGCCGCCCTCTACCTTCCCCCTGCCCGTCTGTGTGTGCTCTGTGGGACTGGAGCAGAGGAAAAGGGGCCCCCTGTCCCCCAGCCTAGCGCTACAGCAGTCCAGCACCACTTTCCTCCCCACTACACACTGGAGCCAGAGCTGGAGCTGTCTGCTCAGCCGTGCTTTGCCTCCGCCACCGCGTCAGGCCATGCTACTGACGGCTGCCTGCCTGACGTACTTTCTTCAATGGGACAATCTTTTTCCACCACTCACTAAAAACTCCAACTGGTCATTTAAACTGGTCACAGATGACATCAAATGTATTGAATGTATAAACATAGTATTAGAAGAAAATAAATCCAATCCTTTGGAAAAAGTCCAATGATCTAATAGCGCTGCATCAGGGAAAACCTGTTCTCTCCCTCCACACCTGTTTAGGGATAACATCCCCAAACATTAGCGCAGAGTGAAGGAATGAGCCCTGGCTGAAACCTCTTTAGACAAGATAATGCCCCCCTAATTCCACCTCAGTGCTGCTGAATAGCCCCCTCTCCCGTGCCAATGGAACCATTACTATACCCAGGCTTACTCTCCCAGAGCCCTGGGCCAATAGTAACAATGGGGGCTGGGCTAGAAAAAACACTTGGTGCTGGCATTGGGCTCTCTGGACTCTCCGGTGCCTCACTACACTGTGTTGAGAAGCAAGGTGTGGCCTTTGCGCTGTAGTAACACCCTCTGGACCAGAACAGTGGGATGAAATCAGGACAAAGGACAGCACACACACACACACACAGGAACACCCACGACACAACCACAAATGACCTGACCCTAACACACCTGGTGACCTGAGGTTCCATCAGACAACAGGGATGTTGATGCTATGTAGAGAAGACCGAGTGGACAATCAGCTTAGTCTCTACTCCTGTGGTGTTCAGTGCTACTAGGAAACTTTTACATCTCAAATCAAATTTTATTAGTCACATGCGTGGTGTAGACCTTACAGTGAAATGCTTACTTACGAGCCCCTAACCAACGATGCATTTAAAATGTTTTAAAAAATACGAATAAGAATAAGAAATAAAGTAACAAGTAATTAAAGAGCAGCAGTAAAATAACAATAGTGAGACTATATACAGGGGGGTACCGGTACAGAGTCAATGTGATGTAACGGATGTGAAACGGCTAGCTTAGTTAGCGGTGCACGCTAAATAGCGTTTCAATCAGTGACGTCACTTGCTCTGAGACCTTGAAGTAGTAGTTCCCCTTGCTCTGCAAGGGCCGCGGCTTTTGTGGAGCGATGGGTAACGATGCTTCGTGGGTGACTGTTGTTGATGTGGGCAGAGGGTCCCTGGTTCGCGCCCGGGTATGGGCGAGGGGACGGTCTAAAGTTATACTGTTACAGTGGCACGGGTTAGTCAAGGTCATTTAAGTAATATGTACATGTGGGTAGAGTTATTAAAGTGACTATGTATAGATGAGGAGAACAGAAAGTAGCAATGCTGTAAAAGAGGGGTGGGTGGGCGGGGGGGGGGCAATGCAAATAGTCTGGGTGGCCATTTGATGAGGTGTTCAGGAATCAATCTCACTATTGGTCATTTACAGATAAAAACTCAATGTTCTTATTTAAAATGTAAATAGATCCGGTATGTTATTTTACACAGACTCTGTTGTCACAATAAGGAGTTGTTACAATTAATCTGTGAATGTTTTAACAACGTGTGAATCATTATTGCCTGCGTACCACACACAGTTGTTGACACGAAGTTAATCAAAACACAGTTGGTTAGTGTGTGTGTGTGTGTGTGTGTTTACATTATATACAGTGCATTCGGAAAGTGGTCAGACCCCTTGACTTTTTCCACATTTTGTTACTTTACAGACTTATTCTAAAATGTATTGAATAATTATTTTCCTCAATCTACACACAATACCCCATGACAAAGAGAACTGATTTTTAGAAATGTTTGAAAAACAGAAATACCTTATTTACATAAGTATTCAGACCCTTTGCTATGAAACTCAAAATTGAGATCATGTGCATCCTGTTTCCATTGATCATCTTTGATGTTTCTACAACTTGGAGTCCACTTGTGGTAAATTCAATTGATTGGACATGATTTGGAAAGGCACACACCTGTCTATATAAGGTCCCAGAGTTCACAGTGCATGTCAAGGCAAAAACCAAGCCATGAGGTCAAAGGAATTGACCATAGAGTTCAGAGACAGGATTGTGCCGAGGTACAGAAGAGTACCAAAACATTTCTGCAGTATTGAAGGTCTCCAAGAAAATAGTGGCCTCTATAATTTTTAAATGGAAGAAGTTTGGAACCACCAAGACTCTTCTTAGAGCTGGCTGCCCGGCCAAACTGAGCAATCGGGGGAGAAGAGCCTTGGTCAGGGAGGTGACCAAGAACCCGATGGTCACTCTGACAGAGCTTCAGAGTACCTCTGTGGAGATGGGAGAACCTTCCAGAAGGACAACCATCTCTGCAGCACTCCACCAATCAGGTCTTTATGGTAGAGTGGCCAGATGTAAGCCAAGTACCAGTTAAAAAAGAGTCTGAATACTTAGGTAATTTTAACATTTAAGTTATTTTTTTATTAATACATATTCAAAAAAATCTAAACCTGTTTTTGCTTTGTCATTATGGGGTATTGTGTGTAGATTGATGACGAAAAAAATGATTTAATACATTTTAGAATAAGGTTGTAACGTAACAAAATGTAGAAAAAGTCAAGGGTTCTGAATACTTTCCGAATGCACTGAATGTGTGTGTGTTAGCCCAGTCTGCAGTGGACTCTGGGTTAGAATAGGTTCACTGTGTATTCCTGTGGGTTGTGCCAGAGGGTCGGCCCAAACAAAGCAGCGCTCTCTCTCAGCCTTGTCCGTTTGACTGCCTGCCTGCGCAGTTTAGGTTAAAGGCAGTTAATTGGTTTCCTGCTCAGGGTTACGTCAACACGCTGTCTTGTTTTAAACATTGCGGAAACTTGAGAGAAGCAACAATATGGCACTGTTTGCTCACCCCTGCCTCACATAGCCAGTTAGAATAATACCAGAGTTTTGCCTGCTTATCATTCCTATAGAGCTGTAGAACTTCCTACGCTCTGAAAGCCAAACACACGGTCATTTAGACACCTCACACTCCACTGATCTCCAAGCAGAATTATTCATCCTGTTTCACACAGAGCGGTCCTGAACACTGGTCACTTTAATTATTACATACTGTTTTATCCACTTCATATGTATGTACTGTATTCTAGTCATGGCTCATCCTATATAACTTACTGCTGTAAACACCTTTGCTATTCATATACTGTCTATACACACCATCCTACATAACTACTGCTGTACACACCTGTTCTATTCATATACTGTCAATACTGTCTATACTGTCTATACAAACCATCCTTTATAACTACTGCTGTACACACCTGTTCTATTCATATACTGTCAATACTGTCTATACTGTCTATACACACCATCCTTTATAACTACTGCTGTAAACACCTTTTCTATTCATATACTGTCTATACACACCATCCTATATAACTACTGCTGTACACACCTTTTCTATTCATATACTGTCTATACACACCATCCTACATAACTACTGCTGTACACACCTGTTCTATTCATATACTGTCTATACACACCATCCTATATAACTACTGCTGTACACACCGTTTCTATTTAGAAACTGCCCATACTGTCTATACACACCATCCTATATAACTTACTGTTGTACACACCTTTTCTATTCATATACTGTCAATACACACCATCCTATATAACTACTGCTGTACACACCTTTTCTATTCATATGCTGTCTATACTGTCTATACACACCATCCTATATAACTTACTGCTGTACAAACCTTTTCTATTCGTATACTGTCCATACACACCATCCTAATATATACAGTGGGGAGAACAAGTATTTGATACACTGCTAATTTTGCAGGTTTTCCTACTTACAAAGCATGTAGAGGTCTGTAATTTTTTATCATAGGTACACTTCAACTGTGAGAGACAGAATCTAAAACAAAAATCCAGAAAATCACATTGTATAATTTTTAAGTAATTAATTTGCATTTTATTGCATAACATAAGTATTTGATCACCTACCAACCAGTAAGACTTCCGGATCTCACAGACCTGTTAGTTTTTCTTTAAGAAGCCCTCCTGTTCTCCACTCATTACCTGTATTAACTGCACCTGTTTGAACTCGTTACCTGTATAAAAGACACCTGTCCACACACTCAATCAAACAGACTCCAACCTCTCCACAATGGCCAAGACCAGAGAGCTGTGTAAGGACATCAGGGATAAAATTGTAGACCTGCACAAGGCTGGGATGGGCTACAGGACAATAGGCATATTGTGTGTGTATATATATATATATATATATATATATATATATATATATATATATATATTGCTGTACACACCTTTTCTATTCATATACTGTCTTTACACACACACACACATGCATATTCCAGTCTCTGACATTGCTCATTCTGATATTTCTTAATTTAGATTTTTCTGAATTGTGTGTATTTTTTTGTTTTTGTTAGATATTACTGCACTGTTGGAGCTAGAAACACAAGCATTTCGCTGCACCTGCGATAACATCTCCAAATCTGTGTACACGACCACAAAACTTTGTGGTTTGATCCGGTTGGAGCTCAAAGCAAATAAATCAGAGATCCTCCAGCAGTTTGTACTCATCCTTAGACCCCATGTGATTTATGCGACGCCATTTGCAGACATTAGTACTTGGGTCCTAGATGAAATAGCTCACCTCACTGAAACAATAACTGACCACTAGATTTATGTGGCAATATCTGAAGGATACTTTGTGGTAATGGCAGGGGGTAGGAGAACTCTCGTCTTTGACCCATTGGTTTTATATTGGCTTCGTTTCCTCTGTAGAGTGACAAGTAGATCCTTTTTCAGCAATATTTAAAAAATTTAAGACTACATAAACACCCAACTTTGATGTTTTTTAGATACTAGAGTAATGTGTTTTGTCTTCCACAGTCCTATGATCAGATTTATTCAGAATGGGAATTAATAGTCCTATGAATGTTATAAGCCCTTTCTTTTGCTATGAAATTATCTCCATACTCCATACATGGGTGTAAGTCACAGAGGCTAACCCTCAGTCAATGACTGACTGACTGTTTTTCAGATGACACAGCAGCGAGCCAGACAGACACTCCACCTGCCGTAATGGAACCCAATGCTGAGCTCACCCAGCTTGACCCTACAGGAGAGCCCTGGGGTGAGTAGCCGAATGCTTCCCTTCACTACGTTACAGCCCTGCAGAATGTTATTGAAGTCTGTGTTAACCTTCATGATGTGTCTTCTCTGCAGTGAAGCCTCGGTTTAGTCAGCCCACTAAGATGCGCAGGCGGGTGCTGTACAAGCCGGTGGGCAGCTCAGTGAGGTTCAAGTGCCAGGCCAGCGGCACCCCTCCCCCCGTCATCACCTGGTGGAAGGACCAGACCCCGCTGCCACCCCCGCGCCAGGGCAAGCGCCCCCAGTGGACCCTCACCCTAAAGAACCTGCAGCCCCAGGACAGTGCCAAGTACACCTGCCATGTCTCCAACCCAGCCGGGCACATCAACGCCACCTACAAGCTGGATGTCATCGGTAAGGACGGGTCACTGCACTGGCCAACACCACCACCACAAATCATTTTACAGCACACTCCAGTTGTATTTATACCCCAGGCCTCTCTTACATTGCCAAGGTAATTGTGCTGAGTGTGTTGGCATTATGATTCACATGCTTATGAATCCTGTCCATCTCCCTACAGAGCGCTCTCATTGCAAGCCTGTTCTGACCGGCACCCACCCGGTCAACACCACTGTGGAGTATGGTGGCACCGCCTCCTTCCAGTGTAAGGTCCACAGTGACGTGAAGCCTGTGGTCCAGTGGCTGAAGAGGGTTGACCCAGGCACAGAGGACCGCTATAACTCCACCCTGGAAGTCGGAGGGCAGCATTTTGTGGTTCTGCCCACGGGGGACGTATGGTCCCGGCCTGACGGCTCCTACCTCAACAAGCTGGCTATCATCAAGGCCCGTGATGGGGATGCTGGGATGTACATTTGCCTGGGAGCTAACACAATGGGTTACAGCTTCCGCAGTGCTTACCTCACTGTGCTGCCAGGTGAGTACAGCAATTCACTAACTGTAGAATGGGACTTTACTGGGATGGAATGGCAGTAGGTTATTCTTGTTATATCTTGTCTTAAACATGTCAGAAAGCTTAGATCTGTAGAGTTCACTGATCTCTCCACTGTTGTGTGTCCAGACCCTCAGGTGGAGAACACAGTGACTCCTCCACACCTGAGCTCCGGCCTGCCCTGGCCTCTGATTATCGGCATCCCTGCAGCAGCCCTCCTCATCGTAGGCACCATTGTACTCTGGCTGTGCCACAGCCGCCGACGCCACAACACCTTGCCACCCCGCCCCATGACCATGGTCCACCGAGACCAACACATCTCGGACAAAGAGCCCAGCACCAACACCCCCTGTAATGCCCTGAATAGCCCTGACTACCCCAGCCATAGACTGGTGGGCCTGGGAGCCCCAGTCCTTAGTGGGCCCCCTAAGATTTACTCCAACGTTTACACAGACATGCACTCGCACACACACTCCCACGCCCATATGGATGGTAAGGTCCATCAACACCAGCATTTCCACTACCAGTGCTAACCAGCCCCCTCTCATCCCACCCCACACCTACGGCCTTGTCTCCTAGCCACTGCTGCTATTCTCACCCAACAATGGACTATGAGCAAGGTAGATGGAAACTAGGAAAGGCTTGTAGTTCATATGAACTACACCTCCCATGATAAGCAGTGCTAAAACCCTTACCTGGGATACACATATTACTAAGCTGCCTGCTTTGTAGGAATACCGCTTCATTGAGAAGTCTCAGGGCAAGAAATACCCTCTCACATGTGTGCCAGAGTCATTTCTTTATTATGTGTTTTTTTATACTAGACAACCAAGAGCAAACTCTAATTGTATTTTAAAGGATGAAAATTACTTACAAACAATATTTAGATGTCTTTGGATGCATGTAGCCCTGGATAAATCATTAATTAGTTAATATGATATATTACCAGGTTTAGGTTCAATTTAGGTCAACTGAAATTTGATTAAAGGTATTCCAATTTACACAAATGAACATTTCTAATAGAATTAACCCCAACTCTGGAATGTACAATTGTATTTTGTTTTAACACTCATCTAAACATGTACCGCTATCCAAACTCCCAAAGCATTAAGTAATATAAGGAACTTTTAAGTTTGTGTAAATTGGAAAATGTAACTGTGACAATTTAAAATCTAGACAGAATGTTTACAAATGTGAAAGCTTTTCTATTCTCATTATAGCAACACAAACTACGCTGTTCTCTGTTCTGATTAGGTGGTATTATATTTGTTTCATGTAGGGAAGTACAATTCATCAGGGAAATTAGATGGATTTGGTGATGAGGGCTTTTTTATTTTTGTATTCAGATATTGTATATGTATCCAACTAAAAAAAGCAGTATTATTAGTAGTATTATTCACCCTATATGTGTAAGATGCCAAATTATTTTACAGCGCTATAGATGTGTATTGTACTTACATTTCTTGTGAGGTATATTTTTATATAAGGTACATGAGGATGAATATTGTACCTGTGTCTATTGGTTTTTAAAACTCACCAAAAAGCTATTTAGTTGTTTTTACTTTATTCTTCTATTTTGGTAACAACCATTATTCCAGATTGGATTGACCTATGGGTCATTTAGTGAAAAATGACAAGTGTTGATTGTATTGTTAAGTTGAATTACAACTTTATGCTGACCTAGTTGTCTCATATTTGATTAAGAATCTGACCATATGATGTATACTGTATATAAGATAATGATTACAAAGAAAATGTAACAGTCATTCCCCCTCATGATGTCATAGGTCTAGTCCCCAAGTGGTTTAGAATTGCCATGTTAATCTTATGCAATTCCTCTGTGAAACATTGCATGCTGCAACTCACCTCTGGTGCTCATGTACATTTAGTACTGTACAATAATATTTTTGTAATAAAATGTTTGTTTTTTTTAAACTGTTTTCTGTTTCGTGTAATGTTTGTGAAATGCATTTCAATTAAAACATTTTATTTTTTTACTTGTGAAATGTTTCTCTCTCTCAGAAAACAAAATGCTCACACAACATTATTTTAAGAGGATTATCAGAGTAACAAATTGCATCAAAATATCTATTTACCATGAAAACGTCAGGAAGTTCAGTTGTTTCTTACCATGTAAAATACTCAAGTTGTGTTGAGAATGTGTTTTATGCCATCTAGTGGCATTTTAGCGCCATAGCTTCATTCTTAGAAAAGACACATTTCTGTGTAATGATTTCTCAACATTTTGTGTCAGTTCCTGCAATGAATTTGTTAAACGCTGAAAACGTCTGTTCTTCTGTATCTCAGGTCCAAAATTGTCTGAGTTGGTCAATCTGGACTGCATATCTGACTGGCTGACATCTAATAAATAACTTGTTTGAGATGTTTCAAGAATTATCTTTTGCATGTACAAAAATGTGTTTAATGTAAAAGTTTGGTATATAGAGCACTATATTAATTGAATAAATGGCTACTGTTTTTCTACACGTCTTTCCCATTTACAGAATTGTTAAGTGGAATATAATGCTCTGTAAAATATCTGATGTGATTGGTCAAAAGACCAATTAGTGAAAAATATTAGAATTTGCCTGCCTTTGTAGACACAGCAATCTTTTGACTCACCTGTTTCTAGTTCGGGATGACACCCCAGGAAGATCTCAACTGCATACGCCGCTCGTCCTCTCTCAAAACCCATTGGATGAGAAAGCCAGAGGTCCCGCCCCTCTGACCCTGTCCTCCAGTGCATTTTGAGAAAGGAGGCAAGAAGATTGCATTTGAGATCTTCTCATGTGTTAACAAATGTGTTAAATGTGCCAACACAATGATTGTTCCTAACTAGACACAAGGATGTGTTAAAACAGTGGTTCAAACCTTTTTTTAGTTAATGTACCACTGACTGAATCTTGCTCTGCCTGAAGTACCCCCTCATGTGCATTTTACCATTGGCTTGTGGGAGGGCAGACTCATTGTAAAGGCTGGAGTGCAATTAATGGAAGGCTATCAAACACATGGAAACCACACATTTATTCCATTCCAGCCATTACAATGAGCCTGTCGTCCTATAGCTCCTCCCACCAGCCTCCACTGAGGCCTATGGTCCCATGAGTCTTCTCAAGTACCCCCTGTAGATTGACCAAGTACCCGGGAACTACTGTGTTAAAGAAATAACACAACTTGTTTTTAACACATCTGTTTTAAGAGTGTTGAACAAAAAAACAACCAACAACATTTCAAATGCACACGATACATATATATTCCCTGATATGATTGCAGTGTTGTGAATGCACAAATTCTAATCTAAAATCTCAATATGATATTT
Source organism: Oncorhynchus clarkii lewisi (assembly GCF_045791955.1). Lineage (NCBI taxonomy): Eukaryota > Metazoa > Chordata > Actinopteri > Salmoniformes > Salmonidae > Oncorhynchus > Oncorhynchus clarkii. The sequence goes on from NC_092177.1 coordinate 21,513,011, forward strand.
CTGTGTTTTACACTATTACAACATCTTACATAATAACAAGCAACATCAACACTCAGTGGCTTTATACGTTTTCTGCCATTCACTACAGTGCATCCTAATATTTTGCCCATCGCACAATTTTATGTGCATTCCGCAACCTACTGTGCGGGATGTAAACAGGATTTCCCAAAATGGAACATAATACTAAAACAGCTACCAAACTATCAAAAAAGGTATAAACTAAATCAAACAACTTTTCTTTAAAAAATATATATATATAACGGATCTGATCCCTCAAGGGGAATCTGGGAGGTCGGGTCTTCCCGCGCCAGTACCTCTTGCAATGTAAAATCCTTGAGTCCCAAAAACTTTTCTGCCGCAACCACAACAACGTCCAGTTTCTTCGACTTCTTTGAGACTTGTGCTGTACAGTTTACAACTGTGGCAATGAACGCAACAAAATCCACCTTTTTAACACACGGTATATTTTGTCTGGCAGCAAACATTTCCTACAGGCTGTGGTGTATACACTACCATCTCTTCACTAGCACCACTTGTTTTCTCAATTATTTGAATCGCCTTCGCATAGGAGATTAGATTGACTGCTCTTACTTTTGCCAACTCAGTTTTCTTCACCCTTACTGGGCACTCCAGGAACTCAGGATCATGATCCCCACCACAATTGCAACACTGTCGTCCTTCTACACGCCGTTCTTCAGTATCCTCTGTTCGTCTGCACACATTTGAAACATGGCCAAATCCTTTACAATTCTTCTGCAGTGGTTTGGGGACGAAAGCTCTTACAGCATATTTTACGTATCCAAGCTTCACATGAGTAGGTATTTGCTCTTTATCAAAAAACAGCAGCACCGCAGACTCTTATTTTTCTCCATTCACCCAGTAGGTCAGTTGCCAACCCGTACAGACTGGATGAGCGTAAGGACTACTACATCAATGAGCTCTCCCATGAGGTCCTCTGCCACATATTCCGGTCAGTGAAAGTCAAAGAGCAGAATTCAATTGACATGGCCCCCAAATGGCTCCCTATACAGTGTTTCCCCTATAGGCATTTAGTAGCGGTGCAGCACTGTTGATAGATCGTGGTCGCGGTTTTAAATAATGTAGATGTATGCCACAGGAAGACCCATCCACCACCCCCATGCAGGAAGACCCCAGATGTTACAAATTTACATTTCACAACAATGACCGTGATAGCAAAGATTTTTTATAGCTAATCCAAGATAGGCCAGAGCCTGTCGTTTTCAATGGGAGCAAATTAATCATAGTGGGCAGAGCCAAGCATGAGCTAGGGAGATTCTATTGTCGCGTTTTAGCATTTATTTGCATATTCCCATTAGGGAGCGCCCACTCTGAAGCGCGTGTGTACAATAACTCAATTCGCCCTTGCACTCCTGAACAATGCATTTTTTAAACATTTTGGCAAAGGCTAAAGTTTACAGAACGCATTCCATTCTGTTTTGTTACAGATTCTAGTTTTGGAAACAGTAAACTGTATGGAGATTAAATGTTTAATCTTGAGAAAATTTGCAGAATGTCAGCCAAAATCTGTCTCCCTCCATCTTCTCCCACTGCCATCATCTGGGCTTCTTCTCATCACCATATTTGGTAGTGAGTGGAACGGATAACTGGATGCTTCACGTTTATACATCTGGTATAATATCTGACTCATTGTTCTGAGATGATAGGGTAGCTGTGAATATTTCTTCTCTTTTTAAAATGTATTTTCTATTTTATCTTTATTTTGACAGTCATGCTGAGACCAAGGTCTCTGTTTCATAGGATAACTGTAATTACAAAAATATACAGCATCATATTAGCTCCCCACTCATACTGCACAGAAGTTAACACACTTGAATAATGCAACATGGTATATAGAAATGTTATTTACTGTTTGCTATGTCTATACAGGCTAGAACACGTTACATTGGAAGAAGATTCCGGTATCCTCCAGCTTTGGACGCTATCTTTCCTTGCTAGTTTACAGCTGAAGCTAACATAATTTCACTACCCAAATACTTAGTTTGTGATAATATGCAAACCATAATGCAAAATATGCTGATTTCTAAGGTGATTGCCACCAATCGGGGGGGGGTTCTGACGGACCGCCCCTCTCTTGCCTCATAAATGACCTCATTACTGGTTAGAAACAGCAAAAAATAAAATAAGCTACTTTTATGAAAATTATGTTGATCAGTACAATAAAATAAGTCCCAAATGGAAGGGAAACATATTGACATCTGAAATCAGCCTAAACAAGCTCAAAAACTCAATGCATGCACACACTCCTATTGAATATGCATTCACCTGTCTTGTGAATAGGCCTAGGCTACATCTTGATTTACCCAGTTTATCAATAGATTTACCATTAAATTATTACCGTTATATAGTTAGATTGGTTAAAAAAAAAGAGTCAGTAATCGTATAATTAATTAATTAATGCATACATTGCTGTTTCTGAAAAATGTTGACGTAATTTTTGAAATTGAACTTGGCAGTAGCTGAGTTTATCTGCCTGGATCAAATGCCATTCTGTGACTTTGAAGATTATTCCACAAGTAATTTAAAAAAGCATATTTACCTAACTCAGTGGAGATAGAAGGGATCTCCAGAGTTAGCCGTCCCTGAGACCGGGTCTGGTTTCTTCTACGTCTATAGGCTAACAATGAAGTACGGTATGGCGGAAGTTTGTGTAAGAGGGCTTTATAAACAAAAGTAGTGCAATGCATCGATCTATGAAACTTCAGAGAGTGCCAGCCGGTTTTCTGAAACAGAATGCAGTGATGTGTACTGAACCTGTCTCCCGTAATTAAGCGTAGTGTGATGATAAACTGTGTCCAATGGCTTCAATACAGTGGTAGCTGCATTCGTATAGATGATATCCCCATAGTTTATAACCGGTAATAATATTGACTGAATAATGTGTTTTCTTCTGTTTAATGAAATGCATTGGTGGAGGCTGCTGAGGGGAGGACAGCTCATAATAATGGCTGGAACAGAGTGAATGGAATGGCATCAAACCTTGTGTTTGTTACTATTCCACTTCAGTCATTACCACGAGCCCATCCTCCCCAATTAAAGTGCCACCAACCCCCTGTGGAAGGCATGCCCTATTCCCCTAAAGGAATCCCATTTTAATGATTGACTTAACTAACTCATCAATATGCTTTCTGAAAGATACCCAGATGTTTTTAAGCGGGCACATGATCAATGTAGGCACCATCCATAAATCATCAGAAACTGTTGAACTAAGCTTAAAAAGCTTTTTGGAAAATAACATATACTTAGTTTTACCTGCTTAAGGGAATTTCAGTTCAAGGGCTTTCCTCATCCATGCAGGTATCTACCTATGCAGGACGTCATGTGTATGAAGTGCCTGTCTCGGAAGCTCCGAGAGGCGGTAACACAGTACCTGCGGGGGGCTGAAGATGGTGGACCTGTGTGCCAGCCGCTGGTGGGAGTACATTCCCTCAGGTAGGCAGAGAGGTACATGGTATGCTTTGAGTGAAGCTACAGGGGATTGATTATGATATTGATCCTATGCAGAATAGTTGATATTTTTTTGAATGGTCAATTTTTTGGGGCTGTCAAACACAAATTAAAGATTAAAGCACTTAAGATTGCAGGTAATATGTACAGTGCCTTGCGAAAGTATTCGGCCCCCTTGAACTTTGCGACCTTTTGCCACATTTCAGGCTTCAAACATAAAGATATAAAACTGTATTTTTTTGTGAAGAATCAACAACAAGTGGGACACAATCATGAAGTGGAACGACATTTACTGGATATTTCAAACTTTTTTAACAAATCAAAAACTGAAAAATTGGGCGTGCAAAATTATTCAGCCCCCTTAAGTTAATACTTTGTAGCGCCACCTTTTGCTGCGATTACAGCTGTAAGTCGCTTGGGGTATGTCTCTATCAGTTTTGCACATCGAGAGACTGAAATGTTTTCCCATTCCTCCTTGCAAAACAGCTCGAGCTCAGTGAGGTCGGATGGAGAGCATTTGTGAACAGCAGTTTTCAGTTCTTTCCACAGATTCTAGATTGGATTCAGGTCTGGACTTTGACTTGGCCATTCTAACACCTGGATATGTTTATTTTTGAACCATTCCATTGTAGATTTTGCTTTATGTTTTAGATCATTGTCTTGTTGGAAGACAAATCTCCGTCCCAGTCTCAGGTCTTTTGCAGACTCCATCAGATTTTCTTCCAGAATGGTCCTGTATTTGGCTCCATCCATCTTCCCATCAATTTAAACCATCTTCCCTGTCCCTGCTGAAGAAAAGCAGGCCCAAAATATGATGCTGCCACCACCATGTTTGACAGTGGGGATGGTGTGTTCGGGTGATGAGCTGTGTTGCTTTTATGCCAAACATAACGTTTTGCATTGTTGCCAAAAAGTTCAATTTTGGTTTCATCTGACCAGAGCACCTTCTTCCACATGTTTGGTGTGTCTCCCAGGTGGCTTGTGGCAAACTTTAAACAACACTTTTTATGGAAATCTTTAAGAAATGGCTTTCTTCTTGCCACTCTTCCATAAAGGCCAGATTTGTGCAATATACGACTGATTGTTGTCCTATGGACAGAGTCTCCCACCTCAGCTGTAGATCTCTGCAGTTCATCCAGAGTGATCATGGGCCTCTTGGCTGCATCTCTGATCAGTCTTCTCCTTGTATGAGCTGAAGGTTTAGAGGGACGGCCAGGTCTTGGTAGATTTGCAGTGGTCTGATACTCCTTCCATTTCAATATTATCGCTTGCACAGTGCTCCTTGGGATGTTTAAAGATTGGGAAATCTTTTTGTATCCAAATCCGGCTTTAAACTTCTTCACAACAGTATCTCGGACCTGCCTGGTGTGTTCCTTGTTCTTCATGATGCTCTCTGCGCTTTTAACGGACCTCTGAGACTATCACAGTGCAGGTGCATTTATACGGAGACTTGATTACACACAGGTGGATTGTATTTATCATCATTAGTCATTTAGGTCAACATTGGATCATTCAGAAATCCTCACTGAACTTCTGGAGAGAGTTTGCTGCACTGAAAGTAAAGGGGCGGAATAATTTTGCACGCCCAATTTTTCAGTTTTTGATTTGTTAAAAAAGTTTGAAATATCCAATAAATGTCGTTCCACTTCATGATTGTGTCCCACTTGTTGTTGATTCTTCACAAAAAAATACAGTTTTATATCTTTATGTTTGAAGCCTGAAATGTGGCAAAAGGTCGCAAAGTTCAAGGGGGCCGAATACTTTCGCAAGGCACTGTACATCTCTCAGCAACCGCTGTGGCTGAAATGGCCCAATCCCTAATTTGTTTTATTCTAACACTTTTCCCACCAGCAAAATAAAGTTCTGAAACTGTTAGTCAGTTTATATGGCTCCTCTCTGTTCCTTTTTAAACCTCTTATTTATTATTTTACATTTAGCTCAACATTAAAATACTTCAATAGGTAGAGCAGCTTGCAATGGAGCGGGCAATCTATGTACATGTAGGGTGCGGCATGCGACTGAAATATTGCGGGTGAGGAGAGCGCTGGGCATGAAGCGCTGGCCATCTTGTTACGACATGCATTGCCTGAATTAGGCCAACGGAGGAGCGGCTTTTATGGAGGAACTTTGTATTTGAACTTCAGAGAGTTGTTAACTAACGTTGGACCAGAGCTAGCTCTTGACCATGACTCTCCGTTCCATTACATTACACAAAGTGCTGCAAAGTTTTAGAGAGCTAGACCAGAGCTAGCTAACAAACTAGCTAGCTAACACGCTTGTGTGTGCAAAGCGGCACCAGAATTAAAATAAAACCCGTTTTTTTGTCATTTAATAAATCCAATGAGACATGTCATAACTGGAGTATACTTAACTAGCATTGAAAAAGTGAATCAACCTGTTCTCTAATAAAAAATCTTTCTCCCTAATTTGTGAATCACGCCTGTAGAGGCTGCTGCCCTATAGACATGGAATCACTGGCCACTTTTAATAATGGAACACTAGTCACTTTAATAATGTTTACTCATCTCATATATATATAATATATATTATATTCTACTGTATTTTAGTCAATGCCACTCCGACATTACTTGCCCTAATATTTATATATTTCTTAATTCCATCATTTGAATTTTAGATTTGTGTGTATTGTTGTATAGTGTTAGATACTACTGTACTGCTGGAGCTAGTAACACAAGCATTTTGCTACACCCGCAATAACATCTGCTAAATAATTGCATGTGACCAGTGAGATTTGTAACGTCACTAGCTACAGTAGACTATGCAGGCTTTAGGGGAGGGGCAGGTAGCCTACACACACAAACTGGCAAATATTTTCAGCTGGCAGGCAGGCAGACACTGGAATAAACCATGAGTGCTTTATATAGCCACTTTGTTTTTTTGTGGGACTGGAAAGAAATGCCCAGAACATTAAATAATGTTATTAACTGGTTCCCATGCTTTTAAAATAATGGATCTGTTCCGGAACTGTATAGATCACTTTCGTTCTTGCATCTGGTTATTTTCCTTTAAAAAATGTTCTTCTTTCACAGTTTTCTGTTCCCTGAATGGGTTCCAACCCCTGAAATTTGGTGTGGTACTTCCCTTCTGTTTCCTACAGTAGATCGCTTTCTTTATCATGGCCCTGGTGTCATTATAACTACAGCCAGCAGGTGGTGCTGTTGAGTCCCTTCTGACCTCAATCAGCCATATTGTACTGTACTGTTGACATGGTGGTCAAGAACCAGTTCCTTCCTTCCTCTATCTAAAAACCTGACATAAACAACCACTTTCATTTAATCAACAGGGAGCTCATTAAGTATGAGTTCTTCCCCGAAGCCATGCGGACGGAAGAGGATGTGAAGAAGTATCCCAACTACCCCTGGGGCCGAGACATCTACACCTTGGAGGGTGAGATGGAGGAAGTCCTGTTCAGCACTCTGAGACTGAGATTTGGTCTCTTCACAGCGGAGCTATGTCCTCCCGTAGGGTCACTATGCCACGTCCTCCCCTGGAGTCACTATGCTACGTCCTCCCCTAGGGTCACTATGCTACGTCCTCCCGTAGGGTCACTATGCTACGTCCTCCCGTAGGATCACTATGCTACGTCCTCCCCTAGGGTCACTATGCTACGTCCTCCCCTAGGGTCACTATGCTACGTCCTCCCCTGGGGTCACTATGCCATGTCCTCCCGTGGGGTCACTATGCCACGTCCTCCCCTGGGGTCACTATGCTACATCCTCCCCTAGGGTCACTATGCTACGTCCTCCCGTAGGGTCACTATGCTACGTCCTCCCCTTGGGTCACTATGCTACGTCCTCCCGTAGGGTCACTATGCTACGTCCTCCCGTAGGGTCACTATGCTACGTCCTCCCGTAGGGTCACTATGCTACATCCTCCCCTAGGGTCACTATGCTACGTCCTCCCATAGGGTCACTATGCTACGTCATCCCCTAGGGTCACTATGCTACGTCATCCCCTAGGGTCACTATGCTACATCCTCCCGTAGGGTCACTATGCTACGTCCTCCCCTAGGGTCACTATGCTACGTCCTCCCGTAGGGTCACTATGCTACGTCCTCCCGTAGGGTCACTATGCTATGTCCTCCCGTGGGGTCACTATGCCACGTCCTCCCCTGGGGTCACTATGCTACGTCCTCCCCTAGGGTCACTATGCTACATAGTGGGATTTAGTGTTTTTCCATGCTCCATTTATTGTCCCCCTCAGGTTTTCATGATGCAATTCCTGCATTATTTAATCAGTTTTTCTCAATAGTTCCTTCACTTGCCCCTCAGTGTTTTGGTGGCAGCTGCTGCTCTGCCCTGTTCTGATGTATCTACTCTCTCTCTCTCTGTCTGTAGGAGTGGTAGATTAAGTCCCCTACTCCATGATCACAGACTTCCCATGGCTCCGTACCCTACGTACAGCTGACCCCAACAGTTACGCACGACTTTGAGGATGAGAGGATGATGTCCACAGCTCCACCAGGCCAAACTGCTGTCCTATTTCTACAATAATTGGTAGTTGTGTTATATGAGCCCAGTGATCTGGCTCTTTGTCTGTTGAGCCATTCACATGAATGTTTAGATCTTTTCAGGGCCTTCTTCTGTGATCGGTCTGGTACCTACCTGATAGGTAGCACTGAGTCTGTGCCAGTCAATCATAAGGTGCAGCCACTCTCTTTGTCTTGTAGCGACTCTCTTTGTCCTGCAGCCACTCTCTTTGTCTTGTAGCGACTCTCTTTGTCTTGTAGCGACTCTCTTTGTCCTGCAGCCACTCTCTTTGTCTTGTAGCGACTCTCTTTGTCTTGTAGCGACTCTCTTTGTCCTGCAGCCACTCTCTTTGTCTTGCAGCCACTCTCTTTGTCTTGTAGCGACTCTCTTTGTCCTGCAACCACTCTCTTTGTCCTGCAGCCACTCTCTTTGTCCTGCAGCCACTCTCTTTGTCTTGCAGCCACTCTCTTTGTCTTGTAGCGACTCTCTTTGTCCTGCAACCACTCTCTTTGTCCTGCAGCCACTCCCTTTGTCCTGCAGCCACTCTCTTTGTCCTGTATCTCTTTGTCCTGCAGCCACTCTCTTTGTCTTGCAGCCACTCTCTTTGTCTTGCAGCCACTCTCTTTGTCTTGCAGCCACTCTCTTTGTCTTGCAGCCACTCTCTTTGTCCTGTAGCCACTCTCTTTGTCCTGTAGTCACTCTCTTTGTCCTGCAGCCACTCCCTTTGTCCTGCAGCCACTCTCATTGTCCTGTAGCCACTCTCTTTGTCCTGCAGCCACTCTCTTTGTCTTGCAGCCACTCTCTTTGTCTTGCAGCCACTCTCTTTGTCTTGCAGCCACTCTCTTTGTCCTGTAGCCACTCTCTTTGTCCTGTAGCCACTCTCTTTGTCCTGTAGCCACTCTCTTTGTCTTGCAGCCACTCTCTTTGTCCTGTAGCCACTCTCTTTGTCCTGTAGCCACTCTCTTTGTCCTGTAGCCACTCTCTTTGTCCTGCAGCCACTCCCTTTGTCCTGCAGCCACTCTCTTTGTCCTGTAGCCACTCTCTTTGTCTTGCTGCCACTCTCTTTGTCTTGCAGCCACTCTCTTTGTCTTGCAGCCACTCTCTTTGTCTTGCAGCCACTCTCTTTGTCTTGCAGCCACTCTCTTTGTCCTGCAGCCACTCTCTTTGTCTTGCAGCCACTCTCTTTGTCTTGCAGCCAGTCTTGCAGATCATTTACACTTCTGTTATGAGTAGTACAGGTGGTCTTTGTGTCTTGAGCCCTTTACGTAGTTAGAATAACTCTGAACTTCCTCTAAAATTGTAGCACCATTTGAGTCTGTGATTGTCAACCCTCTTCTCCTGTGTCTCTCCTGCAGCTACCATCTACGCCCCGCGGAGGAAGGGTCAGCTCTTGGCAGACATCTGCATGGAGACCATTGGCGAGGAGATCTCTGAGCGGCGCCAGACGCGGCACGGCGTCTTCCAGCGCATGGTCGTGGTCTTCATCCACTACTGTGACGTACAGGGTGAACCTGTGGACAATGACCACATCTAGTGCTTTCTGTCCTGGGAGAGAGACGGCGGGAGGGGCTCTGTAGTGCAGACCCAACGCCCCTTGTGCCTGCCTGCCAGGGTTCTACTGTGACTTCTGCACCCACCCAGCGTTGAGTGAGAACTAGTGCTTGACTGCCTTTCCTATGGCACTCCAGAGAGCTGGCACTGGGGTGTCTGTCTCGAGTTGCTTTGTTTTTGTATTTGCTGACCTTACATGAAGGGAGAGAGAGAGAGAGAGAAAGGCTGCGCAGTGTGTTTGTTCTCTTCTTAGCCATGGTTTAGGGATTGTTTCTCTCAGTGGGGAAATGACAGCTGCTTGAACTTCGAGGAGTTAAGAGCTCTGCTCTGTTGCTACCATTCATACTCATAGATACGCTATGTTGATCTCTCATCTTTCCATGCACTGCCTCTCAGTAAAGGTGATGTTGGAATTGTGTGGGGGCCGGTGTATTTTTGAAAGCACCCAGGGTAGGGTGTATGCCAGTGTTATTGTATGAATTGGATATCTGCATCGAGAGAAAACGGCGTGCATTAGCTTGGTGTAGAATTGAAAGCGCAGTATTCTGTTCTCACTGGGATGTTATTTTTCAGAGGTTTTGAAATCTCTTTTTGTGTTTCGGAGAGATTTCCACTGCCATGGAAGAATATCAGTGTTTGAGAGTTTGGTGTTCTCACCTCCTACCTCTGGTGCTGACAGAAACCAGCTTCAGAGAAGCACCCTCAAGCTAAACGCTGCAAGTGCCCTTAGATTTGTTTGTAAATAACATTTAGCTTTTTCGTTTTTTCAAATTATTATTTCTGCTTTGTTTTAATTAGTATTTTCTTCACCTCTTTTCCTGAGGTCTGTCATTTGGGGGGGTCGGTTGGTTTGGTGTGTATTATGAGTTATGGTCTATATTGCTCAGTTCTATTTACCTCATGACTTGGTAAAACGAGAGAGGACCGCGGAAGAATCCAAAGAAATGTGTTACCAAATCATTTCCACAAATTATCCTGAAGAAGAAAAGGGGGGAACAATTAATTGAGTCTTTCATGCATACAAGCATTTCAGAATTCTCCCTGCCTCTAATTGAACCCTCATTTCAAGAGACTAAGAAGGGTGCTGGCTGATTTGATTAAGGGGCATGGCTAGTTAGGGTCCTAAAAGCATCTCATTCATCTCTAGATGACTGCAGGCATGCGGACTGTGTCCAAACAAGAGGACCTTCAACACATTTGCTCCACATTGTGTTTTTTATGTGGAATACTTCTCTTTGGGAAGCACAACTAAGTTTTGTTCAAGCCAGTCTGGGTGACTCCCTTCACCCTCCTCTTCCAAAGCCAAGCCAGCCTGGATGACTCCCTCCACCCTCCTCTTCCAAAGCCAAGCCAGTCTGGGTGACTCCCTCCACCCTCCTC